>NC_048901.1:5300397-5479939 GCF_011077185.1 Oxyura jamaicensis
CGAGAGGCGCGGGGCGGGCGGCGATTGGCGGCGGGGCGTGACGGGCGGGCGCTGCCCCGCCCCCCCGGGCCATGCCGTGCCTATGCCCGCCGCGCGGCCCGCGGGCGGCGATTCCGCTGGGAGGGAGCGGGCGGCGGCGGCGGCATGGCGGGGCTCCGGGCGTGCGCCCTGCTCCCGCTGCTCGTCGGCGTCTGCGGCGCCGTCACCGGCTCCCGGGTGTACCCCGCCAACGAAGGTGAGGCGCCGGGACCCCGCTTCGCCGGCCGGAAAGTTTGGGGAAGGGGGTCCGGGGTCCCGCAGGGTGCTCCGGGGTCCCGCAGCGCCGGGGTCCCGCAGGTTGCTTTGGGGTCCGGGGCGGCCGGGACTGACCGCGTTGTGTTTGTGCCTCTCCGCAGTTACCCTGCTGGACTCCCGCTCGGTGCAGGGCGAGCTGGGCTGGATCGCGAGCCCCCTGGAAGGAGGGGTAAGTCCCGCGGCGCCGTGCGGGGTCCGGGGGGCTCGGGGGCGGCTCTCTTCCCCGGGGAATCGCTCTGCGCTCCCCTGGGTGGCTCCGCCAAGAGCCGGAGGGGCAGGGGAGGGGGCTCGGGGTCAGCGGAGCGGCTCAGGCACGGGTGTAGGTGCCGCTCGGGACCGAGCTGCCGCCGGGAACGCCGTCCGTCCCGTACTCATCGCATCCCCGGGCCGGGCTGCGGCCAGCCGGAGCGGCGGGATCGGTGCCCGCAGCGCTCGCGGCCGGCAGGGCAGGAGCGGAGCTTGAGGCCTCCAGCATCCGTCCCAAAGGACCGACACAGGCGCCCGCAGCCCGGCGGTGCGGGGCGGGGGTCTCCCGCCGTGTACTTCTGTGAAGGGCCGGTTTGTAAGAGGCCGCTTGGGTTCGCCGCTCGGTTGCGGTGGGATGCCGATAAGGTTCGTGCCCAGGTGGCTGGGGCTCGGAGCAGCTTAAGAGGGAGCTGCAGATGAGGCAGCTCTGCTGATTTCGCCCCGTCCCGCAGGGTGCCTCCGTGCGAAACTCCTGGGAGCGCTGGGCTTGGACGGAGCTGGGGGGGCCCGGGGGAGCCTGGGCTGCGTGGGCTCTCCCGAGGCTTCTTAATAAGCAATTAGGAAGGCTCGCTCTTCCTCAAAGCGAATGATTTAAGAAAAATGCCAGCAAAGCACCCTAAACGGTAATTTAAAAACAAAACAAAAAAAAGCACCCAACCAAATAAAAAAGCTCAAACCCTCTTAATATTAAATGAATAAAGCAGCTCGGTGTGCTCGAGGGAAAGTAACTAAGTGAAGCTGATTGAAAAATAAGTGCTGAGAGATCAGGACCCGTGCACAGCAAAGCACTGGGTTCTTCAGGAAACCTGCAAATTTAGTTGTTTTTTTTTGTATGTGTGTGTTCCCACTTGTAATTAGACGGAGAGCTAAGGAAACAGCAGCGGGTGGAAGGAATCCGAGGTTGCGTTGGCTGGTGATGCATTATGCATAAGCTCTGAATAGCCATAACATGGGAGAAAGGGGGATTGTTCTGCTCCCCCATTGTTGTTCTGCATGAACTTGATACAGCCCTGGCTCGGCAGCCGCGCTGTCCCCAACCCTCGGCGTTGGGCAGGGGACTGGCAGGGCCGCTGCTGCGCGGCCGGTGCTGGCGGCAGGCGCTTGTCCTCAGCTTCGGACGGGGTGGGAAGGTGCAGCCCTGCCCTAAGGAGAGCATCCCTAATCCTGTGCCCCCCAAAGGCCAGGCGTGAGGACAGGCTCTGTCGTGAGGCTCTCCAAGGGATGCCTGTCCTATACGTCAAAATACAACCCGGTGTATAAGTTTTATTAAGTCAGTAGCAAATAGATGACCGGGGACAGCTGTATATTATTAATAGCTGTTGGTTTCTCCCCCCCCCCCCCACCCAATGTTTCCTCTGGAAGCTCCGTGCAAGCTGGAGAAGGAAGTGTGTGCCCTTCTTGTGGACGTGACTCGTTTCACTAAACCTACATACGTGTGTTCTATTTTTAAGCCAGTATTGAAAAATTTAAGAGTACATGGTCTGTCTCTGAGATGCGGTGCTTGGAAAGCATTTGCTTTGACTTCATATGCTGCAGATTTATTTCAAGCAGCAGCAATGAACTCTTTTCTTTATCTTCCTGGGAAGCCTCTGTCCTTCAGAGCCAGTTTTTCTGGAGCTGTGTGCACCTTTTTGTCTATTACAAAAGATATTTTTCCTGATCTATATATACCAGGCGGTTCCTGTGGCGTGAGGGTTGCGTGAATAAGAAGGGCTACAGATAAACGTAGTCATTTAGCAGTGACTAACTGTAATCAAATATATAGGAGCCCTGGAGGAATTACTGAATGGCATTATAAATATAATTAATGATTTACTCTTGCATTTCACAGTTGAAAAGCAGGTTTTGTGCCCAGAATGTTTTACTCTGCATCATTAAACCGTGGGAAGAGTTGAATTATAAAAGTTAACTTCTTCTTTCAAGCTGAAATTACAGCTCTGACCACATACTTAGTTACAAACCATTTACAGTGGCTGGAAATGTTGGGGCTGTGGTCACTTTCAGCTCTGGCAGTGCGATGCGCTGGGATTTGGGCTGTGTATCCGTGCTCCTGAAATGAGAGACGCTTCTGCTGGGAGTCGGGCGTGTTGAGAACCCGATCCCGGACTTGCTGAATTTAGTTGTAGCCTGCCCATTGACCTCAGCGGTCTCTATTGAATCCTAGAGCGGCATCCTCCATTGTCTGAGCGTAGCAAAGGAAATCCCATCAACAAGTATTGTTTCCCTCTGCTGCTTCCTTTCCCTTGTACCGCACACAACACAGGTAGCACGGACAGTCCGACGGCAGGCGGAACGGAAAGTGATGGGTCATACAGACAGCGCTGTAACAGCGAGCGCCGCTGTGGCAGCTGTAAATTAAACAGCTCTGTCCTCTTACTGCAATGTGTTGCGCTTTCCATTGATAGTGACTTTTTAAGATTTGTTTTTTTCCTTTTTCTGTGAAAAGGAGTGACATGCTGAGTATTGAGTCCCCCCTGCTTTTGCTTTAATTTGCAGTTACCTCAAGGCAGTAAATAAAATATTGTTCTCTCTGCTCCTGGTGACTCATGGTGCTAACTACTGTCATCCTATAAACGGATTCAGCTAAGCTGGAATCTTTTTAAGTAAAAATCACTTGCATAAGAGCAATCCTTGCGAGAAGAATGCAGGATATTATACAAGAAGCCCCTTAACGTTAAGAAGGCTGCTGTTTATCAAAGCCACGGCTTCAGTAGTTCTGGAAAGCACTTCTGGGAAGACTCTCTGAAGTTACTGCTGTTGTTCCAAGGATAATTTTTATGTGCTTCATTGTATAACCTGAAAACCCAGGCAGTATGTAGTCATTCTCTAATACACTTTTTTTTTAATTAAAAAAAAAATTATATATATATATATAATATATACCAAAGCACTGTGGGGGTTTCGCTGGAAAGATCTGTCTCTTGTCTCTTGCTAATGCCCCCACTGCTTCCTTTCTTCCCACCCCAGGAAAGCACTGTGGTAAACTTTGCTTGGTAATACTAAATAAAAATAAAAATACTAAAAAAAAAAAAAAAAAAATCAAAGCTTTTGTTTTTGTTTTCTTTCCTTTATAAGTTCCTCATCCTGAAATGCTGATTTAGGGCCAGATGTCTTCTTTGCATACCTCCCCTGGACCGTGTGTATTGTTAATTTCCTGTTAGTTTCACACTTCTGAAGAAGGTGCATGAACTTGATGGAGGAGTGCAGGAGTTCGAAAGCATGCTGCTATCCTTGAACCTTCTGGTTTATTTTAAGAGTATAAATTTAATGGTATTTCCTGAAAACTCTTGAGGACAAAGGTGTATAGTGCTCCTTCTCTTCCCACCTTCCCACTAATAAGCAGCTTTGTTTGGATAGCAGTGCTATGGCAGCGTGCTGGCGGAGCGGTGGTGTGGTCTCCTTGCCTGTCCTTCCACCCACAAGTGCCACCCAGGCAGAGGACCTGGTTCTTCAGACAGCTGCTCTGCCCAGCTCGGAAGCGGAGGCCGCTCCATCTGCGTGCCTGGGATGTTGCTAGCCCAGCTTTGGAACCTTTGAGAACTAATAAGGGGTGGCTTAACAGCTTAAGACCCATGGTAGCGATGCCAGAAATGTGGACGTTAATTTTGCTGTGAAGCTCTGTTACTCCGTTTAATCCTGATGTACTTTTCTTCTCCTTTCCCTCTTCGCAGTGGGAGGAAGTGAGCATTATGGATGAGAAGAACACTCCGATCCGCACCTATCAGGTCTGCAATGTGATGGAGCCCAGTCAGAATAATTGGTTACGAACTGATTGGATTCCCCGTGAGGGGGCTCAGAGGGTATATATTGAAATCAAGTTCACGCTGAGAGACTGCAATAGCCTGCCAGGTGTCATGGGAACTTGCAAAGAGACTTTCAACCTCTATTACTATGAATCAAACAACGATAAGGAGCGTTTTATTCGAGAGAGCCAGTTTGCCAAGATTGACACCATTGCCGCTGATGAGAGCTTCACCCAGGTGGACATTGGTGACAGGATCATGAAGCTGAATACAGAGATACGGGACGTGGGACCTCTCAGCAAGAAAGGGTTTTACTTGGCTTTTCAGGACGTCGGAGCCTGCATTGCTTTGGTGTCTGTTCGTGTTTTCTATAAGAAGTGCCCGCTGACAGTTCGAAACCTGGCGCAGTTTCCAGACACCATTACCGGGGCTGATACATCCTCTCTGGTGGAGGTTCGCGGCTCCTGTGTCAACAACTCGGAAGAGAAGGATGTGCCAAAAATGTACTGCGGGGCAGATGGTGAATGGCTGGTGCCCATTGGCAACTGTCTGTGCAATGCTGGCTATGAAGAGCGGAACGGCGAATGCCAAGGTAAGATGAGCCATATTGTACTTTTCATTAGGGCTTAGTAGAATGCATAATTGAATCGGAGATGAGAGTAAATGGAATAAAGCCAGTAATTAGCAGCCCCTATGGGATGCAGTGGGACAGAGGGGTTTAATGAAGAAGTCCAGTAGCTCCAGGTGGCAAGGCTAAGAATCATACAATGCAAAGCACATGATACTGCCGTAATAGGCAGAAGGCAAAATGCACTTTCTAGCAGGCACCTCAATTTGAATTGGCTCACAGCAGTCACCAAAATGTGAATGACTGCAAAAACAGCTCAGCTGAGCTGCCATCCTTTAAAGAGAGAACTCCTGAGTTTTATCTGGAGTGAGCTTTGTTAAGCACAGGAAATTCTGACAAAGTTTCCCTTGGATAATGCAGTGGGGTGAGAACAGAGCTGGGATGGGGGAGTGGAACAGGAGTTTTAGCGGGATTACTTTCCGTCTTTAGGAAGGGGAAGTCTTTGGTGTTTTACTTGTTGCAAATTTTTTGAGTGCTAAATAACCTTTTGATATTTGACACCGCTGCCTTTGTTAAATATTTTAATTTCTCCGAGGGTCTCCATTGTTAGTTTAATAATAGAGGTGCTAGGATACTCTTAGAAATGCTAAAAGTCCCCCTCCCTCCCCCTATCCTGTGCCCTGCTGAATTAGGGATTAAAGTTTATAGAAAACACAGATTATCCTAAAAAAGAAGGGGAGGCAGAACAACACCTTAAAACCTGTGTTCTATTCATTTCCCCTTCCTGGAAAAACAAATAGTAGAAGGTTAAGGTATGAGAGAAGAGTTTATAAATAAGGTATCTTTGGCCTCAGCATCTCTTGCTCCTGTAAGCATAAATTAAGATCAAACTGGGATGACTTCTTGCACAGTTCAGTGGCCTTAACTTGCCTGGGTACTGAATTGAAGGTACTCAGCTCCTTAATGGATTTGAACCTGTTTTTTGTTGATGTTGCTTGGTTTTTTGTTTGTTTTTTTTTGGTAAAGGTATCTTGAATCCCAGTGTGCCAAAATGTATTGGCTTCACATCCTCTTGGTGCATTTTTCACAGGTCAATGAGACAGAGAACAAGGTAGCAAAGCAAGCGACTGACTGCCTTAGTGCTAGACTCCTAAGAGAACAGAGCCTTTTGAATGTTCTGCTTGATTTCTTTTGAACAACAATTTACAGTCAATATGAGGTTCCCTATTACGCGCTGAAATTAAGCTTTGGCAGGAAAAAAGCACCAAGTATAAAGCCCAGCCTCCATCTGAGCAGGATTGCCATGGGCTGTAGTGAGAGCTGAAAAATGAGCAGCGCAATGAGGGGGCACCCTGTTTGGCTTAGATTGCTACCTATGGAGTCCTGCGAGACAGAAGCTTGAAAAGAAAAGCTGTGTACGATGAAAGATGCAAATCTGCGGATGTGGTACTGAATGGGTGCTGCTTCGGAGAGCCATGGGTGGCTGGGGAGGTGTTGTTATCCTCAAATAGATCCCTAACTTCCAGCAAAGCTTCTCCACGCATTTACAGCCTGGGAAGTGAGAGGAGGAAGTGAATGGGGGGGGGGTGCGTTTTGGTTTATTGCTCGGAAATGAGCCTGCCTTCTCCTGCAGGCCTGTTGGGTCAGCCCCGGTCACGCTGGTTGACACAGATCTAACGCTTCTCCTAGTCAGCAGCCCAGTCACAATGAGCTAATTGCACAGCAAGCGCTGCCATGTTCAAGGGAAGGCACTCGGGGTTTGCTGGAGGGCAGAGGTGATGGGGCGCTGCTCTTTCACTTACTCTTTTCTGTTGTTGGACTGAGAAATGAGCGTGCCAGGTCAGGTTACCTGCCGGCCCCCCCTGCAGCCGGGGAGGCTGGGGCTCAGCAAGCCCGGCGGTCGGGTTCCCAGGCTGGAGGCAGATCAGGTGGCATCGCTCCTGCAGCAGGGGAAGAAACTTTCTGTCTCTTGGATTCATTCGCCGGAGTCGAGGCGGCCTGTGCCAGCTCTTCTCAGAGGATTCGAGCCAGCAAGTAATTGGAAAGCGCTAAGCCCATTTCATCAGTGGTTACTTGTGGTTTCCTTTTCCTAACATCTGCCGTTCTCCAGCCAGAACGGCTCACCGGGAAGCTCCTCGAGCTCCTCAAGCCGAGCAGAGCCGTGCGGCTCGCCTGGGCCTCCAGCGAGGCGGTGACGGCGGGGCGGCCTCCGACACGGCGGGGTGAGCCTCCCCTCGCCCTGCCCTGTGTCACGGCGGGGCCCGCGTTCTGCTCTGCAGCCTGCTGGCGTGAAGCGAGGAGGATTCCTGGGGATTTGGAGCACGGAGGAAAGAGGCCGAGCCTGTGAAAGGCTGTAGAAGGGTGCCGTGCTGGGCCTGGGGCTGGTGAGCAGGTTCCACCCCAATTGTTCTTCAATAGGCTGACTGCGGCAGGATGAACACAAGGAAAGGTCAGAGGTTGTCCGATCCCTCATCCATCTTCCCCTGTGATCCTTGGGTGGGAGTTAGGATTCATTAAGATCTTAAAAGTTTGACAAGAGCTTGGTGGGCAGGAGTGGCTGGGGCCGGGGGAGCAGGGGCTGTGCTCCCCCTGCTCCCCTGGGAGCAGCCTCGGGCCCCGCGTGGACTCGTTCCACCCTCAGAGTGCTGCGTAAGGCAGTGTCCCTGGAGCCGCTTTTGCTTAATTTCTGCTGTGTGTGGGAGAAAAATAATGGGAAGCACTTCCCTTCTAAAGTGGCTCCTGTAGTGGGCATTAATGACTCTCTGACCTTGGCGAGGTTTTATTTAAAATAAAAAAAATAATTGTGTGGTGTGGAGGTGTTTGATTACACAAAGCCTGCCCTTCAGTCAAACAGCTCCTGTGTTTTTTTTTTTTTCCAGCAGACTTTGATCATCTTACTGAACATCCGTGTGTCTACATCTATGTGCATGCGCATATATCTGTGCACAGAAAAGCAGAGCAGGAAGGGAAAGAAGCAAAGTGTTTAATTCACACTTATTTGAGAAACTTCACAGGTGTAACAGGAATGGCTCCGTAACATTGTCTCAATAAGTAAAAATACTAGATGAGCGCTGATCCTTTTCTTACAGATACATCTGTAGCTGTGAACTCAGTGCAAAAAGAGAACTTCCTATTGTTCTCTTTTTTCTGTATTTTTTCCCCCAAATTCCCGTGCTAATGGCTGTCCATTCAGGAGAGCGAAAACATGGAGTAGTGTTGATGGAATGAGAAACTATCCCAACTGGTGACACATCTCAAGGCTAAGGTAATTAGTGCTTTAGGGTAAAGTTGAGACATGAAGTTATTCTAAAATTGGCTTGTATGTATCATTGTTATGCAGATTGTTTTGTTACACATTAATATATGGTGGTTTGCATTTAGTTATGATTTCCTCATGATAAACTGCGTATCTTTTTATCTCAAACAGTGAAGGGGGAAGCAAGCAGGAAGGGAGAAAAGACAGATTAAAGAAGCAATAGACTGTAGCCATCTGTGATGATTTTGATGCTGTGAAATTACAAATCTCAATTTTAGAGCTGCCATTTAGTATAAATATGTGAGACAGTTGAGATTTTTACTGTGATATTGTAAAGGTTATGAGAGCCAACAGCTTTGTCTTCATCTACACTTGCTTTTTTGAGTTGTGAATTGGCCAATTGGCAGAAAATCCAGTGTCATTTAAAATATGGCTCAATCCTGTTCTCATATCGCTACTGTTTTTAGAATTTTCCTTCCAACTTTGATAAAAGCATCCCTAAGAAGTAATAATTTGAATGATAAGATTCTTTTTATCTCAGAGGCTTTGAAGAGTGACTGTGATCATTGAGAGAAGCAGTTCAGTTTATATCAGAAGACTACAGTCTAATTATATTCTTTTTCTGTGATAAGATTTTTGGATGGTGGGTTTTGTCAGGGTGGGGAAGTGAAACAATTTGTGTGTGCGTTCCCATTTTAGTCGTAGACAACTTTTTTTGTCAGAATAACACTGATGAACAGTCTGGCTGCACGAAAGGGTAATAAGAAGGGTGACTAAGACTGTACAGATTTGAGATTCCAGAAAGATTGTTGATTTTTTTTTTTTTTGTGGGCTGATTATTTTTGGCAGGGAGAAAAAATGCACAGACTCAACATGTTAAACTTTAAAAGGAGCTGAGAAGAAGGAAGCTACCAGGAGGGGCATGGGAGCAATACTGAAACACAGTCTGTCTGAAACAAATTTAGCTGGTGCTTATCTCTTCAAGAAGTGATTTGGTTATATTATGTTCTGGTGGAACTCAACAGATCTTCCAAGGGTTGCTCCCTCAGTGATTTATTTATTTTTTTATTTATTTTTGTTACCAACTCGGGTATTTTAAGATCCTTCATTTAAATGTCATGCAGGTTCTGTAATACTTTTCTTCCTCGCCGGCCCCTTCAGAAGCCAAGCCACTGTTATCAAGCAGTTGTTCCTTTATGTATTCCTTGGAGAAAAGCTCATACTTCTTAGCTCTGAATTGCTGACAAAATTTCTGCTGCTACATAGGAAAGCAACACCTGCTCATTATTCTGCACGTTTTTGGTAAAGAGGCAGCTCAGTCTTCACTACCGAAGACAGACGAGCTGTTGTGGTATGAATTTCATGGTAGTTCTGGGTAGCCCTTGATGGGGCATATGACAGTGTTCATTTTGGTTCCTTTTTAAAAAACAAAACAAACTTTCCAGACAACTTGTGTGTGATGACACCAGGATTTAGATCTTGGCTGTGTAAGGGTTATTATCTGTCTAATAACATGCTCCACTGAGCTTGGTCTTTATTGCATTTGTGAGAAATGATTAAAGAAATGCTCAGCAGTACACTCCAGTCTTTGGAGGCTGCATCAAAAAGCCCCCCAAACTTATGAGATGAGTATCTTATCAGGTTTCATTCCATTATGCCGCATCCTTTTGATATGTTTTGGGGAGCAGGTGAGGTCACCCAGTTTTGTGAATCAGAGACAATTGACACTCCCACGACTAAATGGACACTTTATGAATATTCAGAGCCTGTTTCACCTCCCTGGGAAGCAAACACTTTGGTTCCCTTCTCTTTCCTCTGGCTGGAGACTGAGGAAGCTCTCCCTGTGAAGCGGGATTGGCAGCTGTCAGGCCACTTCGTCTTTTGCATGCAAGCAAACTCCTCATTTACATCTTTTGTATACACCCTTATGCAAAGTAGCACACCCATTTCCCCATTTCACAAAGGAGATAAGAGCTTCCTTTGGAAACGCCAGCCAAAATCTCCTTCTGTTTATGCAAAGCTCAAAGATCTGGATTTTATGCAAATACATTCCGTTTTGATTTAAATTCTTTGTTTAAGAGATAGTGTAATATTTGCACAGCGTGCTCCTTGTGTCCCGGGTCTCCTCCTGACTATGACTGATGGTCGCTCTTCCCCCAGTCTCTGCAGCCCATTTCCAGCTGGCGTGTGGGAAAGTGCCGTGCTCCAGCGCCCTGGGCTTGTTTGGGAAACAATTGCTGGAGGTGCCGGCAGCGCTGTCATGGCTGGTGGGGCCGTGGGCTCCTGGCTGTGATCCCCTCTAGCTGCTCTCCGGGAGCCACAGGGCCCTTCTGTAGCTACAGCCTCAGCCAGGGGAATGACCCACATCAGGCGCTGGCATCCCCCCTGCCCCAGAAGTGTGCACACACACACGTATGCCCCAAAAGCATTACACCTCATGGTTTTTTCTGTGCCTTGGGTCGAGGCTCAGCTCAGCCCTGGTGCGGTGCCGTTCACGTGGCAGGCCTGGCTGCAGGAGCGGGCTTGGCCCATGGTGGTAGTCTGGTGCCCAGGGGACGGGGCGGCTGGTGGCACCCGGCTAAACAAGCACAAAGAAAACTGCTGTCTTTATTGCACAAAAATAATCTGTGAGAAAAGTCCTGCTTTCCTAAGCCTCATGATTACACAAGAACCCATGTTTTGTTTTATTTTTGGTTTTAGTGGCTTTCTGGTCTTTTTAACTTTTCTTTATTTCAACTTTACTGAAAATTGCCTTTGGCTTGAAATAAAGCTGAGGCTCATTAAATGCTCCCAAAACACAGGCTTGTTCAGAACGGATTTGTTGAAAGGTTTATTGATATAAGCTAGAACACATGCTGCATGAATGTACTGTATTTCTTTAAAGTACTAGTTTTCATTTTGTGTCTTTATAAATCAGTGGTATGAAATTAGGACCCTGATTGTGTTGGGGCTAGATCCTATAACAAACCAAAAGGAAAAAGAAGGTCTGGGGGGTGGTGGTGTTCTTTCTTTCCTTTTTTTTTTTTTTTTTTTGATGCCCAATTAGTGTTTAACTTGAAGGTAATTTCACAGGGGTAGTAAAGTGCGCAGTGTGAAACCTGGTGGCATAATTAAATGGAGGAAAGGCTCTTTAAAACAACAAAGGAACGTGCAAAAACTTTGGTTTTGCCCTAATAGTCACCCACAAGGGGAGACCATGCTGTTTAAAGTACAATATGGATGGGCTATTAAGGTTTAAAAAAAAAAGTCAGACTGTACAGTTGTTATTTGCTTTAGTTCCATTAGTCGTGGGTGCCCAGAGAAAGCCCAGCTCTCTGGTCTGTTTCTGCTTTTGTATTTTTGAGGGTGGGTTTAGATCTCAGTGGGTGCATGTAGACCAACTTAATTTCACAGATCTGTGTAGCGGAGGGGGTGTATTTATGGGGGGCCTGCTGCAGGAGGCCACGTGTTGCAGAGGTCGTGCTTTCAGCAGGCTGGGCAGGGGTGGCACTCCTGGGGAGGAGGAGGATGACGATGACTGATGGTCTCCTGCTGGAGGATGGTGGGAGGAAGGTGAGGTGCCTTCCCCAGAGGCACACGGGATGGCTGTGGCTGAGACAAGGCCAGACGGAAGCTTGTCTGGTTCTGCAAAGTATCCTAGCCACAAGACAGCTTTTTTTTTTTTTTTTTTTTATTTCCCCCCCCCCCCCCCCCACACACACACTCATCAAAAGGAATTGGTCACCTTCTCCTCATAAGTTGCCAGTCTTGCATGCTGGAATTCCTTAAAATGCTGATTAAATAAGGCAATCGATAACTATCATTTCTCCTTGTATATGTGGATACTTTGTACAGCCACAGTTCAAAGCTGCAGTACAGTGTCTTAATTACCCAGATAATCCTGTTTGCTTGTATTTTTAAACTATGAAGCGCTGGGTAATTATTCAATTCTTAATAGAAGGCAAATGGCAATGTAAACAATAATTAGGATGTTAGACTAATGCGCTTCAAAGCAAATTGGATTTTTTTTTTCATACCGTTCAGCATGAAGTCCCATAAAGCTAACAATTTAGTGGCAAGGAAACAAGTTCCATTTTGTTCATATTTTATGGCAGTATCTCTCCGTGCCGTGTTCCTGTGAGTAACTGTCTGCGCCAGCGCGGGCCGGCCTCCTGCTGCTCCATGCGGGCCCTGTGGGCCGAGGCCCGGCATCCCGGCCACCCGCCGAGCTCCCTGCTTGGACCCAAAGTCAAGCTGGAGCTTTTTGAGCTTTGAAGGCAGGATCGTGTGCCATGGGTAGAGCTACAGCCTCTTGTCTCCAGCTTGGAGGGCTCTCCTAGTTGTCACAGCTTGGGAACGGTTTTACTCGGAGAGTAATGCAGGCTGCAAATGCTGACAGAAAATACTTGATTACTTGAATACTTGTCTGAAAATCTTGTGGATGGAACATATCTTGTTTGGTACATCTGCAGACGGCTAATTAAATCCTGTTGTATCCACACCTGGCACTGCACGTAGCTAGTGATCGAAGCCTGTGTGATGGTAGCAGAGGCCCTGGTCAATACCGCTGCCGCTTTCCTGAATATTTCCCTTAATACTTTAATAATGCCCCTGTCATGCAGAGGGCTTTGGCCTCTGCTGTGCCTCCTTGTTGCTCCGAATGGCTTCGACAGTCAGCTTTATTTTCTTCATTATCAACATTAAGAGAGGCCAAAATGTTCTTCAGCACTGATGCTGGAAGAATTGAATTAGAGAAACTTAATTTTTCAGTAGACTTCATTTTTATTCTGAGAAGTGAGCATGTGGGGGGGAAATGAGTGGAGTACTTGAAGAGGTTTTGGTTGCGTGTTTTTTTTTTTTTTTATACTAATGCAGGCTATCTTTATAATAAAGTGTTTACTTAAAGGGTGTGGATTTCTTTATTTTAAGTCCCAGAGGCCTCTTGCCAGGCCACATTGTAATAGCATTAATTAACGAGTCTGTCTTTCCGTACATAAAACATCTCTGTCTGGGGAGCTGAGGAGCACTGTCAACCAAGGCTTCTGTGAACTTGGTGCTTGAATTCATTTGTTTTTTGGTTTAAGTGTTTTCTGTAGTTGAAAAAGACATCGCTGCTTTGAAAACAGTTTCCTTTTGAAGCTCCTAGCCTGGCAGCACCTGGAGCAGCTGGTAGGCACGGTTGTGTGTTGAAAGGACTGGATCAATACCTTCCTCTCCAGCGCCTGGGCTGGGCAGCGCTGGTGGCTCTGGGCCCCTGTCCCAGCCTGTTCTGGGGCACCATCCGTCGCAGGGACACCCAGCTGGGACAGCATGAGCCAGTGCCTGGGCTCTTTTGAGGGTGGCCATTGGAAAATGGATCTGAGGAACTGACAGCTTTGGAAAAATCAATTTTTATTTTTTTACTTTTTTTTTTTTTTTCCTTTTACTGCTCATGTAATTATGGAGAGGATTAGAGGAGAAGGGAGGGAGGGCTAGGAGATCAATAGGAGGGCACAAGTTGCCTGAACTCTTCTTCAGATGTAGGAGTACTGCGTTTTGCTGTACTTAGCCTAGTGTGTAGAAGATATCTTTTGGGCTTTTTCAAGAGACAAGTAAACAGAAATTAAGAAGGTGTGTGGGTAGTCTCTACTGTTTCAGAGAGATGCTTGGGGGCAGCGGCTGCTGGATAATTACAGCAGGAGGTGCTTAGATGCAACTGTGTTTGCTGACAAGCTGAATAAGATGGTTCTGGCTTCCCCAGCCTGGTGTGTGTGCCTTAAAACCCGCACTGGTACCTGCTGGTAGCTGTGGGTCAGCTCCTCTGCCCCTGCCCTTGGCTCTCTGCTCCCCGAACTTGTGTGTGCTGACAAAAGCCCTTCCAAAACTTCTGGGTATTGCCCCAAGACTGTGCCCTGGTGCCTTCCTGCTGGCAAAGACAGCCCCTCCTCAAGAGCTGTGGTGAGAGTCCAAGACTCCTCCTGTATCCAACAATGTTCAAGCAATGAACAACCGACTGCAGTGCCCCCAAATTGCACCTGAGCTATTCTGAAGAGGAGACGATTTCTTGGGAGGCTTCCTGTGGTCTCACTCATCAGAGATGCTAGGAGATTAGCTGAACTCTGTTGCTGTTTCTTTTTAGTGGCTTCGGTATTTGCATTTTGCACCCCTGCCAACCTCCTCTTAATCTCTGAAGTACCATAACACAGTTATTAGGTTGACACATTTTGTCCACTTGTAATTAGTTCTTGGATTTCCTCGTTTATTTTTGTGGTGATCAGACGTGTCCAGGGTAGAGCTAACAAGACAGTTGAAATCAGGACAAGGTCCCTGTACACGCTCCACCAGCTCATTAATCAAGGATTCTGCAGTTAATGAGTACTTTCCAGGTAATATTTAATCTCAGAGTGGCAATAGTTACATTTAATGCGAAGTAACTTATTTTTTTACAGTTTTGTACTGAAGTCATTCCCATGGCACGCTAGAAGCCATCTCCTGCACTGATCCCAGATACCCACTCCTGTCACGCTGACTCAAATTTAGATGACTTCTGAAAATGCATGCTAATTTAACTATTGGTTCCGGTACTGAAGGCTGGACACGACATTTTTGTGAATGCTGGGTGAATGTGCATGCGCATAGACATGGCTGATAAAGTACATTGTTCAGTAACACTTTGAGGTTCAGAGGCCTGGCTAGGTAGGGGGAAAGTTGAAAGGGATCAACAAAGATGGGAAGGCAGCATGTATAACTTCAGGTGCGTCATTAATCACCCGTGAGAGCATTTCCATTCTTTTGGCTGAATCTGCCTGTGTGCAGATGCTTTATCCATCCAGGTGATTCACCTTAAAGTTCTCAGTGCCTCTTTGAAGAGGAGCGCTTGGTACCTGGTTTTAATGTACCCAGAATTAATGTACCCATGACCTTGAATTCAATGCACCTAATAGCTTGGGAAATTGAGCTCAAAGGGTTTGGGGCACTATGAAAGCACCCATTCATAGCCTTAGGGTAGATAAAGCACTTTGACTTGTGAGAGAAAGGAGAACAAAATCCTGCACGTCACCTGCAGTGGAGCTCAGAGTGACAGCAGAAGGGTCAGGAGCGTTGAGCAGGTGAGAGGCACTGATGGCTGGGAGTGGTGAGCAGTGCTGGCTCCCAGTGGAGGCTGAAGTAGGTGCATGGCAGGTCTGATCCAGCATGGCAGGGCCACAACTGTGGGGACCTGCTCTTAACATGATCGGTGCAGTCCCAGAAGCAGTATGTGGCCTTACTGAGCATCATGTCTCCTTCCTGCAAGGCTGCGCTGGACCAGTGACTGTGCAGAGCTGGTCTTTTGGGTTCAGGATGAGCTGTAATTGGTGTATGGAAGTGTGAGGTAAGGTCCCCTCTCCATCTTGCCTGTTTCCTTGGAGTTTGGTTTGTTCTTCCATGCAATAAGAGGAGCTCTGTAGCCCTAACTTGCAGTGAGTTTTTAGCTGCATACACTGTGTGTATGTTCAGGAGATGAAGCTCTGCCCACCATGTTGCTTTGCTTCTTCAAAGGTCACTATTAACTCCTTAACTCCTTTCTTGTGGTTGTGCATTTAGCTAACCTTCTGCAGGGATCATGGTAATGTGACCTCTCTATATACCTGTATTAAAGTTTGAGTTAAAAATGCACTGTAGCAGAGCAAAGAACAGACATTTTTCCGTGGGATTGTTGAGCTCTCTGCGAATGCCAAATGGCTAAGTTAACTCTTGGGCAAACACTGCCTTTTATTTGACTTTCTAGTTTGCCCTTTGAAATACATATTTGTGTCAATCAGCAAGTCTCCCTTCCGGACTTCTGGTTGACCCTGCACAAAGAAATGTGACTGTGCAATTATTAAAGGTGAGGCCTTCGCTTTAACAAATGCTGAGTAATTGCTATTCAGATGTCTCTGTGCCTCCGTCATAAATGACAGCAAACTGCCCTTCAGCCAGCTGAATAACAAGGAAGATAGGTGTTTGGAAGGAATAACTTCAGAAATTTGCAATATGTCATAAGTATTGTGTCACAGTAACTTGTGGGTAGGGCAAACCAAAAACTTGCCTGTCTCAGCTTTGAGTCTGAGAGCCTTATTTGGGCTTTAAAATGCAATTGGGTCAAATATTATACCTTCATCTCTTGGACGGAGTTATTGGGGGTCAACAAAGCACAATGGAGGGCGGGCAGAATTTGCCCATTATAATACAATCTGAAGCACACGTGGAAATATAATATCCTAGCGCTCCTTACGATAAAAGAGGCAAAATCTTGCTATGCTCCCCTGCCACAGCATTGGAACGTTAGCAGTTACTGGGGAGAAGAAAGCTTTAAATATTTCCCAGGAGTTTTTCTGCAGTCTGTAGACTTGGAGCTGGCTGGTGCTAGCACCGTGATGGATTCTGTACAGGGAAGTTGTCAGCTGCAGTGGTGAGGATATGGATAAGTTGTATGAAGCAAGCACTCAGAAAATCACACATCATGGCCATGCTTGGAGAATATCCCCTGTCCTCTTACAGGTTTTTAGTTAAGATCCTTTGAAGAAACCCAAGCTTGGTATAAAATTAATTTTGAAGTGTATGCGCTACTCTGTAGACTTACTGCCAAGATTGTCCAGTGTTGCTCTGACCTGCCTTTTCTTTCTGTGTTAGCTGTTAATTCCTGTATCCTCCTTTCAACCTGTATGTGATTTCTGAAAAGAAACTGTTAATGCCAGGAGTTCATCAGTCATGAGTCTTGCAAGTAGACCTTTGATAACAGATAACACATGATATGGGGAACCTAATTTTCTTTAAGGGACTACTTTCCTTTTCTGCTACTCAAAAAGTTTTTTTGTCTGAAGGTAGTGAATTCTGATTTTCCTATTCACACCACCTAGAATGTTTTTGGCTTTATTCCAGGAGGAAATACTTGAAATACTAGGCGGTGTCTTTTTAACTAGTTCAGATCTTGATTCCTGGATACACGGGCAGAAAGGCCATAAGGGCTATGTTAGCACTTACTGTTCAGATCTCTTCAAGGAGCTGGAAGTTCATACTTGCTTAGAGCTGAAGAGATCTTGAAATGACTCTCTTCTTTAAGCAGAGGTGTGTATGAATTGGCTGTGAAGAGAGCTGGTAATGGGGCAGGAAATAATGGGCTTAAATTGCAAAAAGAGCAGGTTAAGCTAGACCTGAGGGGGGAAAAAAAGAATCCTAATTGTAGAAGTCTGTATTGCCAACACAGGTTGCCCTGGGACATGGAGGAATCTCTGCACTGGAGGATTTTCAGAATAAGACAGTTGAAATCTGGTGGCATGGTTTAGGTACGTTATCCTCCTGTGGGGCTGGAGAATAGACTAACTGGGGGGCTCACCTAACTTCTACAGCAAATGCTGTAGGACAGTTGCTACGGGATCGCCATCTTCTTGTAGCTGACATGTAGCCCTCAAGCTCTGACCTAGAAATAGAGACCTGGTCTCACTCCCTCGTGGCTTCTTTCCTCCAAGAGAAGCTGTTTCGGTCTGATGAGGTCTCTGGGCTCTGAGAGCTCAGTCCCCACACTTCAGTTTCCAAGTTTGCTAACAAGGTGGTTCCAGCTAACCAGGGCCTCGTCAGGCACCTGGCAGTGACCATGCCTCCATCAGGTTGTTCAGACGCGGTGCTGTGTGCCTCACTGTGTGAGGCTGTGCTGTGCTTTGGCTTAATTTCCCATCCCCTCCCATACAGCTCAGGTATTTGGCAAATTTCTCTCAGCTTGTTGAAAGATGGCCTCCTGCGCGCAAATGGCGACCTTTTCTTTGCATCCAGGTTGGTTTTAATGGGCAGCACGTGCTCACTTACAAGCTGAATAAACAGGTACCTCCTAAGGAGATACTGGCGGCTAAGGTGCAGTCCTGGATCTGCTGGGGTATGGAGAAGGGCGTTAAAATTGTTTACGAGGTCAGAGCTATAGTGAGCTTTACACCACCTTTGAGTTACGATATCATTACCTGAGCTGTGGGAACCAAGAAATAAAACCTCTTACCTTGAAATATGAGAAGTGCTTATGACTTTGAAGTATAGAGAAGAAGAAAAATGCACACTACAATCTAGTGCATTTTTTGTTCTCTTGCAGTGGGGCTGATTTTGTTTGCTGGTGACACGTATAGAATAGATATGGCATTTGTTAATAGCGTTTTTGCTAGAGAAATGCTCCTCTTACTAGTTCATTTTGCTTTGGGTCACGCCAGGAAAAATGTTCCTTTCTAACATGAATAAATTATTCAAGCTTATTTAAATAAACATGGCATTATTTATCTTCCTGGTACCTGCATTTGTGCAAGCTCAGTCCCTTGTTTTATTTTACCACGTTCTCCTTCCCATCCTTCACTTGAACAGTATTTCTGCCCTGTTGTAGAGGGCATTGTTATGTTTAAGCCAAATGAGAAGATGTGTTAGAACATCGATCGAATGGAACATAGATCACAGAAGCAATATTAAGCTGATTATTCTCAAATAAACTGCTAGCTGTTCTTGTCTGTTTTTGTCAGGAAAGGCACTAGTAGTTTTTCAAAGACAGAAAGCAGTTAATATCTGTATGCGCTATAGTTAGTGATCTATCAAAACATATTTTGGCAGTTTTAATGTTGTCCTTTATAGGTACTTCTCTCATCAGTCACTTTTGTGGAATTAGATAACATTATTACAACGTTAGGTATCTACAGAGAGAGAAAGACTGTAAAAGCCATCAACAACAGAAAAATGTATAGGTGTGAAAACTGTAATGAATCTGGTGTATCCAGATAGAAAGAAGCATTGCAGGCATCAGGAGATGCAGCAATGATTGTCCCAGATGATGCTGGGAGACAACTGCCATGACAAAAACCAGTAAATCAGCATTTATTGATGTTAATGTTGAGTTTCTTCAGAAAATGGATTTTGTGGTATTGCTGGTCTACTGTTATGTCAATAACTTGCATCAAAACTTCCTCGAGTCTGAACATCTGTTGCGGCCAATGGAAAGACTCCCCTTGACTTTAATGTGCTTTGGATCAATCCCAAAATGCAAATAGTTTTTCTCTCATCCTTTGAAGTCTTTAACATTTCATGGACTCCCTTATGTTATTGGTAATTTGCACCAGAGGTATTTTGCATGCAAATGAAATTTCAGCAGTAGCAACAACTGCATTTGTGAATATGCATGTAAGCACGCGCACACAAATATCAGTAAAGCAGATTTTACTTTTCAGCATGCCAAACTAGAAATTTCTTCGTAGTAGTGGATTGTTAGTAACTAGAACTGCAATATAATGACAAATACATACAAAAGATTGCATAAAAGTGCCAAAATACTTTTTGATACACCTGCATAGAACCAATTGACTTTCTTTGTAGCTTGTACATGTTAATGCATGTTTTCTATATGAAAGTGGCATTTGTTGCTAACTTGTTACAGCACTGTGGCTGTCATACGTTTAAACGCTATAATTGAACCTGAATTCACTATGGATTTATTTCCCAGATCAAAGAGTAACTTCACTCTGCAGCACTCATTTTGTTTGGTAGCATAAACTCATGAGCTTAGTGAAGTGCCGGAGAAAGATTATTCTTTTGAATTAAGTGAGTTCTAGCAAATGATAGGGCTTTAGTTTTTAATGTGCTAGCAGTGTATTTAGTAGCCGGCAGATGGTACTGATTTTACTATGAACATTTTAAAGTTCCTTAACTCATAAAGACTATTCTAGAGTTCTGAACAGGCTCAATGTGTTATTTCGCAATAGCAGAGCAATGACAGATGACACATTTACAGTGACCCTGTTTACCTGACAGTAAAACGTCACTGTTCTGTGTAAATGTGAAGGGCTGAAGGTGCTTTGTGCTGAGTACTTCTCCCATTAGTGCTGCCTGAAAACCCCCAGACACCGTCGGGGACAGCATATAGACCTCACAAGTTTTCTCCTGCCCTGCCTGCTGCAGTGTTCTTCCTTGCATAAGCCCTCCTGCTTTGCCTACCTGTTCGGTGCCTTACTAGCCCTCCTGCCCCAGCTCCCACGTGTTGGTTAATGCTGGTGGATCCTGCAGGCCGCTTTTTCTGGAGACTCCTAAGGTGCCCCTCACCTCTGTGGCTGCCCCAGCCAGCCTGGGACTACAGGATGGGAAAGGAGAAAGCAATTTGGGTTTCTAATTGCCCGAAGACATTGCTAGAAACACCTTTCCAGAGAAAAACACCAGCATTGCAGAGTATTGCGGGAAGGGATTACAAGTGCTGTTGCGTGTTAGGGAATCTCCATGTACGACATGAAACATAAAGAATTAGTCACTGGTCTGTACCCGAGGCTGTTCTTGGGACCTCTTGCTGGGAATCTCATTCCTACAAGGAGGCAGTAGCAGGAAACGAGGGCTGGGGTCAGCAGGGGCACCTGCAGCAGCGCTGAAGGCCTGTCACGGCGGTGCCAGGCCTGGGCCTTGGCCGTGGGGCGGGCGCCAGGAGCGCAGTGCTCACAGCCTGAAGTGTGCGTGTGGGGGCCTGGCTCCGTCAGTGGGGAGCCCCTGCCTGCCTGTGGGCATATCTGCTTGTTTTCCTAAGAAAGAAGTGTGTAAATAATGGAAAACTGAAAGGGGACTGTTGTAAACTGACGTGTGATTGCTCAACTCTAAAAAACATTAAGTCACCAGAAATATTTTTCTGCTATCAGCAGAAAGTCTTTAAAGGAAAGAAATGTCTTTCTGGTTCTTTGCATTTATTTTGCAGTGACTAAAAATTTCTTGTTGAGAGAAGACAAGGTATGGCTGTGAACACATGAGGGGGTAACGTTGCAAGCCCGGCATGTAGCTGCCGGCTGTGCTGGGGCAGTACCAGCTGAGCAAATTGTTACAGGTAGCGAAGGTATTTGGCTGATGCTTGTTTGGTCCAAAAATCCTGTAAGGGAGGGACGGAGGGAGTAGGGCTAAGGACCGGATTTTGATAAACACCACATCTGGCAGCGTTGTAAGACCCTGCGTCTACCACAGGGCTGTCCCCCACATGCAGCCCCGAGCGCCGCAGGGCCAGCACCTGCAGCCCAAAGGCTCACAGGCTGCTGCTGCCCTCAGCAGGTTTTCTGGTCTGAGAAGCCAGTACAGATGAGCACAGACCAGGAGGAGCCTGAGGCCGCTTCCTTTAATGCCTGGAGCCTGGTGCTCCTTGAGCAGCCCCTGACTTCAGAGGTGCTGTGCTTCCTCCTGCTTGGCCCAGCTCTGCTTCCTCGGCTCGGGGCGCAGCCTCGGGGAGGGCAGGTTGGAGCGAAGGAGGGGTGTGCAGCCTCAGCTGCTTGCCTCAAACCCCAGCTCTGGAGGCTTTCTGATTCATGGGCTGCAACATTTGCTTAAACATCCTGCCCGCCTTCTCTGAAGGCGAGCGGTGCCCCAAATTACTGCGTAGCATGGACTCTTTAATAGCATGAGTTTGAGGGCTAACTTTGATATGAGCTGCGTAAGTGATGAATAATAGCTGCTTCATTCCTGGCAGAGGCTTCGGTGACAGGTATTGACAGAGCATTTAGTTAATTTTTGAACTCTCTTCCTCCATCCAAAGTTAAAAGCTGATCCCAGGCGGTCAGTGACATCCAGCAGGTAAACTAGATTGTTAAATCTCAACCCGTCAGCTTGCTTTATGGTTCAGGAGCACTGCTCAAACCATACTGTGGCAACTAAGCATGCTTGAAATTCACCCTGCAAACACCCCATTATGTTCCTCCTTCACTGAGAGTTACGGCCGGTCAGTGCAGTGAGAGCCAGGGCCTTTCCAAATTAAAAACAAACCAAAACCCACATAAATGTGAGGCATTGCCTGATTAATATACCCTGTCTTATCAAAGATCATGAAGAGCTTCTCTTGTGAAGGTCAAGGTTGTCTTTATAAAGAAGCATTACAAAGATGTCCTTAAATATGCATAGAATGCTTAGTGATTATTTTAAACACCTCAAAAAGCTTTGCTTTTGTTGTCTGGGAGACGAGGACATATGTATTGTATTCAGACTTGCAACATCTTTGAAACTTTAAGTCTAGAAGTAGAATTATTTTTCAGGTCTGAGTTGATATAGCAAGGTGTAAGCAGTATTGCTTGCCAAATGCAGAAAGGGGGTCAGAGCAGGGGAGGGCTCGCCTCCCTAGTAATGAGACATTTAAAATACAGAAATAGGAAGTTTACATGCTGTTCTGTCCCTTCTGGCCTTGTATTTTCCTGTTGTTTTTTATTTTTAAACCCACTGGAGAATATTTAGGCCATCATTCCAGGCTTTTTTTTTCTTCTCACTGACAGGGAGGATGTGCATGGACTCTTAAATGAGAGTGACAGTGCCCACTTAATTGCCTTCAGACAGATTTCGATAATGCAGCACCTGCTGCACAGATCTTGCAGCACGCTCCTGATAGCTGGCCCCTAACCCATGCAGTGACATGTAGCACAGCCGCTCTCCAAAACAGTGCATTGCACAAATCTGATTTCGTGTCAGTCTTCTCTGTGCACAGCCCTTGGGTCTGATCCTCCTGTCTTACAGCTTTTACATCAGTGAAACTCCATTAATTACGAGAATTTCAATTTGCTACTTAAATTTATGTTGGTGTCGATGTGAAGAGACTCAAACCGTATGTTATTAAGCTGGTTTTATGAGGGTAGTGATCAGGCTGTTGAGTCATTACATCCATTTTACATTTTGAATTTTAATTGGTTTATGGAGCTTGTTAATTTTTGTTTCGTTTGTTAGTAGCTTATAAATGATTATCTTCTCTATCAAAAAACGCTGCCAGTTCTTTCATCACTGCCTCTGCATGGTACGACATCTCTTACAAATATTCAGGAAGGATTTTATTCTAGATAACTAAATATTGTAGCTTCAAAAATGCCGTCAGTTTTGTTTTGGTTTGTTTTCTTCTCCCTGTTACTAGGAACAGATAAAACACTCAAACAACGTGAGTAATGATCAAAACTTCTCAAACATCAGCTAATGTGGGAGATAAAGCTACCCAGGTGACGAATTTATAAGCGCAAGCATATAAAACCATGTGAGAAGTCATTATGTCCACCTTTTAAAATCATTTGTTGAGAGGTGTTTTTAAGTTTGTTTAAAATATCCTTAGCGTAAAGCTCCTGGGAATACACAGCTGCAGCACGGTACGCAAGTGACTCTGCGTGGGGTTTTCCGTAGGCAGCTGTTCTGTGACCTTGCCCTACATGAGAAGTTTAAGACTTTCATTTCTGGATTACTCATTGCCCCCTCTGTATCACACGTTCACCTCAGCTTTCTAAAAATGCTGTGGCAAATCACATTGCACTAATGGAAAACGCTGTGGCCTAGAAAACAGCTTTTACTGCTGACAGAATGGGCTGACGAGGTCTGGGATGGTAAGGTATGCTATTTTTGACTGTGAAAAGTGGCATATTCTAAAGGTTTGCTGAATGCGGTAATGCGATTTCATGTTCTTCTTTGTTAGTCATCGCTAGCTGCTGGTGATGGTAATGGATGTTGTTAATGTTAAACATTTAATCAGCTAAAGTATGTCTGGCTTTTCTTTCTCAGAATTTGAGAGGATTGTTATCAGTTCCGTATATTTTCTAAAAAGTCAAAAGCAGCTCAGAGAAGGTGAACAGAGATCTGCTAAATCCATTTGAGAAACCCATGGGTGCAAATGAATGATTATGTGAAAAGAATTTGGTCTTTTCACCAGCTAAGGAGATGCCTGCAGTAACCATTGGCTTGTACTCTTTCTCCAACCTTGCTGTGACCATTTAATGAGGTCTGATTCAGACTAATTCCCACAATCTGTAGGTTTTATTCCCTGCTGAGGCTGGAATATTTGGATGTCTGCTCAGACATATATTTTTCTTTTTAATTAGCACATCTGATTTTTTTTTTTTTCCAAGGCCACAACCTCTGTCCCAATCCAGGCAGGTGAAATTTCACAAGCACTATCATTGCTCATACCTCAAGCATCCGGACACACCTTTCTAATTGTCATTTGTATCCGCCTGTCATTGCCTCTGGCATTTGCTGAGTTCACATTTCCGTGTGATTTACTGCAAAACATTTTGTTTAACAAGTCGCTAACACACATTGACAGGGAAGTCCCCCTCAAGACGCTGAAATAATGCTCGCCTTCATATTTGCTTTCCTGAGAGAGATGGTAAAAAATCAATCTGTTGGGATCGGTGCTTTAGACTCTGCACGTATGAAGAATTCCTGAGACTGGAAAACTCTGACCTTGAATCCGTGAGTGCTTTGAATTGCAAATGCTTTCTGTCGTCGGCTGCACGTGTAAGGAGGTGGACGAGCTCGGAGGCAGTGCACCTCATCCCTGATTGCAGAATTCGGAGTGCGGTTGGTTCCTGAGTCAGCGTCAGCTCTGCCAGTGTTTGGTAACTATTAAAGTGGATGCTGAGGCTGCTGCTTTGCAGCAGTTCTGGGAATGCTCTTGGTGCAGCAGGCAGCTCTTCTGTCCGGTGTACTCGGCGTCCTTGGTCGCTGTCTGGGTGTCTGGCGAGTTACAGGGGTAGAAACTGTCCTGGGTCACCCTTGCCCGTGGGACAGGGACATCATGAGCTGGTTTTTAAGGCCAGGGATGAGCCCAGCGTGACTGCTCCCACATGGGAGCAACTTTCCCTGTTGCTTGAAGGCGATCTGGGGTAGGGGACTTCTAGTTCACACATGTAATTTCCTCTCCTTCAGTTATATGTCCAAACCTCATACCCTTCTGAAGCCCTGAAATGACTGCACTAAGGAAAAGGCGTGTTTGTGTGTTTCTGAGTAATGTCACCAAGCATTCGCAATGTCAAAACCCACTTACTGTTGACAAAGGTGATTCATATGGGTCTTTCAAAAGATTGCTTATGTACCATGATGAGTTGGGCACAATTTAAAAAATAGCTCTCTTTAAGTGGCACATCTACAAAATGTAAGCAAATGCATAAAAATAAAATATGGTGAAATATCTATCTCCCCCCTACCCCAGCTAGGCTGATCTCATACATTCGGAGCTCTGCCTGGCACAGTGCAAATTTACTGGCCCATTAGTGGCTGCTGTTTGACTGCACCTTCACAGAGGAAAAATACATCTAGGGAATAAACCTGACACATCAGACACGCCATAACCAATGCATTGCAGCCCCTGCTTTTCTTCACTCGGCGCTGCTCAACTGCCCCAATTTTTCATTAGGAACAAATTTCTCGATTTGGTTCTGTTAGAAAATCCTGGGACGTACCAGCAAGGCAGCGAAGCTTTGCATGGTGCTCTCTAATTTGAGATGCGCTGACTAATAGCTGGCAAAGGGGGAGAGAAAAAGGGGAATGTTTCTGCTCGGCTGAGGTTTGGAAGCAGAGGTGACTCGGTGTGATTTTGGGACCTAAAGGAAAGTCAGATGTGTGTGCTGAAAAGAGACGGCCTTGGCCTTGCAGACCCAAATGTCTTTGTGGAGCAGGTGTGAGGTTCCCTTACTGACAGTATTTTTAAAACCTCGGTCTCTTAGGCCATCCAAAGTGCAGTTGGGCTACTACTGATAGCACCCTGTGTTAACTGTTGAGGCAAAATTAAGTCTCGATATGGTATGGTGCGTGAGATAAGTCGTGCTCAGAAGAGCCGTGAGCTGATAACGCTTATCGCAGCAGGAGGAGCGCGGGGTGATCAGCGAGGATGTGAGTCACGCGCCAGCGCGCGAGGCTTTGCTGAGACTCGGGGCCAAATTCCTTTCCTAGGGTGAATTTTTGTGGCCTGGATTGAAGTCAGTGGTGCTTTTGGCCATTTCTAAATAGCTGTTGCTTACCACAATGAATTTCTTTGTTTATTATCTTGCACTAATTTATGTATCATGTAGCTATTTGAATAAATAGATCCATCATGTCAGCTATGAGGGCTTCTGAGCCAAAAATGTGATGTTATTGTCAGGCTTATTTGCCAATAGTTTTGTAGGAGATGCTTTTCCAGATTACAAGCAAAACTATGTTTGTTTTGCCACTTTCTCCTAATTAGCAGCCACATGACATCATGCAGGAATGGGAAAGGAAGCTTTCCTTTTACCCCATTGCCGGGTAGAGGACTGCTCACCTGGGGCCAGCCGTGTCCCAGCCCTGGGTTGTGCCCTCGGGGTCCTCCAGGGGCTTGGTGGTGCTCAGTGGTAGCTCCCCCAGGGAAACGAGAACTCTTCCCAGAGGGGAGAAGCCCCCTGTTCCTCATTGCAGTAACCCAGCCACCTGAGGGGTCTTTGCTTCAGTGACTGGGTCAGCTCCGGGTGTCTAACTGCAGCAGGAGCTACTCGCCTAGAAATGCTGTGGGCGCCCTGGTTTGTGCGCTTCTGTAAACACCTGGACCGTGAGCTCCATCTCCCCTGGGAGCAGCAGACACTGCCACCGCGTAAGCTTACGGTCAGGATGGATTTGTTCAGGCCGGGCAGGTTCCTACCCAAGGTGCTTCACCTGAGGCGAGCCCAGGGCCCCTGCCACCCGCTCCTGGTTCTGCATCCCCCTGGCTCTGGCGGCTGCTGGGCAAAGGCTGTGCAGGTGGAGAGGAGACCCATCGCAGCGATCGTTGTTCATGTCACATATCAGGTTCTGCAACTTGTTTCCCTGAGTTTTTGTTTAATTTAATATACTTACGTACCTTCTCATACAAAGGGAAGGTTTCCTCATCCCAGAAGTCTTGAAGAAAAGCTTGGCTTAAAGCGTTCATCAAATGGCTGCCTCCATTTCAACAACAACAACAACAAGCTTTCAAATATTACCGAGCAATATGCCCGCTGAACAACTGGGCCAAATCTCTTAGAGGAGCAGCGGTGTTGTAAATCTGCAGGGTTATCTGGACCCTGGAGATGGATGGGCTGCGTCGCAGTATGAAGATACGGTATATCATCTAAAGAGTTAGCGTGTGGTGTGTCTCGTGAATTCAGGATAGGAGAGGATTTATAAGCTAAGTTTGGCTCATGCTGTAATTTTCCATATCCAAAACTCCTGGCAGCCACCCATAAAACCAGAGTAAGTCTGGTTATTCTCTTTCTGAACCTCATTTTTGCTGGGGCCATTAAAGCAGGTCCTGCAGGCCAGCCTAGGACTTGCAGCACCTGTCTCAGCAGGAGACGTGATGGTGGGAAGGGGTGCTGGCTGCAGACCCCAGCTCTGGGCACAGCGAGCACCGCAGTGCTGTGGCCGTGGCGAGCTGAAAGTCGTCCTGCAGCACCTGCCCAGGGCTTGGGCACCCTGCTCCATTGCTCTTCCTCGCTGGTCCCTCGGGGCGTCGCGATGGACAGCCCTGCGCTGCCAGTCGGGACCTAACGCTGGGCATCTGCGCTCCGAGGGATGTCTTTCTCCGCAGATAATTCCCTCTCTTGCTTTTATTTATTGGTGATAAAAGACTGTCACAAATAAATAAGCATGTTCTCACTTGACTTGATAATTTACATGGCATTGCTGAAGGTGATTTATAATTCATACACGGCAAGGATTTGCTGATCTCATTAATAACTTTCCAAACACCCAGATAAACGTGTTATCGCTCTAAATCAAGTGAGCTTGAAACAGCCAAGGTATTCACCTGCAAGGGCTTTTGGCACTCCGCTCTTTCCCAGACAAGAGACGTTTGACAAAAGAATGTGGGAACTGCCAAAATGCGTTTCCCCTCGCAGCCACCCAGATCACCCTAAGGTGGGAGATTTCATCTATTCCTGCTAAGTTATTCTATTGAAAGGCTTGTTGACAGGAGCAGATTACCAGCTCTTTTGATTTTTAAATAGGGACAGTGTTTCACAGCTCGGAGCATTCAGCCCATGTTGGCATTTCTCTGCCTTCCTCCAACCATCCTGCCAAAGCCTGTGATGCAAAAGAGCAGGTAAACAACCTCCGTGAGCATCCTTTGCCGAGGCTGGAAGAGGAGAGTTGAGGTAGCCCTGGATATTCCCCGCTGAGTCTGCCAGGCTGTTGCCCTGAGATTTTGTTTCATCAGAAGTAATCACCTCCTCTCTCGTACGGGCGCCTCGTTATCTGGAGATCTCCGAGTGCTCTGTACGCACTTATTGCTTAATTAAACCTCACAACAGCTTTTCAACGCATCTATTGTGAATTTTATTGCCACTTTGTAAGTGGATAAACTGAGGCAGGGATACTGAAGTTTGCGCTCTGGGTGTCTGTGCAGTTGCTCCCTTCAAATAAGGGGCCCCAAGGACCAGCCCTGCTTTCCCTTCTCTGCTCTCTGCTGCTTTCCTTCCACTACCTCCAGTGGGAAGGGGTTGTCTGCACCCGACATCCTCACGGAGATGACCTGGAAGTTACTGAGCAGAAGCTGAGGCCAGACCAGCTGGAAAGAAAACGAAAGGTTTTTCCTCTCCAAACCACCATACAAACCACCATGAACGTGGCAGGGGAAGGTTAGGCACGCTGTCCTCAGCATCTGACAGAGCCCGGGGTTATACCAGGGAGGCCACCAAGGGGTCCCCAGAGCCACGAGATCTCACCTCGCTGCGAGGCATCAGGCTGCAGTGAGAGCAAGTGCAGAAGGACGGCTTCCAGATGCCTCCCTGAGTATTTTTGGTTTTGTGAATTAGAGCAGTGTGGAGCAAATCCGCAGCCTCGCTTTCGCATCTAGGCTGGAATTGTGGAAAAAAGAGAAGCGGTGGGCGGTTTGAGTCACTCTCCTCTGCTTTCAGAACATCTTTGGTGGAGAACATCAAATCTAAACAAGCGTGCACCTGCGCAGCACCATGTCGGGCACCTCCGCGGGAAAGGTGCGATCTGCCTAGAATAAAGAAGCGTACAGCTTGGGACGTCGAAGGAGAAAAGGACAAACAATCGAGCTGCTGTTTGCCTCTCTTGTTGAAATTAAGCTTCGTGATGATCTTTGCATCAGTAATGAACTAAAAGTGGTCGTGCACTCCAAATAGCAAAGGGCAAAGAAGAGAGAAGCAACTCATCAGTGTATGACCCTCTCTAAAATGTCATGGGTAATCAAGTGTGAAGTACTTAATGGATCATGATTTGCACGCCACCGTTTTGATTGATGTACTACTTAGCAGAGGATTGATAGTTTTTTACAGTGATGTTGATGGAGGCTCCCAGAAGTACCTCTGCCTATTTTCTCTAAAGCTGGGCAGAGCCACGCAGCGCGCGTTTGAAGCCGTTGTGTTCCAGGGTCTGTGTGAGACGGGCAAAAATAGTGCAGTTGTTATCTTGTCGCATACACCCTGATCTCACCAGAACTGTCTATATTTAGGCATCTTCCAAAACCTTTGTGTCAAGCAATTCTCCAGGGAGATAAAAATAGCTTTTCTCTCTTTCTTAAGTCGCGTGGCACAGCCATGTAGAGAGGATGTGACGATTAAACCATATTAAGGCATCTTGCTGTAGCTCCGGAGCGATCGGCCTGAACTTGGTTCCGGACGGCTCACGGTTACCCCAAGTACGAGAAGGAAGAAGCCGCGTGTGTACGTCGGGGTGCGTGCGCGTGCAGAAGAAACTAGCTTCTGGTTTGCTGGCAGGCCTTGGCTCCCCCGCAGCCGTGATACAAGTTCAAACAGTAGCAGAAAACATCCCAGCCCTGCTGCAGTGAGCGGCGTTCCTCTTGCACAAAGGAAACAGCATTAAAGGATTTATGGGCAGGATGAATCCACAAATTCTTGTCAATAGACAATTCCGTAGAGGGGATTAATGTAATAATTACTCGAGGCAAATTGCAATTCCTCATTAGCATATATAAAGTAAAGGCACTTTTAAAATAACCGAAAACAACACGTTAGACGCGCTTTAACACCTTACCAGCACTCGTTCTTTTTTAGCACAAGGCTTCAGCTGACGACAGCTGATGCCTGGGTTAGGAGCAAACAGATGCATTAATCAGTAATGTTGGGGCTCCGTGTTAATAGTGTTAGGTCTTTCCATTTCAAGCTGCTACTACGCTGTGTCGCAGGCTTTCTCTAGTTCAGGAAGTTTTAATTGCCTTTTTACGGAGCTGTTAAAATTCAGGAGGCGAGAGGTAATCCCGGGCTGGCCGGACAGTGCTTTGAGATACAGATCTCTGCTCCCATCAGTGCTGGGAGGCGGCTGGGGAGAGGAGCTTGTAAGCAGGTCTCCTGACAAGAGGATTAGGGTTTGTTAATGCGGAGATTTAGGACAATTAATCAGCTTTCACTAGAGTATATTGTAAAACTTTAGTAATAATGTGCTTTTTCTCTGTAAAATTTAGTTTCTTAGCAGAACAAGAAATCCATGATTTTTCTTAAAAAAATAATCTTCAATTGGCTTAAAAATCTGTTAGAGATTCTCCTCTTGCTGCTTCTGTTCGGGGGAAACTGTCAACTTGTTTTTCTAATTGAGTAATTATTTGAAACTGATTAGTTGACTCATCTCCTAAACCTCACAGCTTGTGGAAAGGTGATTAAACTTTCAAAGTTAGATGAAGCCTGTGCCAGAGCATGGCGACAGCTCGAGCAGAGCCGCAGAGCGTCCAAGGGCTTGGCTCGGCAGCCTCCTGCCGATGCCCTTAGCACCTGCACGCCGCCTTGTCCGCACTGAGCGAGGAACGGCAGCGCTGCGTCACCTTCTGGGACGAGGGGACTCACCACACCAGGGCTTACTGCTTGAACACATTTAAACAATGCCTTAACTCTGTTGTTATCGGATTAATAAATGAATGAGGGTATTAATTCTTACTAAAACCGGGGAGGTGGTGAGCGCCCGGTTCAGCAGCACGTCCCTATTCACTGAACTGCGTGGAGGCACTGAAGTTGTTGTGTGTGCTGCCTGGCCTCTGCCGAGCTGCGTGGGACAGCCCCGGAGGGATGGGACACCTGCAGGTGGCTGAAGCGGCGGCCTGCCGCCTCTGCCACCGCTCCTTGCAGGCATCTTCCCGCAGGGAGCGGAGCAGCGTGGGATTTCCATTCTGCATGGAAAGTGCTGCCTGCTCACTGAGAAAGGATTTGTGTGTTTTTGTCATGGTTGTTTTTACCCAAACTGCAAATCCTTAGCTTTCTTTTTTTTTTTTTTTTTAAAATTCAGACCAAAAAAAAATAATAAAATAAATGAAGCAAATATTAAGTCCAGGGGCTGCTTTTCCTTTCACGATGTCTTGATGCTGGAGCCTTTTCAGCCGAGCCTCCTAGCGTGGGGCTGGAAGCAGCTCGTGCAGGTGGTGTTGACGGTGCTAACGGAGGATCAGGGCAGTATCAGAGATCAGCAGCGATCATGATGTGGAGAACGTCCAACTTACAAAGCATAGCCAGTAGAATACAGCAGTAGCGAAGATGGGCGTTGCATATGTAAGCTATTTTTGCTAATTCATACAAATATGATATTTTCAGTGGGTATATTTTTGGAGAGGTTTTTTTAGCAGTTGATCTATCAAGTGCATGGCAAACTTAAGAATAATTCTTAATAGTTTTTAGAATAAAAGCTAACTCTTAATCTTTTAGTTTCTCCACGTATCTGCCTGTGGAATTTATTTAACATATGAATTACATATATGTTTCATTCTTTCTGTTATGCTTTTGACAAGCACATTTCTTTAGAAAATGGTGGCTGATAGAAGCAAGTAGGTTTCAGCTTTTAAAACGACTGGGCTATCAGCATAATTATATTTTGTTTCTATGAGATAGAGGTTTGAAAAGTTTCTGTAGAGGGCAAGCGTAGTGTCAGTAAAACCAGCAGAACTGATACTGCCTATGAAATGCAACCTGTCCCTAAAACACAGATGTGGGAGTGTAGCGATGCCAGTGATGCCCTGTCCTGCTCTGTTCCTGCACTTTGCTGAGCTACAGGCTCTTCCTTTCCCCCTGTTTTCCTTCATTGGAGTTCTTGCATATTGTAAGAGTTAAAGCCCTGGACTTTATTAGATTCGTTCAGGACTTTGCTGAAGTAAGGAAAACCAAAGTTTGGCTGGAGTTGGACCTGTTGGGGAACGCGAAGGACACCTGCTTGTGCAGACACCAAACGGAAGGCGGAGGAAAATGTCGTCCCTCTGCTCGGTGGCTTAGTGACCCGGGGCATGGGAAAGGCTGAGGTACGCTGGATGCTTTGTTTTGCCTGGGTTTTACTGATCGGGTTGGCTGCCTGGCCCTCCAGGTCCAGCAGAGTCTGTGCGAGTGACGTGTTAGAGGAGACTGAGCCGAGGGGCACCCGTGTAAGTTAGTGGGACATGGGCAGGTCCGTGGGACCTGACGGGTTGCGTCCGAGGGTGCTGAGGGATTTGGCTGATGTGGTACTTTCTGTGCTAGGGACACTGCCTTCTTCCTCATCCCACTGCCTGCAGCCAAGCCTTTCCTGCTGGCCAAGGAGTGGCAGCAATCACCCGTGGCAGGGCCACCGTCATTGGGCATGGCTCCGCTGAGTCCTCCCGCAGTGCCTCGTGAGGGTGCTTGGGCAGCTGAAGGTGCCTCTGAAGTTGTGGTTAAGCCTCTCCCAGGTTTGCCCTCTGGAGTCAAACTGCCCCAAAGCCCAGCAGTCGTCATTCCCTGGTGGGGCTGCGTTTGTGTTCCTGCGTGGCATTAGTGCCACAGGAATACAGGCTCAGCTTTTCCCATCGGAGATAGGAGTTAAAGATGTGGAGCTCATTTTAATTTGTAGAGATCATACAGTCATTATTAATAGGAGGCAAAATAGGAGGTAAAGATCTTTCAGTATGAACATCAAAGGAATCTGACTTTACTTGAAGCAGCGTTTGGTACATCGCATCTAATTCTGCAACCTGACTTTTAAGAAAGAGAAGGCGCTTTTTTTTTTTCTTTTCACCCGCTGGCTTCTAAAGGATCTTTATTTATCACCCTCAGGGGCATTACAGTGAGTAATTAGATTGGACCAGGAGAACGACTTAATTTTACAAGAAACTCATTAATTCATCCTATTTAAAATCTTCTCATTTCACCCAAAAACCAATTATGCTTGTAGTGGCAATGATCTGGAAAGGCATTGTCTCGCAGGCATGAGGGGGGCCACTGGGACTCCCATGGTATTCATGTCGGAGAGACAAGGGTGACTCCCTTTCTTTGACTTTTAGGTCAAAAGAACTAGTCACTGGGACAGCTTGACAATTAGAAAACCCTGATGAGCATTTGGAACTAAAACAGCTGTACAATAACAGAGGGGTTCATGGTTCGGGGCAGAAAGCTCATCAAAAGAGGCTATCCAAACAATTGAGTTCTATAATTAACACACAAAAATCTGCTCAGAAATGGTAATAACAGTAAAAGAGAGCTGAGAAGATGCTGCCTACTTATGTGGCAGATGTGGTTTTGTTACAATCTGAGAGAGAAAATCCATCCTTTTAAAGAATAGGAAGAACATTAGAGGGGGAAAATAAAACTAACTTTTTATTCCTAAGGGTGCAATTAAAACAAGAGCTTAAAATTCTTTCACACGGGCAGGAGCTGTAGAAAAAGTAACCACTGATGAAAAACATGCAATATGCTATCAAAGTATTTGGCGCACAAATTTCTTCTCTCGATGAAATTGATGAGCTTGACACTGACATAGCTGTTCTTGAACTATTTGCTTTGTCCTTCAGTTAACCAAGAATATTATCCTAGGGTTTTCCATCAAAGCTGGCTACCCTCGTTGACTTGAAACCCACAGACTGTTAGCTGTGTCATTCACGTGCCTGTGATAATAAATGTTCTTAGTGGTACGCTGGTTCCTCCTGGGCAGGGGGGCGCCGCGGGAGCCCCTTCCTCCTTCAGTTGCTGCTCCCACCCTGGGCTGCATCCAGGCTGCGGGCGCTTCTCTTGCAGGGCGCGTTTGGAGGTCGCAGATTCGGCGTAGTGGTTTATAAGGGCACGGCTCTGCAGCCCAGGCTTCGTGTGCCCGTTTTTATTTATTTTTTGAACATTTTTAAATATGCAAGAAGAACAATTTTAAAGATTTTTTTTTCCCCAAATCAGAGAAAAATCAAAGCCTATTTAAAAATGGGTTTACGATTTATTTAATACTCGGATTTTATTGTAGCTATGACTAAAAGAATGTGACTAGGACTACATCCATTATGAGATAGGTTTTTAAATTCTGAAATTGCTGGCTGAAATTTTCTAATGGAAAATTCAGCATTTGGCGAGAGCAAGCAAGCAGACTTTCCAGCCCACACGTGCATTCTTTTTTTTTTTTAAAAAAAAAGAAAAAGAAAAAGAAAAAAGAAAACCATAAGAGTCAGAAAATCAGCTTTTAATGAGAAAATAGAGTTTGAAAAACAGCTTGAGAAAAATTTACATAGAGATTTGACTGCAGCTCCATGATTCTTTGGAACAATTTCTGCAGTTCGAACATGCATCGCTGGTAAATTAAAAAAATGAAAATAAAAAATCACGTAGTGCTGACCAGCAATGTTGGATAAATCCCGTCTCACTTCAGGAGAAATATAAATTAAACAGATTTACACATCGGAACTCACAGATATCAGCGTAATTACTTCATGCTGGTGTCCATTTAGAATCAGTGTGATTTGTTCTGAGAAAAAGCTGACAGCTTTCTCATATTGGAAATATTTTTGTTTGAGAATTTTCCTTGGATATAGTGCAGATGGTTGTAACCTTGTTATGGTTGCGGGTGATCTGAATGTGAGAAAAGATTTCTCTCTTTTTTTTTTTTTTCAGCTAACAGAAAGAACTAATTAAGGCAAAGCTAAGGAATTGAACTCAAAGTTTGCGTTGCACATGTGAACTAATCTTTTTACAATGGTATCTTTCGAAAGCTGTGTAAGGACGCCATTCATGCCCTGTCTCACCCGGCAAATCCTTCCTAGAAAAGCAGCAGAATGGAGATTTGTCCTGAGCAAGCCATAAGGAATTTCAGGGGCCAGGTTCTGTCCAGGCTGCTTGTTTGCCTGCTGAACCAGCAACCTCCCCAAAAGCCCGTCCGCAGCCTGAGCAGAGGTGCGGCAGCAGCGCTTGATGCAGAGAGCTGCTCCTCCAGGATTAGTTTCAAGTTTTTAAGCGACGGTACCGCGGAGGTCTCTTGGTTTAATGCACCACGTTCTCTGATGCTGTTTTGTGCCACGTCCTGGCATGGGCATACTAAAATGAAGACAGCGAACTGCTCAGCGGCCGCTGATTTTGTACAGCTGAAGCAAAATGGCTGTGTGTGCTTCAGGAGCAGCCCCTGCCTTCAGAGAGCTTTCTTCAGGTCCTGAAATATTAATGATCTTGGCTTAATGTGGTAGAAAACAAAATACAGCGCGTGAAACAAAGGGGAAAAAATCCTTGAATTAGAGCCTCTTGACCTTGCAGTACCCACTGTATCCATCTGGTCCCCGTAAAGAAGAGGGGGAGGAATGATCCCAAAAACCTGTGACATTTTTCTAACTTTCCAATAACACGTTACAGCCAGTGCCGAACCTTCCACTTCGTGCAGGGTTGTTTGTCTCTGAGTACTTGAATACTGTGAAAATGCAAAAGGCGGCTCATCATTTAATAATTTCTGTGAACTGTCATGCTCGTGTTCAAAGTAATGTTAGTTTGTGTGTTTTGTTTTAAAAACCTTGAATAATGGATGGGAGCAGTCAGCTTGCTCTCCTCTTGTACCATTTTTTTTTCCCATCCCTCCTCTTTATATGTGGCCGTAGGATCCCATCCGTGGGTGTCTGCTCTGGCTGTGCACGGGCCTGGCCTTATTTCTGATCTGAGCTACAACAACCCAAACTGGGAGTGAGATCTCAGATCAGAACCTGCCACTTGGCTGCTGCTGTCCAGCCAGTCGCAGGAGGATGTGTAGCGATAGCACAGCTCCTTCTCCACATATTGCAGTCATAGCCTAAAAGGAAAGGTACTTGTCCTCCCCATGATTCCTCCCTCCAGAGCTCCCCTTTCTGTTTTGCACGGGATCCCCAAGGTCATTGGAAGTGTGGCCAAAAAGCACCTTGTGCGTTGAACCTGATCTGATCGTGTGAGGTATATATAAACTCCGAGAGCATGTCCTAGTCGTTCGAGCGATGTGTTTTTGTAAGATCCTCTGGTCCAGGGGCAGCCAGAGAGGGTTGATGTCCCAGCGCTTTTACAGGTGGCGCACGGCACATCCTAAAGCCAGGGCTCGGTAAGGAAGTGCCAGAAATGGCTTTGGTTAGCGTGCGACAGAACTTGTCTCTTCATAAATGTGTTCCTAAAATCCCTTCCCGTTCCCAATTTGGACAGCTTCATAAAAGAAAGAGGGAAGGAGGAGAGGGTCTGATGGAAGGTGAAGCAGGAGAGGGAGCCCAGGGTGGGCACAGGGCAGGTGGGAGCTGTGAGCTGCGTCTGGTGAGCCCTAAAGGTACTGTAGGTGATAAGCGGCAAGAGTGAGTCACGCAGCAAATGCTGGAACAACCTTTCCTTTTTGCACGATTGTGTGCTCACATCTTCTCTGTTCTCCATAGCGCTGAACGCTAGTGGTGATGGTGGGCTTTTATCTGTAGCCAAGGGAGTCATTTCTGGGATGACATACCTGTTAGCTGCTATTAAAAATGTGTTATTAGTGATACTAATGAGTTTTTTTCCAAGTGATGTAGAAGTAGCCATCCGTGTAAGCATTGCATTTATGAAGATGATGTCACGGAAAGCTTGCCAAGCCACACATGGGTCCTCGTGCCAGTGGTGCAGTTACTGATGGGCCCTGGCTTCGGGGAGGGGAGAACATCACTGATTTCCTCCCTGGGGGAGAAGGAGCCAAATGAATCCTGCCTTGCCAGGAGGGAGACGAGCCATTTCCGGGCATGGCAGGCTGAGGGCCTCGCTGCCAATTGCTGTGGGTTCCTATCCCACTCCCTCTTCAAAATTGGCAGTATCTGGCTGTCAGCTGCCATTCCTTAAGTGGTCATAGAATAAACCAATCGAACCCCTTTTGTTGTGCTCTGTGTGTGTGTGAATGCAGGTGGACATGGGTTAAGCGATGTGTTAACTCCGTGGTAAGCACAAAGAGGCAGCTGATTTTCTGGCAGTGTCAACACAAGACCATAATTTTTTTTACCATCTCCAAGCCAGCTTTTAGAATGGCTCTTGTTGGAATTAGAAATCAGTATATCCTGACATAGGAGTACTCATTAAGAATGTGATGATTGTTAATTCTTCACCTGGGGCTAAGAGGACATCATTAGATCTTTTTGAAATGTCTCCTTCCTCGATTTTGAATAAGTAAGCCAGCAATTTATGATCGCATCCTGGGCAAGTAACACTCTCCCTTCCTGTTCCTCCATGTAGCCTGCAAAATCGGATACTACAAGGCGCTCTCGACAGATGCTGCGTGTGCCAAATGCCCGCCTCACAGCTACTCCATCTGGGAAGGCTCTACCTCCTGCACCTGCGACCGGGGCTTTTTCCGAGCTGAAAATGATGCTGCATCCATGCCCTGCACTCGTAAGTTGGTCTTTAAACGGTCTCTTTCCCTTTCATCATCTATTTCCTCTGTCTTTCTTCAAATGTGCATGGGTGACACATTGCCTGGACAGCTGTGTCTAGGAATCCAACTTGACAGCAGTGTTCACTAGCTCCTGCAGTCCTTTGCAGTTGCAGTCTGCATTTTGGATCATCTTCTGGGAGAAAAAACATTTAGTTTTCAGCCTGGAATTCCTAACAGTGACATGATTGCGCTGACCCTTGAGAGCTTACAGTCTAAATAAATGAGGAGCTGGAAGAGGAGTGACTTGCAGACATCAATAACAGAGTTGGGTCTAATTACAGGACTTAATTTCCAGTCTGAGCACCTTTCATCTTCTTAAATGTTGATATTTCTAGAAATTGTGACAGGTTTTCTCATATTACATAGGGTAAATATATAATATTTATAATTTCATTAAATACCTACTTTGCTCAAAATGTTGCTGGTGATCCTTAGGAGCATAAAAGCGTTCTTCTGAGAAGAATGGTAATAATGAATCTTAAAGCATAATGAAACAAACCCAAAAAAGTAGGGTTTATTTTATCCTTTGTATATAAATACATCGTGCACAGCAAATGGAATTATGCTTTAGTTCCACCAGAACGTTTTCAGCATGGGGAAAAAGAGGCGTAGCACGCTGAGCGCACCCGCAGAGTTACTGGAACAGCTCCTTGTCCTCTGTGTCAGCTAATGGTTTAGGCAGCCAAAGACCTGGGATTCTAGACATGCCCTGGTGTTAAATCGTGATCATCTAGAGCTTTGGTTTTCGTTTCTATAGGAGCAGAGCAGTTTGAAACAATAAGTGAAAGGGTTGTGTTGTGTTAGGGGATATCCATGTGTGGCTTTCCCTGAAAGCCATTGGAAATGCTTCCAGATTTTTGGAGCTCAGCTGTATATTTATGTAGTGTGTGTGTGTCTGTGAGGGAAGGCTGAGATATTTCTTTTGTAACATTTTAATATATTCCAAATTCATTTTAGAGAGATGACTCACATTTGTTTAAATCTTAATTTCTCCCTTACAAGGCAGAAACAAAGCATGTCCATAACTCAGCAGCACTCATCCCTTCCCCGCACCCCCTTGATTTGAGCTCTTCCTCAGCAATCTCCTTCCTTTCAGCTGTAAGCTCTGCTGGGTGGTGGTTAAGCAGGTCTGGGCATAGCCAGGAGCAGCTGCTTTTGCTTAGCAGGAAAGCAGAGAGGTCCCTGTAAGCCTTGCCAAACATTGACTGGGGATGGAGGTCTAGCTGTGTTGTGAAACCTTGCTGAAGTGGGTAAGATCATGCTTTTTATAACACAATTTACACTGGAAGATGTAAAGCCTGACAATTTTGTTAGGGAAGATGTCTTTTTGCAACAATAAAACTGTTGTCAAAAGATACATCCTAAATAACATTATACCAGCAAAAGTTTCTCATAAAGCCCTGGTTGCAGTGAGTGATATCCTGACCGAACCAAAATCAAATTAGTAATCAGCTGGTTGAATTTAACTAGGCATGTGCAGGGACCAAAGTCTGAAGAGAGAGCAAAACAGTTCCAGATGGGGGAATTGTGAACAAATGATATGTATGTTTGCTTACAGCATGTTCTCCTGCAAGCTTAGCCCTTTTTTGTCAAGTCTTGGGCCTGCTTCTGGCAGCCTTCCCCACTCTGGTCTGTGGAGGTCAGTCAAAGTTGAAGTCCCCGATCTCGGTCTTTTACACTGCAAATATGAAGAGTGAAAAAGAGAGGGCAAGGGCCGTGATGCTACTCTCTGTCTTAATCTCTGCAGCAGTCTAGGAGGACTTGGCACGTAGCGGCAGGCTGACAGCACGATCCCACGGACGTCTGGCCCTGGGAAACAGGCCTGTCTCTGGAGATCCCATTTCAGAGAGCTTTGAATTCACCAGCAGCTTAAAAGCTGCTTTTTCTGTGATCCAAGGTGAAGGAAGACCCAGAAATTATTTCTGAGCTGGCTCGTGGGGGCAGTTTTGCTCCCCCACCCACTGCTTTGCTCGCTGCTACCTTCTCTCTGAGGTTGCCTCAGCAGAGCTTGAATATGGCTGTGGTGGCGGTACCTGCCCGGGCACACAGCCCGTGTGGCGCAGGCCCAAGGCGCTCAGGGACGGTGGGGCCGCTGCTTGCCGTGCTCCCCGCACCAAGTGGCCATCTCGCAAGTGTTTGAGGCAAGTGACAGAAGCCGTTTAAAGGGCTCCTGCCGAAGGAAGCCCCTCCGGAAGAAAGTCCCCGTTTGTCCACCTTTCCTGACAAGATGAGGAGACGGAAGGGAGCATAAACATCAAAGGTTCGTTCAGACGGATTCAGACTCTAATCAGTTCTTACCAGTTGGTTAAACCAGGTGACAAACCCAATTCCCTTGTGCTGACAGCCATAATAATCAGGTGCCTTCTTTGTTCATTATGCTCTCTTTAACCCTGGTATTCTCATTCAGCCCAGCATTTAGTAATCACTCAGTGTGACGGCACACTAATGAAGAAATAAAACGCAGTATCTGAGATCCATTCTTCTGGCAAAAAGATAGACTCTGCTCCACTGGCCTGTAAAATCAGGTTTCTGTTCACTTGGAGAACTATTAGACCAGGTGAATATAAGTAACATCAGGTAATTTGGAGACAACACCTGGAATAGACTGAGGATTGATACTTTCTTTATTATTTCTAAACAATTTTTGAGATGAAGAACTTCAGACTTCTTAGGATGTGTTTTTGTAGAGCTTTGACCCTTGGCTATTGATTTCCTTTAGTAATAGACTGGCTGGCCTCGTCACTTATCTAGCTTGTGGATTGGGGGAGGAGGACTGTTAGGACTTTCCATTAGCCTGACTGTGCTAGTGGATGAAGGGGAATTGGAGAATTCCCTCTCCTTTCCCTTCTCACAACTCCCATGTAACTACTGAGCAATACCCACTTCCTGATGCGCTGGTCAGAAGAGGTGCTCCAGCGTTTTCCTGCTCCTTAACGCCACGACCTGACATCTCTGTCCCTTGTTGAATTGTAAAAACTGTACCTAACCTTTAGCTAAGCCAGGCATACAATCTCAACAAATAACTCGTGCTCCATTTTTAGCATTCTGCTCTATTTATCTCTGCTGAAGTGAGTGGTTATGTCTGCCTTAAATCTCCTATGAGAAAGGGCAGAACATGGCTGGATGTGAGCATAGGAGACAGTGGGCTGTGTCGGAAGGCCAGGCATAGAAACCCTGACATACACATTTACTGCTGCCTCTTTTCCCTCACTCTTGCCTCATGGGGATATTCATCATCGTGTCTGTCACCACTGAGGAGCAGAGCCGCCCTGGATCTGCCTCATTGACCTAAGTCGGGAATTTAGACTCTGAGTTTTGAGACACAGTGGGCTTGTCAGCTGTGTGCTTGGGCATGGAGGTGGTATGATTGACCTGTAGTACATTCAAGCACAAACTGTGGAAAACACAGATGTTTTTCCCTTCTGGAAACACTGCAAAAGTTGCATTAAGGCAAATACTCAGACCTTCATTATGTTTCAATGCTTGCTGAGGGGATGGGCTTTTCATAGGGTTAGCAATCTAATGGGGAGTAAATTGCCTTACCAGCACACACATCCCCAAGGCTGATGAACAATCAGTCTCAATCATGATCCTTGTTCCCAAGTTTCCTTCTCCGTAAGGATGCGGGTAGGAGACTCTCTGAATTGCAGCCTGGTGCAGGCAGGTGCAGCTCCTGCCTGAGCTAATGGGCGTTGGTCCCACGTCCCCACCATTAATGAGTCGGGTTCTCAGACTGCTTCTTAACAAACAATGCTCACATTATGAGCAAGTACAGGATGGTTTTGTATTGTTTATATTGTCCGTTTGATTCCGATTATTAATGATTTTTAATTGGAAGCCCTTTACAAAAGAGAGACTACCAGCACAGGCTGTCCAGCTTGAAATTTGTCTCGGTAAATGACCCTGAAAAATTTAGTCCGTTGTGCCACCCAGTGACTGCTTGATTGGTATTTTGGCGTGGCCTGAAATATTTCTGAAACGGTTGCATTTAAGACAGTTTATACCAGAGAAGCTTAGAGATAATGAGGGCAAATTCAGTGAGATGCAAGAGAAAAGTGCCTGCTTTAAAAGGTCTTTCTCCAGTTTAGGTTATCAAGAAATCGAAGAACCTGACTTGAAACAGCAAATGTCACTTAGTTGTCTTTACATTCGCCTCTTCTAATTGAATTTAGTGCACTGCTGTATTTCCTCCAGAAAGTATATTGTTTTTAAATTACCATTTCAGTGCTATTACTCAAGGCCCCTGCTTCTAATGCTTTCTGACAGTTATCAGCATAATGAACCATAATGAAATGATGAGCAATCTACAGTGGAAACTTGATGTGGATTCCACTAGAGCTGTGTGACTGTGTTGTTAAAATTTGAATGCACATTAAAATAACACTGTCCTTATTTGTTTCCAAGGTCAAGGTTTTAAAAGAGGTCCGAAAGGTCTAAACACTTCAATTTCGTAAATATTACACTCTAATATATGCCCTTAGCTCAATCTTGTATTGCATTTAATGTATCTCGGAGATAAATATTTGACCTGCATTTCCAAAAAAGAGTGAATTTACCTACCTAATAACTATGCTTGCAAATGAGTAATTACACGGGAGCTGATTAGTTGAGCATATGTTTATTATGATTGCTTAGGCTTCTAAATAAACAAGTGTGCTCTTTTTCCTTCAACTTAACTTGTGCCTCTTCTGAATTTCCAGACAGACGCTGATTACCAGTGCTCTGCCTTTTAGAAGAGTAAGAAAGTAGGATACAGCACAAGGTCATATAATGGCTGGTATGTTGTAGGTAGCTTTGCACTGGCTTTGCCTTGCTTCCTTTGCAGGGCTTTGCACACTTGTTTTGGCCCTGGTTTTATAGGAGCCCCCTCTCTATAACGTGAACTATCTGCCAGCACAGCCCCTGATCTTCAGAAGTAAAATGTACTGCGTAATAATTTTGCACCTTTCTGTATGTCCATGCCTCTAGTAAATGATTTTGTTCTTAAAACATCCTATAAGGTTGTTCATCGTGTAAACAGTATGTCAAGGTGCCTTGTAAGGTACAGTGTGGCAGTTGCAACGTGAGAGAGAGCAGTGGTTGAGCGGTATGGAAAGAACAATTTTTCCAGGTAGGTTGGGAAAATAGATCCTCCATTGCTGCCAGACTGAAGGGAAGGGCTGGGATTGTGACTGACGGGGATCTCAGAGGAGAAGGCTGTGCCCCGTCGTCTGTGGAGACAGACTGAAGGAACGGAGAAAGCACTGAATAAGAAGGGAAGCGGTTATGGCTTTAAGAGAGGAGACGGGAGTAATTTGACAATGCGTGTTTATAATCAGTAGATTTAAAATCGTCATTCCTTTAAATACAGCAACTGTTTATTAGCTGTCTTCTGATTTTCTCTGTTCAGAGCCTTAAATTAGCTGAGACATTTACTCAATTAAGTGGGGGCTTTGATTTGGTTAGTCAGGCCCCAGTTCTGGAGAGTCATTGGAGCAAATTAGAGGACTAACAATAAGAAATCCAGCAGTTGGACCAGTGACAGAATGACATGTTTCTCTGGTTGGATTTCTTTCCTGTCAAACTGTCAGATAACCTTCTGGTATTCACAGTGGAATTTTTCTTTTTATCTTGCAAGAATGAGTGGACACATGTGATGTTGTCTGCAGCACAGCATATTAGAGAAGATGTAATGTGTCTTAGCATATGTGGCAATGCAAAGTGTTCCTATTTGGCAGTTCTGGGGACAGAAACACAGAGCCCACAGAGCAGCACCTGCAAGCATCAGTTTTCCCATACCTCTGCCAGCAGTAACTGGACCTTTTTGCTTAACTCCCTTTGCCTGGAGAGAAGAGGAAATATCAACTGCATTGTTCTCCATGTAAAGGAAACAAAGGCGATTGTGAAGCTGGTAACCAGGGTTCTTTGGCAACTCAATAGGAAATCGTACATGCCAGTGAAATGGGCATTTTATCATTGGCACCGGCCCAAGATCCCTAGCTTGGCAGAACTCCCGCTGAAGTCAAAGGAGTCTTGCCCGAGTAAATAAATTAAGAATTGTTTACCAAATCAGATGCCTTATTAAAACCCCATTGCAATGCTAACCATGCACAGAAAGGAGGGAGGGGGAAGCAGATGACTGATATTTCAAGTGGCTGCTGTGTCTTGTAGACTGTTGACTTTAGTCTCACCAGTTGTAAAAACACATGATCTATAATGATAAATGGTCAGGAGTAGCCAGCCAGACAAGAAGCGAGGGTTTCCCCAACTGTCAGCACTTGTGTAAACTGGCCCACAGCAACAGGAGACCTGTCCACAACTGCTGAAAGAAGCAATTAGTGGCCACAAGATACACAACTGTCACAGGAGAGCGTGGCCTTTGCTTCTGAGCCCAAACTACACAGCCCGGGAGTTTGCTCTGCATTATAACTTGTCTTTCAGATCGGTGGAGATCAACAAGAAAGGTTTATCTGAAGGGCTTCACATCTCACATGCTGAAGCTTTATTGACAGCACCACAGTTGTCCATGTTTAATGAAGCTTTATGAAATGGAAAGAGGAGGCTGAGGTGCTTTTTCTTGAAGGCTGTGCCTGGCACCACTTTGCCAGACATTTCAGTAAGGCAACTTAAAGAGTTTAATTGATTATTTAATAATTACTTTCTTTGCATCCACTCCCAAAATAGTAAACTCTCTATTTCTCACTCAGCCTTGCCTCCAGGGAGACAAATGTTCGGCTCATGATTGAGTTACAGTATTGATTAGAATTGTTAAAGGCTCATCGTGCAGTAACAGCATCATGAGCTCCGTGGAGAGAGCAGCATTGTGGTCACACTGACGAGGCTGACAGGACAGCAGAAACCCTCGTGCAGCCCTATTGCCTCTTGGAACTCCAGCTAACCCCTTCAAAGGGACGTGGTGTACTTCACGTCACATTTCATTGCTCTGTGTAGATATGCTCAGAGATCTTTGGAGTTCGTTGTATGGATCCTTCTGCTGCACAGCTCTGCATCTCTTATCTTTATTCTTGCTGTGTTGTACACACAAGCTGTCTTTCAGATCTTGTATAGCAGAAGATGTGCTGAACTTCTCACTGTTTCTGATACTGCATTTCCAGTTAGGTTTTCCTGCTATTAGACATTTGGAAGCTTACTTCCAGGTGCCTGCTGTTCCTGTAACTTATCAAAGACTTAACTTTTGACTGCATGTCTGTAGCATAGCCAAAGCCAAATCTGCTGATTCAAATCAGTCCAGTTCATACTAGGCTGCTTTTACAGTACAGTGAGTCATAGCAGTCTTCCCTGTTGTACGAATCTTGTTTATTATATAGCAAATTAGCTCAAGATTTCTGAATACCCTGAGTTCCCTTTGAAATTGTTGCAGATGAAGAGGGTCAGCTTCTCTCTGGTGCAGGCTTGTAAAGAGGATCCTATTGTCAGTCCTGGTCTGAGGCCCATTGAAGCTTTCTTGTCCATCTGATTGATTAACAAACATATAATTGGCACTCTGCTGCACTTACCAGTACGTTTATAGAGTTTTCTCTGTTTGAGGGTGAAGTTAAAGCTTCCAACTGCAGCAGGCTATCATATTATTTTAGTGTTAGAGTAATTTTTAATCCTTATCAAGCTAAGGTCTGCTTTTTCTGCCTCAAAAAAGAGCTGATATTTTCCTCAAGGAGAGTGCGGGGACGGTTAAAGAAGATTAAAGTCTTTTCTACATGCTTGAGGTTTTCTGATGTCTGGTGGGAATTGCCAATGAAGCTTCCTTCCGATTTCACACTGTCAGGCAAACGCAGACTGAATGCAGGGTGACAACCCACTTGAAAATAATTATCCATTGCCCTGGCTGCAGAGGCATCCGTTACCTGATAGAGAAATGTGCTTTTACACACATGCACATATAGACTAAATTATTTTTTTAATCATTTTCTCCTACCAGGGCTGAAAAACCTCATCCTGCTTGTTACTCAGCCGCATACATAGGCTTTGAAAGCATCTTTATTTTTTTAAAAGAGACTGCAGTTTAAATGCACTGATCTGGTGACAGACAGGATGCTCATAACGAAGTCTTGGCTTCTTGAGGGTATATATTTGAAATATCTCCATTAGCACTTCTGTGGAGTGTGGGTTTCAGCTTGCGTTTTTAATAGATGTCCTCCCACAGATGTATCTTTCAAGGTAATAAATATTAACCATAACATAGGTTAATAGTAAACAGATGTGGTTACAGTCCAAATACTGATAATACCTACCTAGTCCTTAATGGGTAATGTTGCTGCCAAAGTAATCCACTACCACCATCAGTGGTTGCAGACGCAGCCGGCACAAAGAAAGGAGCTCTGGGTGAGGAGCCCTCTGCCAGGGGATGGGCTGGGACAGCTGGAGAGAGCCTTACTTTCAGTGCCATCACAGTGGGTTTCTCAAAGTCCTGAATTCACTTTAAGTCAGTAAGTGTCAGGACCTTCTGCTGACGTACTTTTTGGTTTGTTTTCTGATGTTTCTGTTTTTCAGCCTAAGAAAATAGCCTGTAATGGTTACTTAGGTCCATTAAAATTGGCCAGGCCAAAGCCTTGCAGCTTTGTTGTCTTCAATGCTTTGTCTATAGGACCTCTGGGAAAAGAAAAAAAAAAACAAAGATTTTTTGTAGTCACATATATATGGCTTTGGTGAACAAACGTTGTTTGTCACCATTGCTCCTCACAGGGGATTAAATCTGCTCAGGCTGCTCTAAAGGCCTGCCCAAAATATGGGGTTGCTGGTTGTCAGCATTGAGATTCTGACTTTCTGTCAGCCTGGGGCAGCACAGGACCCAGATGCAAGTTCTTCCTCGTGTCTTGTTGTTTCGTGGGACAACTAAGTCACTTGGGAGGTGTTTTGCCTGGAATCATTTATTTCTCGTCTCCTTTCACTGTCCTTTAATCCACGCCTTCTAACCATACACTGTTGCTGAACTAAACTGGTTTAGTGAAGACAGTATTCTCTGTGTCAAACAAGTCTGTCTGGTCTGGTTGTAGAAAACTGTAATTGAATTTACTGCATACACCCACAGAGGCTTTCAGAGAAGCACTGTGCTGGGCAGATCAGTAATAAAAAAAAATAAAAATAAAAAAGCAAGATGTAAAACCAGTGATATTAAAACCTTTGTTACAGCCATTTAAATGCAGTCGCACAGCACATTTACAGTTCTGCCCTCAGATCCTAGGGCAGTTCTTTCCACAGGTATTTGTCAGTTGCCCATGTTGGCAGCTGCAGGAAGGGCAGGTTGAGCCTGGCTGGCTGGCTGGGGGCCCTCCAGCTCCAGCACCTTCCCCACAGGTCTGTGGTACACCCAGTCTGCTCAGGCTTTCTCCTTCGGGCTCAGTGCTCAGCAAGGTTTACTGAGTGCTGGGGTGCCTGTGGCTGCTCTGTCCTGGGGCACACTGAGGGTCCTGGTGTTGGCACCTTCCCTTTGGCACGCTTGGAGGTCTGGGCAAGACGGATCCCCGAGGGCAGGAGGAGCTTTCACTCTGTTGCTGCTAATCTTGTTTGTGCTGTTCGCCTTCTCAAATTGTTCACTGTGTTGAGTAGGCTTTCTTCTTCCTGCCACCTCCACTGGGCTGAACTTCTTGTGGCTGTACTGTTGTTTGGTGTCAGGAAGAAAGGGGCTTTGGGATGACTTCCTCAGCAGGCTGGTATCTGAACAACGAGCGCATGTTGAGCCTGCAACCTCTAGTGGTCCTGCAATGTGCCTTAAAGGCTAAACATTATTCTCGTGCAAACAGTTTAATGAAATGTCCTCATGTCTGCACCCTGCTTCACTTGACAGCTGTGTCTACGCTGCAAAGGGGCTCCTTCAGTCCTGCAGAACATGCCTGGGGCTTCTCTGGGGAAGCTGTCAGTCCCTGGCACAAGGCAGGGGGCTCCTTAAGTTTGCTCAGGGAGGCCTGTAATCCGCAGAGATGGCTCAGATAGGGTAGCACAGGGTGGGAAGGAGGGAGCTGGTCAGGTGATGATTCCTGTCTTTGTCATGGATTTCAACAGCCTCTTATCAGCCTTGCAGTGGCTTGCAGGAGGCCTCTGACTGGGAGTGGGACCTGAGTACCTTGTAGGAATGGAGGGAGAGAAATAATTGCGGATAGAAAAGTTAAAATGCAGGTAAGACTGTGAAAATATATCCTTAGTGCAAGTCAGTGCTCATGCTGCTAACTCCTTAAAGACTGTAGTCTTCCTGAATATTCATTTGGCATGGGGTACGTGTCCTTAAGATAGATCCATCTATCTGTGGATGAAAGAGAGATAAAAAGATATAAAGCCTGTAGCTTATTGCAGCAAGGGAAAGCCATACACAATCTGCATTGCCCAACACGTTTAAGTAAATCTAATAGGAGGGTTGAGGAAGATAGCAAGATTAGCTTGACAAAGATTATTTGTTGCTAAACAGACTCTTCGGTGTTTCCCTGAGCACAGACACACACAGTGAAGTTGCTCCACCCAAGGTCTTTCCATTTGCTTCATGGCTCAGTTGATTTCGATGGGTTTATTGTGAAGCAAGATTTATGGAGCCTCAAGAAGGAATAAAATTAAAAACTTCCGTTCCCCACATGTCTGCTCACGGTGCTGCTGAATAGGTGGGCGAGGGATCCTGCTCGCAGGTCCCGTGGTCAAACCGGGTCCTCTTTGGGGTCCCCCCAGGGCCAGAGTGGGGCAGGTCCCTTTCTCGGTGCCCCCCGTGCTGGCATTTCCAGCCTCCCACGGCCATGAAAGGGTTTTCCTCTCCTCCAGCAGCAGTGGCTCTGTTGTCAGAAACAAAGCAAATCCTGATCACCATTGAAGGAGCAGATACGCCCCGTGTTTCAACATCTGAAACCAGGCCCATCAATCTGAAACTGCTCCCCACTCCCGGTGCCAACAGCTCCATTAACAACTATGCTCCAGAAAGAAAGGAAATTGCTTTTCTCCTCACTGCAATGTCAGCCCACCATTTGGAAACTCCCCCGCATCTTCCTTTTCATGCTGGAGGTGGTGCGCTCATCTCTGTGACCTGCAAGCATCTGCTTCCCTGGTTTTCCGCTTCGTTGCGTCTCTGTTTAGACACTGCTCTGCCCTGTCCCACATACTAATTACTGACTTTTTGCTTCTGAGGAGCTTGATTCATTCTGGCACATTTTCCCACGTGAAACTGGACCTAGAGCCTTGGAAAATATCTTAATGGACGTCAGAGCAAGTCTGAGATTAACCCCAAATCGGCTGCTGTCTGTGAGCTAACAGGCACATCTTCTGGCCTCCAAGCAGGGCCACCCTGGCAGGGGGCACTGGCCCCACGCTGTCCCAGCCCTGGGCAGCGTGATGTGGCCAGGTAGCACTCTGTAAGAAAAAGCTGCTTGCTTTTTCCTCTCAGGGTCTCACTGCACTTGGGTGAAAGGGTTTTGTCCCTAGGAGTCCCGTGTGCTGCCAGCGTATAAACCAAAATCCAGGCTTGCAGCCCCGTGGTGCGGCAGGCAGGAGGAGGCCCTGTCGCAGGGCCTGGCCTGTGCTGTCTTCTCGTGGCACTAATTCTGCCTGCCAGCTCTGCTTAGCCCAGAGACTGTGCTTCAAAGGTTTGGCAGGAAGGGAGGATTTCCCTCCTCTCAAAATTAATATATTAATTTCGTATTTGTGAAGTTGAGCACAGAGACACAGTCCTTGCTCAGCTACTTTTGCAGCAGAAGCCTTTCATCTAGGTGCTGATGATAAGTAGGTACAGTTGACCTCTGTGTCATTTAAGACTTTTTTCCTCACATAGCTGCTTCTTAAAAAATCCAAATACTCTTTGTCCTGTTGAACATGTGTTACGTCCTGGCAGCTTCAAGCACAGACCCCAGGACATGATGCAGCCCTCAAAACCTCCACCTCTGCAGTGTGCTCAGATCTCAGCCTTCCTTGTCAAGGCCCTGATGAATCCAGGCAGCCAAAATTCATCTTCACCACAGTCACCTTTAGATGGCTTAAACTCTTTGCTGCTATACTTGAGTCACTTTATGGTGTCAGCAGAATTTCACCACAATTTATTCTGTTCCCAGTTTAGCCTGATGGGTGCTTTTGTACCTTTGGCATACAAGAGATTAAGATTAATTTATTTATACGCTTAATGAAACTATTGGTGTTGACTGAATTGTTTTTCAATTTCACAACATTCAACAAATAACAAGAACGAAAAACCTGGAATGAAACTCATAAGAACTTTATCTTTCCTTCCTTTCTGCCTGCAGATCTAGTTCAATGCTTTTCAATTCCAACCATCAAAATATATTTTGGGAAATTTAAGAAGCTTTCATAAGCTCTCCTGTGTCTTGAATAAAAATTAAATTTGTGACTTCCTACAAAATCATTTCTAGTATTTTGCCAGTAATAACATCTGTATTTAAAGCTCTAGCCATGCATGATTACTAAGGACTGCCATTTTCACTGCATTCTGGTTTGGCCCCAGAGGTGGCTGTGTTTTGATGATCAGTGAAGCTCTTTGTGTTGTATAAAATCCTTCATTTATTTCATGAGGTTGCTATGAATCATTCCTGTTAAATTTAAGGATAGAAAAAGTGTCTCACCTCAACTGTATTAAAATTAGATTAAGGATCACAGGATTAGCTCTTCTGCATTTTTGATGTGCATATTGGTTTGGCGCCTGCGGGGACTGAAGCATGTAAATAAGGTTTCTGCCTGTGCTTTGGCTGTGGAGCGGGCAGGGCAGCGCTGGAGGCAGTGTGCCTGGCCAGGCAGAGCTGACCATGAACGTGACAGCAGGTTCCTGACAGGCAGCGAGGGGCTGCTGCCCTTGCCCTGCGCCCAGTGTAGCCCTGTCTGGTGTGGAGGGAGCCTTGCTGGATTCCTGCCTTTGCCCCTCTCCCCCCGATCCCCCAGTCCCCATGCTGGAGCCAACTGGCAGCTGCTGGGCAGCATGCTGGCACGGCACAGGCCTCAGTCTCCTGTCTCTGTGGTGCAAGAGCTGATCTCTCTAAGGCTGTATCTCTGATGCAGCCTTATTTCTGAGCTTTCTGTATAGTCTCCTTTTCATTCTCGTTTTATTTCAGCTCTTCTTTCACTGTGTTTTCTCCTCCATTCTTTAATGTTCTCTAGCACTGCCCTGTTGCAGCCTCCTCCCTCCTTTAAAGCTGTAGTTCTTTCTCTTTCTGCCCAAGTCTTTCTCCTGCATCCCACAGGTTGGATCTTCTCAAAGCGCCATGTCCAGCTCTTTGCTTGATTGGCTTCAGTATTTGCTGAAGGTGATCTGACATCAGTTTGTCTGGAAAATATTGCACTTCTATTGTTAAGAAAAGAAAAATACTGGGAGATCAAGAGTTTAAGTGGGTATATGCCTGTATGTAATGGAGAACCCTGAAAATTTCAAATAAAGCAGGAGTTTTGACCATTTAATGCTTTACTTGAGAGATCTTGAAAAATGAATGTAAAGTAGACCAAATACGTATTTAAGATTTCATAAGGAGTATAAATAGTGAAAGTGAATGATACAGTTTTTATTTGATTGCAGTACTGGGCTTTCAGGTGAATTTAGAGCTGGAAAATACTGTTACTTCATCAAGAGATTAGAGTTTGACTCACTAGTTAATTTTTCATCTTCATGAAGAACACAGAAGTAAAATTCTGCATAGTCTCTGCTGTCATTGACCTCATTGGGAAAGACACAGTCTTTCCAGTTACTAATAATGTGGACATTTTCTTTCTAGGTCCCCCGTCTGCTCCCCAGAACCTGATTTCCAACGTCAATGAGACATCGGTGAACTTGGAGTGGAGCCCCCCGCAGAACAAAGGTGGTCGGGAAGACATCTCCTACAACGTGGTGTGCAAGAGGTGCGGTGCGGGTGACCTCAGCCGTTGCCGGTCGTGTGGCAGTGGTGTGCACTTCAGCCCCCAGCAGAACGGTTTGAAAACCACCAAGGTCTCCATTACTGACCTCCTGGCACACACAAACTACACCTTTGAAGTCTGGGCGGTGAATGGAGTGTCCAAGCACAATCCCAGCCAGGACCAAGCTGTGTCAGTCACTGTGACAACTAACCAAGCAGGTAGGAACCTAAATACAAATTTTATTCCTGTCTCTTTTGCCTTTTTTTTTTTTTTTTTTTGGAAAGCTGTGGTTTCCATTAAATTTAGCACGAGCAAATGAACACAAGGATGCATAACTGGGTCAAACCCTTATTTTCTGTGTTATTTAAAAGGATAGTTTAAATTCTGTAGAGCTAGAAAAACTGAGGAGGGTTTGACTAGCATAGCTGGTTGCAGAGCTGCGCTGCACCTCACTGTGAGGACACTGGGAGGCATTCTGCAGAAGCAGAACAGCACAGCTGCCGTGGGCGACGTGGAGGGGACAGAGCCAGAGACAGTCAGCAGCTCTGCCCTTTGTCAGGGAGACACTGCACATGGACGTGGACGTGCCAGTGGAGTTTGCAGAGGGACAAATACGCGGCTGGGGAGCACAGCATTATGCTTCTGCCTCCAAACAGCACTGTGTACGATTCAGAAAGAAGAATGAGTCGGCTCTCGCTTGCATGCTAGCGCTCTTCTCCCTGCAAAGTCAATTAGATTCTGTCCTGTTGTTAAATAAATACCTCCTTAACCTGCTGCTAACAACATTTCAGTTGATCAGACCTGGCGTTACTTGAGAAATCCCATATGAGCTTTCATCTTCATGCTGCCTGATTTTTACATTTCTCTCATCTGGGAGAGTGAAACACTATTTCTCTTTATACCTGATTATTTCAGATACCCTAAATGCTTCCATTTTTTTCAGTTCCCTGTGTTTGACCTAGCCTAGCAAAGGCTGCAGCAGAATGGGGTTTAGTTCTGTTGATCCTGCCTTTTTTTTTCTTTAATTAAATGAAAACTTTTACTGTTTGCAGATAGCTAGGATTTCAAGCACAGGGTTCCAGTTCAATTTTTAATTATGCACAAAATTATGTACATTTGAATATGACACTCTTCTATATGCAAATTAGATACCCAGACTGTCAGACTGGCTACAAGACTGTCAAACCTGTTATCTAATCACTTGCAACACTGATTGCCTTCAAGTCCCATAAACATTGCAGGTATTCAGCACCTTGAAGCGTAGCTTGTGGGGTTATCTTTTATCTGTGGAGTTCTGCTGTATGGGACAATATGAATATTGTATGTTCTGAGAGTACTGGACTACATAAATATTCTGAGCTCTGTTTCCTAGTAGAAGCATGTGAAAAATAGGTATGCATAATCAAAACTTGCAATTCCTAGCTCTAGTCCACTGCACTTCAATATTAACCGTGAGAGGTGTGTTTAATTTTGCAGTCACAGCTGAAAGTAAAATTGTCAAGTCCACGCTGAAGCTCCTTTGAAAATCTGGTCCTTTTTTTTGTTAGTTTTCGTTCTTTACGCATACGGATGACACTACAGTGATACAGTATCCCTTTTAAATTACAATTCAAAAATCCAAACTATTATTTTGCCTGGTGAAAAGACAACTAATAGAGAACAGGAACTATTACAGAGATGTAGGAGAAAGCTCCGGGAGAATGCTGTCATATGCTATATGAAAAGAGAAGGTTGAGAACAGCAGCAGGGATAGTGTTTTTATGCTACGAATGCCTAGCAAAGAGAGTATTTCTGACTGATTTTGGCATGTGTAGGGATTAGTGGATGCATATATGCATGAATAAGTGAGTGAGATCCATCTACCGTGTGAAAATTCTACCATCTTACGCTTTAATATGTAAACCGAAATCTGATTGAATATGCAAATAAGAATTGATTTTGTTTATTATCCATGAGTAGCAGTTCTTCACATCAGGAAATTTGTATTTTTGCCAGCATTTCCAATTATGAAACATGCCCAGTCTATCAAATGCTTCAGAGGTCTGGAGAGAGCTGTACCGGTACACATGGAAATTAACTCCAAGGTGCTGGTGTTCTCCTGTTCTTCATACATCTTTGTGTATTCTGCTGCACAGAAGATCGAACTAGAAATGTGTGATCTAGATGTATAGATCTCAACTAAGATAAATAGTCCTTATACATGCAAATAATCCTATTGATTTCCGTGAAGCTACTTGGCTTGAGTATAGGTTTATAAAGTTGGACCCTTGGGTTTTACAAGTACCGATCTGTTTAATCATGGTAAATGTGTGTCTGGGGTGCAGTAAAATTCCAGTGCCACTCATTTTCTTTCACTATATTTCATTATAAAGAAATCATGTCATGACAGAGCACTGCCATAGGTATGATTTCGATCTTGCACCTTTCTCGTACTAATGTAAAGCTACCATGGTTTCACTGCAGCAATTTTTAATTTAAGAAAGATTACAGTCAAACTCCTCCTTTAATAAAATTCTTTCCCTCTTTTGCTAATAAAAGCAAGTCTACCAACACTGAAAATCTATAAACTGCTCGAATGTTTTTGCTATCTATGGTTGTGCTTTCCAACATTTGCTATAAATGAAATGTTGTTAGCATGGTTCTTTAGTGATGTGAGCAGTGTTTTTGATGTTTCCCAGGGAATTGCTTGCAAAAGGTACATTCTAGAGATAAAATCAATAGGGATGATCGGGACTAAAAAATGCTTCGTCTTCCGTACAGTCTCAAGCTGACCTCCCAAATATGCAACCATGTCATCTGAAGAAAATATATGGAAATTTTAGAACACAGTTTTTAATGTTGGAATCCAAAATCCTATCATTTGTATGTTTGCTTGCGTTGGTGCCAGCCCCTAAGGAAGGCATGCGTTTGGAGGCAGACAGAAAACAATGAGAAATCAGTTACTGGTGTATTCAGCACGAAATTGAAGAAATGTGTTGCAGTGCCATAAAAGGTGCAGTTGAAAGGCACAGGTGTGTTTTTGTTTGCTTTTGCCACTTTACTCCTGGAGATAATGAAATGAGGCTGTTTACTTTCCACCTTTGTTTAGAAACTCTTTTCAGTTTCCAATTCTGTAGAAAAATGTTTAAATGAAAATAAGCTTTTGCCATTCAAAGTGGGATCAAAAAGCATTTGAAAAAGTATTTTTCCTGCTTCCGTTGAAAAGGTCCTGTTTTATATATATATATAAAGAGAGAATCTAAATTTCAGGCTTTGAACCAAGTAAAAATTTCTATCTCTTAGTGAAACACTTCAGTGTTGTGACATTTTAAGAATTTGGAATGGTGAATTCAGCTCGCTATTATGCATGTTTAGTATAATAATTCTTTGATTTTTTTGAGATGGGAGCTGCCGCTCTTTTCCCATATAAGATTAAAACAAAACTAAAAAAGCAAAGGATGAAGCCCTGAGCTGTGGAAACTTGCAGCCAGCACCTCATCATCACAGTGAGTACTGGGAAATCCTGATGCTGAGGGTCCCTATTAGCAGTGGTGGCTTTTGTGGCTGGCTCTTTTTGCTCAAATGAAATCAGCACTTTGCCCATCCCTTAAAAATGTGAAACAACTTGTGGAAGAGATGCAAACCAGCAGTTCTCATATGGTGCTGCGAAGAGGCTGGTTTCAGTGAGAATCCCTGCCAGGCAGCTGACTGAACAGTTCAAAAATCTCCAGGCTCTTCCCCCTCCCCCCCGCCCCCCCCTAAGGATAATGCTGCGAAGCTGTTCAAAATTAAAAGTAAATCTCTCAATAAAGAGACCTTGTTCACAGCAAGCAGGAAGCTTTTTTTTTTTTTTTTTTTTTTTTTCCCTGAAGAGTCACAGCACACTTTTTATTTTAATAAAGACTACAGCCTGACTTCTTAGGTGTCCAGCCAGGTTCGCTGTCAAGTGAGCTGTGTGCGTGTCCGAGGGTGCTGCACAGCAAGGACCACGTTTTTGTACGGGTGCTTGAGTTCGTAAGGCAGGGGAGCAATGGTGCGGGGAAACCTACACAAGCTCTAAATAAGATTTAAAATCCAAACTAATTCTGCTGCTTTCTTTCCTCCCTTCTTGTTGTTTGTGTTTTGGGAAGGATGGGCTTCCTTCTTGCTCCTTTTGTGCAGGAGTTAAACGCTTGATGTTTCTGAATAAACAGGCTGCCTGGTGATTTGTTGCCTTGTTAGGTACCTTGGGCTCGGTGCGTCTTTAAGTAGACCGTCTCAGCTAGGTAGAGGAAGGATGTGCCAATTAGGATGGAAAAAAGAAGATAAATAAACTTCCTCTTTCTCCCCCTGCATAAAGCTAGCAATGTTTACGCTGCCTGTGCTCAGGTTCAAGAAGGGATCTTTCTTATGAATATCTCAGGCTCCCCGTCCCATTTTTTCCTCTTTCTCTTCTCGCTTCCCTCCCCGCTCCTTTGTCTCCAGTCCCCCACACCTTGCCTGTCTAACTGTCTGTTCGCCTGTCTCAGAGCTGCTTCATCTCCGCGGCAGAGCGGCGCGGCTGGCTGTGCCGCAGTCCTTCCCCCTCTTTTGTATGCTCCCCTGGTCCCTCACCGTCTCTCAGAGCCCTGCGGTGGTTCGGCAGCCACTTCCAGGCAGGAGCTAAAATGGGTCACGGAGCCACCAGGACCCGAGCCCCGCTGAGAAGACCCACGTGAATCCTGTATTCTTCTGGGACAGGCGGCACTTGCGATGACCGAGCTGCGGTGAACCCGACATGCGGACATGCAGTGCAGGGGAAGAAGATGTTAGCTGCTGCTCGGGTTTATTCGGCCTTGAGGCTTGCTTGTTTGTGGACGTTCGTAATTCCACTGGTAAAAGCAACAAATCCGAAACCCCCTAGATGCCCATCATGTTTTAAGTTAGAAATGAGGGGGAAAGAAGTGGGAGCTGCTTGCTTTCAGATGACCCGCAAGTTCCACTGGCCTCGTTGGTAGGGGAATATATTCCCATTTTGTGTTTCGGTGGGTCTTCTTTGAAAGCCCACGTTCCCTTTCAAATGTTGATTAGCATTCCTCACGTGTTGTGCCGAACGGCACGGAAAATGCATGTAAGGTCTTACATGCTGCCAGCGTGGTTTAGCCCGTGCAGAACTGAATTTGCAGTCAGTAAAAATTCATGGCCGTACATTGCCCTTGGTCAGGGCACACTGCATATATCGACAAAGTAATAGTTGCTCAGGCAGATCAAAAGCAAAACATGCCAAAGCCAGTAAACCTCAGGCTTTTGGTGTTTTTTTTGGTGAATGTGTTACTTTCCTAGATATTTATAGCTTATCTATAAAGAACTGCTATATAGCAGAACATCAAAAGCCATTGTTAATTAGATTTCAATTGCAGAATTTTCTTTATGTGACTGCATGAATACTATTAAAACTACTGCTAGAAAAGAGGAATTAGAAGGTAGTCTGAAGATCAATCTGTCCACCTGATTCTCTAAACTCCATCGTGTTCTTTGAGTACAGTCCTGGTTTCAGTAGAAATAGCAGCAAAGAATTTCTTTACCCTGAGAGGAAATATCACATTTTTTGTTTTGTTTTTTTTTTACGGTGGGGGACAGAGACAAAGCAGTGCCGAGCTATTGATACCTATGTGCATCTTGAGAATCTTACCACAGGGAGGTGGTCCAAGAAAGTAATTTTGCTTTCAGAAATAGCAAGCTCTCTAATTGTACAGAGTCCTGCAGTTTTACGCTCAGCCCTTGCAAAGGTTTTCCTTTTTCCCTAAGAAATCCTGGGCGCTGCCAAGGGTGGGCGAGGGCCCCCGCTGCGGGGCACGGCGATAGCTGGTCCCGGGGTTGATTTAATTTTCCTCAAAGGACTTGCTACCAGCACGGTCCCACCCTTTCCAGTTCCTTGTTCCCTGCAGCCAAAGGATACAAACAGCCTGTTCCAGGAGGCCTTTCCCCGGGCACACAACCCGGGGGGGCTCCTAGTGCTGCTGTCTGGGGGTGAGTAAACACTCGCAGCGCCCTGGCTCCCTCCGTTCCCCCAAAGCCTGATTTAAAATAATCTCTTGGCAAACAACGGCGTATGTGCCAGATGCCCAGAGCTCTGGATGTGTTCGATACTTCTGGCTGCTGTGTTTTTTTTTGCCTGCAAAATGCCAGGCTAATGGAAAAAGGGAGTTGCAAAGGGGTGTTTTTATTTTGCTTTAAAGGTGTTTGTGCTGAGGATGATGGATCAGCAATCTCCTGCTCCTCGAACGGAGCTGTGTCAAGCATCTATTCAATAGGGAAAGAGATTCAAAACGCGTAAGCAGCCTTAAAAAAGGGGTGATACGTGAGCGTGACACTCCGGGTGATTTGTTGCAGCATCTTGCCGAATTCCGGGCTAATTGTATGCAACTTTCTCATTTTGAATCTAAACCAGTGTGCTTTCTAAGGCTTTGCGCTGATCTGCTAGACATAATTAGCAACCCCTGCCCTGTTTTTCCAGCAGAAGGGCTGGGACGAGCTGTCAGCTGCTGTGGGGCTTCACCTGCCATAGCCAGCGAGGCGAGGTGCCGGTGGCGCAGGAGGACGAGCGGCCGTGTCCGAGGGAGCTGAGCTGTGCCTGCCCTCTGCAGATTTACCTCGAAGGGAGTTACCGCAAGGGCTTCTGAAGCAAACCAAAGAATGTCTTTTGGGAAACCACAGACCTTTCAAATAGAAACGTGGTGGGAGATCCACAAGGAAGATAAGTGATCCCAGCACAGGAAATTTGGGAATGGCGTGGAAGCGAAGGGCCGGGCATTCTTCCAAGTTGGAAGTTTTCAGTGTTTAGTGTCAGATTTCTTAGCGTCGCGGGGATGTCAAGTGTTGACCATTTCAGATTTCTCCTGCACGTTTAAGTACGTGTGTAAGATAATGTTTCTGAGTAAGGAGCTTCTCCAAGCGGGCAGATGCAAGTGGGAGTTTCTTATTAACGACTCCGTGTTCTTGGGCAGGCTTTAGCTGATGGCCTGTAATAAATGCCTAGCTGTAAGTATACGTGCTGCTGTCTTCAAAACAAAACCGGGAAAACTATTGTTGGGAGGGATTACATTATTATTTTAAGGTAACTGCAGCTTTCCACAAAGAAATAATAATTAAAATAACAACTGCCTGCTTGCTGGCAAAGCTACCTGCACCACCCATTTCCATGAATTTGTATTCAAGGTGGGGAATACAAGTCTTGCTCGGAAGGAAAAAAAAAAAAAGTGCTTTCTAAAGATCCTTAGTAAATAACCAGCTTCAGGGTTCAGTGAGCAGCTTAGACAAGTTGCGTGTCAGATAGTGCCAAGAAGTAATTGCAGCATTTAAATAAAAGTTTGGTCACATTTTTAAAAGGATCTCATGATTTGCTGTGGAAAATAGGGCTTGTTACCTCAGGAAAAAGGTGTTTAATTTCAGGACTGGTTAGCACTGAACATGCTTGTAATTACAGAAATTAACTTTTAAGAGGCATCAAATCTGATCAAATTCTGGTCTCAGTTCTGTAGGTACAGATGAGTAGTTACTAACCTGACAGAGATCAAGGCACGGTCCTGGAGCTTTCATTTGCCGTGGATTATTTAACTGCTCATTTCCTTCCACCGGCAGCACGCTGACATTTTGCATTCTCCCAGTTTGCCACGCAGCCTGAGCGCTCCTCTTACGCAGTTTGCAAGGAAATGCTTTCATACAGAAGGAGGCTTTGCCTGGGAGTATTTGTGGCTACCAAATGTTCAGCTGGGCTTCTAACTTTTCTAGTTCTTTTTGCTGCTGACTAAATAAATTAGTTGGAAAGCAGCCAGAAAGACAGCAGAGTCCAGTCTGTAGTTGAGCAACAAGAAAAGGCTTTGGAGAACTTTATCAAAGCTTCCATTAACCCCCTGCTGATGTCCTCAAACAGGATTTTTTTTGAGAGAGTGGAAATACAAAAGCTGGGCTGCACAACTGTCCCTGTGCGGCCATTCAAAGGTTTTAAGTCCGCACAGTTACTAATTAAAATGCCACGCAGAGTAGCACAAATAAACACAGCTAGTCCCCGAGCGCCCAAGTTTCTGCCCTGGCGCACGGCTGGAAGGGCAGGATGCTGAGCTGGCCTGGCAAGGGTGGTACAGCAGCCTCGGTCGGTCCAGATATTCCGTCCTTGGACAAGGAGTTGCAAAAAGTGTGTCAGGCCCATCCATATGCATGAAGCCCTATTCCCAGAATGCCATCCCAAGGCAGCCTGTGATTTTTTATTTATTTTTTTTGCATGGCGTTGCGTTGAGCCGTGAGGACTAAATAGAGCTGTGGCATGTCTGCTGGATCTCTGTAATCACGTTTGCCAGGTTTTGGCGGCCATCAAAATGCTGAGCACACGAGTGAATACTGCTCCTTTCATCGAGAAATGTCACTTCAGATTTAGCCCCACGTGTGAACTGGCATGCAGGGAGCACTTTATTATTATGGCAAGGCTCCACTGGGCTTCCCCTCCCAAACAAAGCAGGCAAATGTATAGGCTCTATCTGCAGCTACTGGAAGGATTTCATGGCGTCTCCTTAGATTAACGTAATCTGCCCTCATTACTAAATTCAGGAACCGGGATCCCAGCAGTCTTACAGCGCACTCGAAAAACAGGTTCAGGGTCTATGGAAGCTGTAATTTGTGAACTGCTAATAACAAAAGTTACGTGGTTTTAGATTTTTTAATACAGTCTACAGAGGCATAGGAAGCTACAGCATCTGTGTTTTTATCCCCTTGGTCATTTACATCTTAAACCATCCCTAATAGAAAAGTCCCTTATGAATTTAAAAGGAAATTATAAGTTCTTTCTCAGCTCTCTGAACTGTTCGTCTAGAATTTATTAGGGTTTTTATCACTGCTATCGAATTCTATCACCTAGTCTTAAAAAGAAGATTGACTGATTCTGATTTTTTATTAAATACTTTTACTGGGCAAGAAAATCTCTTTGGTTTTGCCTACGTTAAAATCCATTGAAAGTATCCATGGATTATTACAGAGAGAAAAACCCTTAAATTGTAATGTGCTGTGGATATAAATGTCTTTCAGTTCTGAAGATTTCTGAGGACTGAAAGGAAAGCACTGAAGTTTTTAATTAGCTTTTTATTATTTTTAATTTTCTATATGCTATGAAATGGTCACGTCAATAAATAATAGGACGAGACAGTTTTGGCTAGGTAAAATAGGAAGGAATAGTGGGCTGGAAAGGATACCTCCTCTATGAATTGAATTTTGTGCGGTGTCCATTTATTTTAGCTAACAAATAAAGGCATGATCTCGAGACAACCACTACAACAGCTCCCTGGGAAGATTGCACTTGTCTAGATAACATAGTGCGTTCTTTAAATCTGTCCTCTGAATCAGCCTCCATTTATCTTTCTTAGCATAAAAGGGAATGCAGATGGAATGGCTGCATCCTTCCCTCTCGTTTGTCAGGATCCCGTGCGTGTACATAAATGAGGCAGAAGGTGAGTGCAGCATGTGAGTGGCTGCGTGTTCGGTCCCGCGGTTTTGGAGCTCGGGGGCAAGGTGGCCAAGCGCAGTCCTGGGGAGCTGCAGAGATCTGCGGGCTCTCCGTCGTACCTCAGGCAGGACATGCAGACCCGGCAGTGTGTTTCCAAGAGCATTTCAGCCTCTTACCTTCACAGCTGCTGATGCTGAAAGTTAAAGCTGTGATCATGCACGTGCTGGTTTTGAAAGGAGTGGTCTGGGCTTGGAGGGAGGCTTCATTAGCTCTGCTTGCAAACGCACAATTTGTCTTTAACCGGAGAGTATTTTTGTGCACGGAGCTGCAAACATCACTGGCAAGAGGGGCTCTGCAGCACAGGAGTTAGAGTCAGAATGATCCTTAACGGAGGTTATCAGCTTGGCTTCATCTGGATTGAGTAAGAAGATAATCAAATTTGTGAACCTGCAGATGACAAAACAGACCTGAAAGCAAAAGGATGAGCCTTACAGGGAGGGCACACATAACACTGAAAAGTGCTTTGCATGCTGTCAGAAGAAAAAATCATTTCTGAATTGAAAATTTTGGGTGAAGATTGTACTTTTCATTGCAGTCCCCATCCTGGCCACCTCTCGGCTGTAAGTACCCTCCGGAGCCCCGCCTGCTGCAGCAGTGCCCCAGGGCTCTTCTCTCCAGGAGCTGGGGAAGGCTCTCGGGGTCCTCCTCCCATTGTACCACGGCTGTGGCACTAAAAGGGAAAGTCCCAGCTGGGAATACAGAGCTATCTATGTGATGGCTGAGTTAATCTGAGATTAGTGTTTTCACAGGCTTTTATTTGCCTGGCGTACTCAGCACCCCTCTAGGAAATAAGCGTGGCAGATCTCTTTGTACAACCCCAAATCTTCATAACCTCCTGAGGTTGATCATTTCTTTATTCCCTTTTTTCAGGATCGAAACCGTTCAGACTTTGTAATGGCACTTGCATTGCGCAGGAAGTTTTACCAGCCGTCTTTCTGACTATTTTCCGCTGAGGCAGCCTCTTTTAATATTTAATTGCTTACTCCATTTGGGGTTTTTCCAATTGACACAAGTTTTAAATGAATAATGCACTAGTTTTCAGTATCCGGCATAAACCCAAAATAATGAAACCCCTATGGAAGTTTAATTATGTGCCACCTATGATGTAATCAGTTACTGACATCATGAGCTAAGATTTTAATTTCAAGGCTCGTGTGTTTCAGGAAGCTTAAGGCTCTTCCCCAGTTTGTCCCTCATCACATTATTTTTTTTTAAACTGCACAACAAACTTCAGGTAGCTTTGCTTTTCCAGCCGCACTGTTTGCAGAATACAGTTCTCTCTCTCAGCAGCTCTGTTTAGGATTTTTAATTTCCTGGAGAAATCTGCCCGTTGCAGATGAAGGAAAATGAGCTTAATTCACTTTTGATGAGAGGACCTGTGAGAAGAGCTGTGGTTGGGAATGCCCAGGAGAACTCGGTGTGCTGCTCTCTAATTCTGATGCTTTTCCCAAAGCACAAAGTATGTTCTTTTTCCCGCTCAAGAAGAGAGGGTATTTGGTGGCACAGAAGGGTTTGTTGCTGTATGTAGAAGAGCTGTGGGTCTCCGAGTTATGTCAGAGCAGTGTCCTGCACAAAGTGCTACCGATGTGAGCACAGAAAACCTAAACCTTGATTCAGTCTTGAGAGTCAACAGCCCAGGGACAGATCGTATCGTGTTGAATCCATCTAACTTTTGTACTGAAGGTCCTTTACTGGAGTTCCCGTGAACTCTCGGAATGTCAAATGTAACTAAAACGTACAGGTCATCCAGCTGAAGGGTTAATGCATCAACGCTTGGTGCTTCTGCACCAGCTCCTTCTGCGTGACGGACCTTAAAGTGAAGTTCCTTATCTTTGGCGACTTCAAAACAATTTATTACTTATTTAGTGTTAAAATGGGAATTTGGGTTTTTATTGTCAGGTGAGCCCCAGGTTTTGGTTCTTTCAGGTGCCACAGGCTCAGGAGGGCACGTTGGAGACCCAGCCTGCAGTTGCCACTAGAGCCTGCCACTAAGGTGTATCACCGTGGGAGGAAAATGCTTCTGATTTTATTATCTGTTCTTCATCCAAGATTCTTGGCATTTCTGATGTTGGGTGATCTATCTGAGAAGCCCAAACGGCGAAGTCTGACTCTCTGCTATTGCTGAAGTGCTGCAGAAGCCAGGATGAGACAACATGGCCAAATCTATTTATTAAAATAGCAAATGCTGCTTTGGGAAAATGAGTCATAGCATTTATTTATTTTGTTTAGAAGATACTTCAGTGTTTCCAAAGCATGTGAGTGAGTAGGGACAGAAGCTTTCATTTGTCTGGATTTCAAAGAGGCTTTTGAGCAGTTCTTACAAAATCCCATATTCTTAATGCTGTGAGTCAGTGACGGGGAAGTTACTTAACAGGTGTATATCTAGACATCCATGTTTCGAGTAAATAAAAAGGAACTGTGTGAGAACGAAGGAGATGTGTTGCCTTTGGTACCAAATCCCCCATCTGCCCCTCGGTGGGTTACGCTTCATGCCATAACTGTCGAGGTAACTGCGTGCTCGGGTGGCTTGGGATAAGAAAGGGCCGAGGGGCAGCCGTGAGTCTTTCTCTTAAGAGATGCAGGCACGAAGCATCAGAAGAGAGCTGTCCTTTGCGATGTGAGACAAAGGGTTGTCCCTTTGGGATAGTAATGGAGCAGAGTCAATGTTTCCAGTATTGTTTCATTGATTGTTGATGCATTATTGTAAGTGGTTGAACAGCTGCACGCAAGAAGTGGTCTGCAGGGCACAGAAGCCGTAAGACACTTCACTGGCCCTGTAAGAACAGCGGTACCCCCCGTCAGCTAACTCACGGAGCTCATGCGGACGTGTCCCACCTCCTGCGGGAGGACGGCGAGGAGGAGTAGCTGCGTGCTCGCCTGGCTCGAGGAAGGGCTGGGGACACGGGCATCATTCGGGGCACCTGGTGCATCCTCGAGGGTCGCACTGGTTTCCTTGTGGTTGTTCCGCAAAGGCAGCTCAGCAGTCCCCTCCTGTGCAGCACTGCAGAGGTGAAGGACGGGCTGGTTCCGGGGAGAAACAGCAGCCTGGCGTGGGTGAGGTGGAGTTGCCCTGTGGGGATGGTGGTAAGTGGGTCAGACTGCTCCGGACTGCTTACTTGGAGAGCCTGGGGAATGCCCTGCTTCCAGCAGCATGATCTGTTTTCTTAACGGGAGGTTATGGGCTCCAGTCCTCCTTCTGCTTCCCCCAGTGCCGCTGCACCCTGGGGCGATGCACGCTGTGGCCCCGCCAGAGGCTTCTGGAGGTGCTTGCGGGATCAGCCTCTGGGAAGTAGCAGGGTGATTACACTGTGTGCTTCCCAGAAGTTTTCAACCCAAATTTGGGTTGTGGGACCCTGCCTAAAGGAGGGCTCTGAGAGCTCCAGCACGCTCTGACCGGACTGTGTGGCCCCTTCTGCCTGCGGCTCTCAATCCAGCGTACGGCGGCGGAGCATCACTGTTAGCTTCTCTAGGCTAAAGGATTTATTTCTGTTTATGCTGGGTCAGGTTCTAACCTCAGCTGGAGGGAAGGCTAATGGCAGCGTGACCTGCTTTGTGACCAGCGGCTCTCAACCTGCTCAGGTCAGAGAGCTGCTGACTAACTCCAAATCGTAACAAATTGCTTACAGCAGTAGGATTTCTTACAGCAATTTCCAGCACTAAGTACGTTCACCCTCCTTGTGTTAATCATTCTGGTTTAAGCATTTAGAAATGTTTCTATGCTGATTTGTGATTGTAATGTTCAGACAGATTTTTATAAATTGCCTTCCAACTGAAAGCCTTGTTTTCCTGTTTGTTTTAAACTGGCATTCATACATACAGGAAATACACACACAGTATTATGCCATGTTTCTGTTGGCAACTATTAAGTTATCCTTGTCAGAACATGCCAACAGGATTTCTTAGCAAGCTAGCAGAAAGAAAACAAGCAGTTCTCAGACTAAACAGACCCCATGCTTGAGCTGCAATAGGGATCTCTTGCTAAATGTTATGTAGATTCTTCTGCTTTAAGGCAATCTTTGGGATTGTGGGTTGCAGATTCAGATCTCTGGCGTTACCCCAGACCTGCATTGCGTTAGCAGACATCACGATGCGGCCTTCAGAATTGGAGGGCCAGTACCTGAGAGCAATATATCGGTGTCAAGAGCTGGTCCCCCGAAATGGACAGCCAGGGGGAGCCATCTCCTGGGTGGGCAAAATCTTTGTCACCTTTGTCTGACTGCAGTTCCTGATGTGAGCCATGGGGAGCTGTGGTCAGACCTCAGCTCCTGGATTGGCTTCGGTCTAGATGAGGGCAGTTTGGGTACGCTGAAGCAGTCCGTGCTAAAACTGACGTGTACAGCCCAGAAGATGCCCATGCTCTTTGTGAATCCTCAGCAGTTGCTGCATGTCTTCAAGAGCTAAAGCTGGAGTAGGATGGTAAATATAAAGTACTCTAATAATCCTCAACCACTACTATTTGTTGCTGCTAAAAGCCTGTTTTTTTCTGCGAGCTTTTGATTTGGTGCAAGTCAGAGCCAGCTCTTGTGGTTTGGCAAGATACGCAGTGCAGGTTCTTTTGGGAGAGGCAAGAAATGAAAACTTTAAAACAGAGGAAATGTTTAAAACATAATAATGCAGTGTTAACAGTCTTTAAAATCTCATTTTCAAGCCCCTTCCTTTATGAACACATGATTATTAACATAACTGATGAGGGCTGGTCCCTGGATTTGAGAGCTTGTCACTTGTTTCTCTTAGAGCTCATCGGCTCTGGGTCGTGGGCCTGGAAAGAAAGGATGATGTGTGCTGTTTGTCTGGGGATGACGATGTCGTGGGAGAGTATTCCATGGCTGAGCTGGATTTTTTCCTGAGCAGTGAAATTTCTAGCGACAAGGAAAGAAAGCTGAGTTGCAGAAGTGTTATGACTGACTGGAAGGACTGAGAGAAGCAGACTGCGCTCAGCTGTCGCACCGCTTCACGTTGTGTTGCCAGGACTTTCAAATGCGGGTGAATAACCTTAGGCGTTTTTCTCCAGTGGTGTAGACTTAAAGTCTGCGCTTTAAATGCTAAAGCTTGAAAACGCCGGCCTGAGTCTTGGCACATCTCCATTTCCAAGCTGGGAGGTGTTCCTCGCCAGTTGTCCCTCCTTGGGGAGGGAGAGGCAGACGGTGGGAAGACAGCGGGCTGGGGAATGTCTTGGGAGCCTTCCAGGGGCTCGGTTGAGGCTTCTGCGTCCTTGTCCAAGTCCTGTCCCGGTCCAGTTATCGCTAGGAGAAATGTTTGCTGCTCTTATTCGCAAAGATTAATGAACAAAATTGAAGTGTGTGCACGGTTAATTGTTGAAGTGCACGGCCAGTCTGCAGGCTCGTGCCGGCCCCTGGGAGAAAGCCGTAGCTGTCGGCCTGGCGGCGAGGAACAGCAACGCCAGGTTCCAGCTCCGTTCCTCAGATGTGCGTCCACATCTAAGCTCTGTGTGCAGATAGGTTCACAAATGCAAAAACCTTCCGTGTGCTTGTCCTCTTGCTCGTGTACGGGTTATACATGTGCCGTGCATGTGCTCGGAAATCTGGGCATGGCAAAATGCATTCCCCTTCGTTTGCAAAGTGGATTGCAGGGAGTGCTTGGAGCTAGGGGTGGTGGTACCCCAAAACAGGGGTCCTTGAGCAGTTCGATTCTGCCTGGACAAAAGAAAGGTGTGGGTGTATGGCCCGGAGACTGAGAGTCTGGTACGAGTGGCTGCGTGGGGCTGGATGCTTCGCCCTTCGCTTGAAGTCAGCACAGCAGTTACTGGAGTAGGTTGCTCTCTTACGTGAACAAAGTTATCAGGATCTGGCCTGGAGAATGTTGCCTTTAGAAATTATTAAAAGCATATTTGATTCCCTGTGTTGTATATCCTTTTCCTGCTGTGAGATTATTTGATAATATAATTTACAAAATGCCATGTAAAAAAACGACAATATTACAAGGTAAATATTTAAAGAGAAAACTTGAAATGTGCCAGGTTCCTTAAATGTGTTTTGTTCCAGTTAATAGAATCTTTTATTTTCTTGTTTGGATTTCCAAAAGGACTTTTTTTCGGTGTTAGATTCCCAGAAATCTTTTTTCTTTCTTTCCTTTTTTTTTTTTTTTAAGTAATTAATAATGGAGCAAGCTTTTAGTATCTACCCTGGAAGGTAAAAACCCTTAATCACAGTAACATCATTAGTGCTTTCAAGCATTTAATTTTGATGCTTGACAAAGCGCATAGCCATTGATAAGAACAAATAAGTGTTGTTGTGTGCAATTGAGGGAAAAAAGAAAAGCATGAAAACCCCTAAGCTTCAAGTAATTAAATTTAAATATGTTATTTGAATTTAGCTGAGATAATGTACAAACTGGGGGTATATTTTTCAATCAGTGAAAGACCCCTTGAGTAAACATGATCCATTTAAATTCAAATCATGGGGAGTGGAAAGTAAACCCTGCTGTGGTTAAGAAGGCATCTTCACTAAAACACTGGGCATTGTGTATCTTCCGTAGCCGAGTACTGACGTTCCCTAGTTTGATAAAGGGCTGTTTCCACTCATGGATGCCTACATGCCAGAGACTTTATTGCATCTATTTATTTCCTGATTTTTTTTTTTTTTCTTCTCCCCTCCTCCTTAATTTGAACCAGTAATGAAAAACTGACACTCTGCCTCTGCCATCCTTTAAAGTGCCTCAAAACTGTTATAATTCAGCACTTATTAGCCTTGGGATATGGCTTTATGGCATTTGGGTGAAGTTTTTGTAGTACATCTGTGCTCCTTCTCTCTCTATACGCCACAAGCTCAGAACTGCAGTAATAAAACTACTAGTAGGTGTTTAATGGTAGGTTATTGAGGAAGTAGATAAAAGAAAATTGCAACATTCACATCAGTAGGGAGTGAAGTTTTTTGAGGGAGAGGAACTGCTGAGCTTTGAACTAAGGAAAGTTACACTCAGTGCTTTTGTTCAAGGGGACCACTTTTTAAACACCAGGAGGCCTCGTCGTTCTCACCTGTGAAATGGGCTGTTCTGGTGGGACTTGGTACATGCTCCCTGTGCGCGTGGGGCAGAAGAACTTGTGGGTACTCAGCTGTGCACACTGCTTGGGCCAAGCCCTGCTCAGTATGTTTTCTGCAGGAACGCGTGTGCATAACAAACAGCTAGCCCACGCGGGTGTGAGAGACGTTTCTGCCTTTTATTCTGCTCGTGATCAAAGAGTCATTTTACAATCTGCTACATGTTTATCTTCACATCATCTCTGAGGCAATATGAAGGCAAAAGGCAGGAGAAAAAAAGAACGTAAATACTGCGCAGGCTCACCTGGGAGGCTGTCCCTGCCGGCTGGGTTGCTGTGAGAGCTGGCACGGTGATGCCCTGTCTGGCCAGCACTCTCCCGCCTGGCTTCTTCACCCTTTTCCTGCCGGATGACCAAGGAGACCCAGACCTGATGTTCTCCCAGCCCTTCAGCAGTAATTTTTACTGCTCACCTGGTAGATCTTGGAAAACACACAAGCAAACATGAGTTGCGGGGCTATCTGCAGATACCAGAGGTGGTTAAGGAGGATTTTATCTGTGCAGTGGGATAACTGTAGTACTCCCTGTGGCTGACGGTCCAGTTCCTCCAGGCCCACAGAGGTGTGGATAATCATCCTGTTGCGTAGACCCCTCTAGGTTTGTGTTGCAGAAATGCTAAAGAGCTCCCAGACTGCTTCATGTCCTTTTGGTACTTTGTCCTGTACTTGGACTTCAGCACTGTGGGGATTTGTGTAACGTGTGTGGAGCGGCAGGATATACAGCCAAAACAGCAACAAAAGAACCAGAAGGAAATGGTCATCCGCACAGTAAGAGGCAAAAGAATATTTTGAAGTTAAGTAGCACAAAGTTGCATCATGGTTAGTATTTGGCAGGAGGGGTAAAACTAGGGCTGTTCTTACAACTCTAATAGTAAGAATTAACAAAGGAATTGATGTACAAGCCCTTTCCTGTCCTGGAGGCAAGGAGCAGGTCGTTTATTCCAGTATGGAGTAGTGCCTGAGATCAGCTGTCCATTTTTGAGAGACCTGAGAAGGCGCTTTTGGAACTCTATAAAACCGAGCATCCTCCACCAGGGCTGGAAGGTAATGCATACTCTGCAGCTGCAAATAGCCATTTTACAGCAGAGGAGAAATGTGTTTCCATACAGCACTTAGCAGCCCAACGTTGAAGGACTCAGTAAATTCCAATATAAATGCCTGAAGAAATGAAATGGGAAACTGAGGAGGTTAAAAAGAGGATGAAGGAAGGAAAGTGAACTTTCTCTCTGCAATTCTTGAGGTCAGACCAGCATAAGCGAAAGATTCTCAGTAAAATGAATTGCCTGTCTGCCTGGCATGAGGCATGGATTAACTAAGCAGATTTCTCTCTGGTTGGTTTATCAGTAACGTCATGTATGTTTTAGGGTAACAAATCTGATCTGTAATTTATTATCTGTGTGGCATTCTTACTGCAAAGGGAAAAAAAGCCCTATTCTCTGCTGAGGAATGGTGAGGTTATTAAGCAGGTTTTCAGTCATGCCGCAGATACAACTTGATGGAGCACACCTGGATCCTCCCCGTTGGCTGTGTTTATAGTCTCCTCTGTCATCCAGTATTTGCCTTTGCGTGTGAGAGACAAACAGGGAAAAAGAGAGAGGTTCTGGAGGCATTTCTAACAGAGATGCCAAACTGTCAGATAGTAAATCAGGAAGCAGCTCCCTGATGGTTTCACATCAAGAGGAGACACCCTTTTGTGACTTCGTGGCATCTACTGGTTATTTTCACTTCCATCAGAACTGTCCGATATGGTCAAGTAGGTTTGAGGCTTTCAACATTCAATTTTCCTTTCATTTATTGTGACTGTTTCATTTATTTGTCTTTCTTGGTAGTTTTCAAGGATATGTTTCAAGGATACTTTTTTCTCTCTTTAATGCTTTCATGAATCGTCATCCCAAAGTTAAGGGTAGAAAAAGGCAACAAAAAGAAAGGGAAGGAGGCAAAAAAGAGCAACGTGTCTACAGCTTCAGGGGATAAAAGAAGAAATATATTCAATTTAGGAAGACCTCTAATCTCTGGTTATACAGGACAGCTTTGTTAGATAAGATTAAAAAATTCATGAATGTCCCTTTTTATCCCTGGAGACTCCACCATTTATTCCAGCTATTGTCAGCATCAAAAGGGCTTGATAACAGCTGGCTAGAGACGTGACCACACAGCAACACAACAGCAAGAAAGGGGCAGCCGGGTTCATAAATCTTCAGAAACCCCGTTCCTCCTGCACTGCCATGAATCTGCTGCTATCACAGTCAAAGGGAGAACGCATTGTCCTCCAGCCAGGCAAAAACCTGAACTTCAGCATTAGCAGGGGCTCTATTGAGTAGGGCGCACAATGAGATGCTTCCCATTATCTTCTGCATGGCAGCCCTTATTACTGCACGCAGATACAGTTTAAAGGATCTTTGCGAGTAGCTTGTTGCTGGGTCGAGTTTTTCCCCAAACCCGGCAGCCCTTACCCACGGCAGTGCAGTCCTGCTTTTTCCGCTCCTCACACCTGTACAGCGCCACATGGGACAGGGTCCGCTTACGCCGGTTCTGTGCACCATGGGCCAGCCTCTGGTACCTCCTGGCTGGGAAGGAGCAATCAAAGGCAGGATCTGGCCCTTGGGCGCTGAGCTTCCTCATTCTCCAGGCACTGCTCACAGACATGGGCGGCTGTCAGCAGGGCAAGTTAGGAAGCACAGATTGGCTCAGACTCCTGAAATACAAGTTTCCTGGTTTTCATGGGAGGGTCCCAGTTCATGTGTATTCAGCTTTATTCTGGTCTTACTTAATTCAGTGGCAAAGTTTTCTCAGCTTTAGAGAAAACCAGATTGGTCTGTCAGGAATTTTGTAGTTCCTGTAGAGTGAACAGCTAATGAAGTAACACCAGTTAATTTTAGGACATGGAAGAAGAGAATCATTATGGACCAAAACATAGGGACAGGTCTGGGTGCTGTGTCTAACAAAGGTTTTAAAAAAAATACAACAACAAACAAAGCAGAATCCTTTACTGTCTTAGCCTGTTGTGAAGGTTTATACAACTACACATTATGAACATCATGGCGTTCAGGAAACTGCAGTGTTACTCCAAATCCTACCTGTCCAGTATGGCCCAGCATCTAAGAACAACCTTTAGTAGAGAGAAATTAAATGCAAATTTGTTACAGAAAACAAGAAAAACCCTTAATGCTTCTAACCCCCCCACAATTTCTGAAAGTGCGTATGTTGTGCTGAAGAAAAAAAGTCTTACAAAAACTAAATCTCTTTTTTTTTTTTTTTTTTTTTTTTTTTTTTTTCTGGCAGCTCCATCCCCGATTGCATTGATCCAGGCTAAAGAGATAACGAGGCACAGCGTTGCCTTGGCCTGGCTGGAACCCGACAGGCCAAATGGAGTCATTCTGGAGTACGAAGTCAAATACTATGAAAAGGTACTGTTCAAAAATGGACAAGTGAGGAGCTTTGTTTGAATTTGGGAAGAGTTTTTTACTTCATTCCATTTCGGTTTATTTCCAGATAGGATTCCATCATTTGAAACTGAATAGATTCAGTTTAATAATATCCAATTAAGGATTTCATGCACTTGAATGGTTGCTTGAAATAGTAAGACTTATAGGCTGTTCCAGCTGTATGGTAGGAATTTATTCTGCTGTTTTTTTCTTACTTAGGAACTGAGCTTTTGTAGCGAGCATATTTATAATGAGAATCAATAATGCTGGGCAGAAGTGAGACATTAGCTTTACATCATAGACAGAAGTATAATAATGAAGTATATGATACGGTAATCAGATCTGTTTGCCAATAGCTTCTGCTTAGAGTGATGGTGTGGGCTGGATGGCTTTTAATAGAGAATAAGGAAAGAAAATGACATTCTTCATCCTTTCCATGTTACACAGAGATGTTATTCCTACAAATAACTTCTCAACTATGGAACTATGAAGAAAGCTACTTTCTTTGAAGGTCCTCTGCCGAAATGGACAATTATTTGGTCTTGCTTGCACTCTCTCCCATGTAAATAAAGATAATTGTGTATTTGCTTCCCTAACACATACAGAAGAAGGCAACCAATTTTTCAGGGAAACTGGATTAATGCATTTTCTGATGCATTTTCCAGCCAAAAATAGAAAAAAATTAAAGGTTGGATTTGTGGAAGACATTTTCTGAACATTTTCTTTTTTTGAAATACATTATCATTTTTTTTGATACAGCTTCTGGCTGGTAGGAAGAAAAAGAGTGCCAGCACGTATGAGTAAAATGTTTGTTCATCAGGAGGATCATATTTGAAGGCTTGGCTATTTTCCAAAGGATTTCATTGTGTGATTTCTTAAGTAATCAGTGATATATGAGCATCATACCTGTCTCACCACCCTTATTTGGCTTGCTCAGAGCTCCATGCAGCACTCAGCGCTAGGGGTATTGAGCAAGGCAGACGGCAGAAGCCCTCGGGATGTATTTTGAGAATTCCATCGTTATTACTCATCTTCTTTCATCATAACAGTTTTGGCAAGGAAGTGGGATTCCATGGTTCATGGTGCAGTGAGGCATTTTTACTTGATCACTACTACAGTGTTCTTTGCTTGTTAGGACCAAAACGAGCGCAGCTATCGCATTGTGAAGACAGCCTCCAGGAATACTGACATCAAAGGTTTGAACCCCCTGACTTCATATGTGTTTCATGTGCGGGCCAGGACAGCAGCAGGATACGGAGACTTCAGCGGACCGTTTGAGTTCACAACTAACACAGGTAGTAACATGCCCGCTGGTATCTTTCTTTTCTTTGAGTGAGGAGTGAAAATCTAACTGAGCTGTGTGTTGGGACTCTCCCGTTGGTTAATTGGACTGTGGTGTATCTATTCTGGGAAAAAGTTCCTCCACGGCTGCATGACTATTAGAGGTGTGATAAATCTGACCTTAGACACCTATGTTATATTCTAGACACTAACAATGAAAATACTTCAGAATGGCCTAAGGAGACATACAGCTTATAAATACTTGGAAGCCACTGATGCTTCAGAGATACATGTGCCTGTTTTGTTTAATGTGTGCACATGTTTTTCGGAGCATGTCATTTGCAGGGGACTCCTTTGCAAGCTGTTGACATAGATCGCTTAGGTGTCCTACAGCAGCTCAGATATTTGCACTTTCCCTTACATAGTCACATGAAGACAGAATGTTTGAACTATGTTGTTAGTACAGCTTTTCCCTTTGTTCAGGGTAACATGCAAATTTGCCCCCCGAAATGTTTGCTTTTCGGTGGTAGGAAGGTGATGTGACCAAGCCTGTTTTATTTTGGACATAAAAGTCTGTGACATAAGGTCATGCCAGTCAGTGGCAACATCCTTCAGGATGTTGACAGCTGAAAATAATCAATCCAGCAGGAAGACGGAAGACATTTTAAAATGACTTACTCTTTGTGTCAGCTGGGGAGTGATCATCTGGCCCCACTGAGAGAAAATGAAAGAGGAAAGAAGAGTGGGGAGCAATTAGGAAGGTGAAAGAAATAGCCATTATACCCTCTGAGCAACACTGAAGGGGAGAAGGAGAGGGAGTCCTTTTTCCCAGTGAACTGAAGTTCCCCAAATCATTATCAAACATCACGTCTTCAGCTAATTAGGGCCCTCTTGGAAAATTGTGTGAAATGACTATATAATAAAGGCCTGAAAGTAGATTTGAGCCCTACTCTAAACTACCTTCACAAGCCAGAAAGCCTCATTGAGTGCTGCCCAGGTTGATATTTTGAGGGTGTCTGACGCTAATGCTCTCTTTTCTGTTTCCAGTTCCTTCCCCCATCATTGGCGATGGTACCAATCCCACAGTGCTGCTTGTTTCAGTGGCTGGCAGTGTTGTTCTTGTGGTCATTCTCATTGCAGCCTTTGTCATCAGCAGGAGGTAAGAACTTAAGCTTCTCTCCCCCCTTCTCTCTTTCATGAGGGAGCTTTTTGTCTCCTCCAAACAAAGCTAAATTCTTTGATTAGCATCATAAACAGTGCATTTGCATTACAAGCCTTCTCCCATGTAGCTTTGATCTTCTCAACATTAGTACCACAGCAGCATGTGATGTAATGGCAATAGTTCCAGCTCTATTTGCCCTTGAAATGCAAAGCTGGTTCCAATAACTGGCACTGAGAATCAAGCCAGCTAGAGATTTGTGGTTAGTGTAATTTGAAGTTAAGTTTAATGGGGGTACAGTAGATTTTCTTGGACTGACTCCTGATACACAGGGAATAAACAACCACACTGTTATGAACTAAGCTATTAGACTGCTGTGCTTGTGATTTTGTCTTAGTCTGTATGAGTCTGCATTAGTCTTTGGGTTAGTCCTTCCACTGCGTGTGGAAATGACTGTAAAGCAGAAGCTGCAGTCATTCAGCATCATACGCAGTAACACAGCAGAACGGGTTGATGGTTATTTGATCAGAGCAGAACCGTAATCTTCTACCAAGTGCTTGTTCGTTCCCACATTCAACCAGTGCATCAGGAGCAATCCTGCAAATGGGAGGACAGCATAGCAGAAACACAGTGTGAGTGTTTGTCTTCAAGTTTATGTTCAGTCTCATTTAAAAAGATCAGCATGATTTTGCCTCAGTGTAATTCAGAGCTAAAATTGGACATATCGTTACTGCGTCTGAAGCGTGGGATCTGAGGGATGCAAATTTTGTCAATCTCTGTTGATCAGTTTAATGGCATCTGCCATAAATGCACACAAATTTTCTTGATTTACTCTCTCACTTTAAATTGTCTTAAAGAGCAGTTAAGTCACTATAGTTGTAATATCTGGAAAGCAGTCAAGCATTGTTACAGCTTTCTGTGGGTGTTCACCCCAAAGCCTCCATGCTGGCAATAAGAAAGAAGAACAGGCCATATGAAAATGTAATGTGGAGAGACAGGTTTATTAAAAGCCATTGCAACAGAAAATAGCATCACTGAGCTTGATGACTTAATCTCCTCTCCGCTTTTATTGATCACTTTATTATTTAAGGTAGGATTGATAGCAGGATGCATTGGATTTCTAATTATGAGTCGCCACCTTGGAGAATTGAGCCTGTCGAGTTGCTTTGAGATGATTCCTTCCCCTCCTCCCCCTATAAAAAAAAATGTCACTTCCCAAGGCTGATAAACATTGCTTGGTGATTGGCCCTCAATGGATCACTTTTTAGAAAATGAAATGTCAGCCCCTTGCCCTCATATTGATTCTCTTTAGTATCAGCCATAAAGCTGTCAAAGGAAAGGCTGCCTGGAGCCAGGTGGCTGGCAGACTCGCTGGTGTGGGTGCCTGCTCAGCCAGGTCTTCTCCCTGCTCAGGTTGTCTGTTCAGTTATCTCTGCCCACAAGTGTTTAACTTGGACTGAGTAATAAAAAAGAAAAAGGCAGGTGGGCTGTGTGGAGGTTGGTCCAAACACTGGTGGGAGTGGAGGTAGAACTGGTCTGGTGGCAGTGGGTTCAGAGAGGCCCTGTAGTTCCATACTGGTAGGTCTTAGCGAAGCTGTGCAAGGGGAAAGATATAATAGCAAGATGAATGAAATACCAGGACAGTGAAACTGCTCTGTGCATACTAATGCATGTGCCTTGTTAATTAGCAGCCTTCCTCAATACACAGCTCTCCAGTAGCTGGAAGTAGTTCTCAATAAACAGAATCAACTTTAATATTCACTATTACACAAATGATTTTAACCACATCACCAATGTCATTTAGAGGTGTGGGCTTTGGGGATATTTCGTGATGTTCCTGTACCAGCTGAAGTTAATAGCAAAATAATTATACTTTGTTCCAAAATTACTTCAGCTGAGGAAGTGCTTCTTTGTCCACAGAGTCCCCATGAGGAGGTTTTGTAATATAGCTATGACCTAGGAGTCATATTTGGACAATCAAAACTGTGCTTTGGCCTGTGGACATGGCCTCTCTGCATCCCTGAGCCAAGTGTGGGAACTGGACATATGCTGGAGGTGCCCAGTTTTGAACTTAGCTTGTTATTACTAATTTAGCATTATGTTTTTTCAAGTCATTAGTCAAATCCCCAAATTCATCTTCTCAACAGAATTTGTCAACAGACTTTGCCTTCAGGCAGCTCAAGCTGTTTGGGTCTGTCCCGCGACCACGGTGTTTGTGTCAATGTGAGAACTAATCTGCCTAAATGTTAGTTTAAATTTACTGAGGTTAGGACGGGAATAACCATACAGCAGGATGCAGGAGAGGTAGCACGAGCATTTCTTAACCCTACTCTGTAGGAGCACGGAGTAAAATTACAGTGACAGAGTTTTTAAAAGATTTGGGAAAGTGTAAACCAGTAAGCTGCTTTCTGGAGGGGTTTGGCTGGAGTAAGTTGGCCCTACAGATTCCTTTGGTCATCCAAGAGTTACCATCAGACATTCTTCCAGCTGATGGATAGCTTTACCTTCTGCTCCATACGGGAAGCTGAACACGCTTCTGCTCCCGGTCGTGGCTCAGCATGCCCCACCAGCTGGGTGCCCGAGCACTGCAGCACCCCCAGCCCTCTTCTTTGGGGCAGAGAAAGCGGCAGCATGGGCCGTGGGGGCGCGGGCTCCATGCTGCTTCACCTCAGCGTGCGCTAATACCCTCTGCCGTTACCTCCGGCTGGGCAGAGACCTTCCCCTCCTTATCTCCAGGCCCCACCTGTGGATTTCCCTATGTCTCTGACCCCTGCAGCTTCTGAAAGCTTCTGTGTTCTTTTCCTGAATACGGCTATTTAATCACTCTTGCCCAAATCCCTGTAATTACGGAATTCAAGCCTGTGACAAAGGCTCCCTTCTGCCATTCAGGTGAGGTGCCCTGAGCAGCCGCGGCCCCGCGGCCGGGGGACAATGGCAGGCAGGAGTGGCCTGCCCCAAGCCAGGCAGGAAAGGTCAGCAGGTGACAGGGGCAGAGGTGGAAGCAGGTAGTTAGTTTGGAAGGTATTATTTAAAGTTAATAAGCTACAATTATATTGCTTGAACAGCAATCCCTTTGTTTCCCTCTGCCTTTTGCACGTCTTTGGGTTTTAGTGGGGAAAGGTTATTTTTATCTGTTGTTAGGGTGATTTTACTTTTTAGAAATAAGATTAAAAGCATTTTTACGTACTTAAAATGCATTCATGCAAAGCTATTTGTGTTTCATTTTTCCCATCTGTATCTGAAGACTAATAATATGAATTTGAAGGGGTCCTGGTTAAATTGCAGGATATTTTTTTCTTCTTTTATTCCCTCTGAGAGAAGTTATGTTGTACCTGAAACCCTCTCTGCAATCTCCCTAAGCTGACTTAGCCCTGCATGGCACTGGGTGAGATTTCTCCTCCTAATTCAGGTCAGGCACTGGGAGCAGAACGTAGTCCCTCAGTTTCACTCAGCTCTTTTATAGCAGAGCCGTAAGTCCTCATGTAAAAAAAAAAAAAGGTTGAAATTGGTGTTTGGATCCAGTGTGGTTTTTAATAAGGCTCTTCTTGTGATTTGGTGCCATTTGTGTTTAATTGACTTTCATCAAGAAAAAAAAGCTCCCAACCACTTATGGTAGGATGTGTACCTGCTTCCTATATCTGAACACAAGTCCTGTTGATGATGTTGGGAGCTGCGAGGCTTGGTTCAAAGATCAGGTAGTCTTCACATGTTGAACTGGATTTTTTTTCCTTCTGTTCATGTGCAATGTATAGTTTTCCTTACTAGAATAGTGTATTTGATCCCCAACACTAAAGGGTTGCAAAGACAAAAGCTAGGATGTGGCCTTTCAGCTGAGAGTGATGGGAAGCTGCTGTGTCTGTTTCTGTGCCTGGTTCTGAATTTTCCATGAATACTCAAAATCAGATTGCTACATCTACATACCGTTAGATTCTGGGGAGCTTCAAATCCCAATACACATTTGTCTGAGCTACATATCCTCTGTATTGGATTAACCTCTTGCATTAACTTTTCTGAACGCAGCTTGTCCGTTGAAATTTAAAACTGGACTAATTAAATATGTAACTGGATACAAAATCCTGTGTGTACTTGTAGAAATAATAATCCATAGAATTAACATACTGCACTGTACTATTGTGCCCAACTCGGGCTTAGTAGAGGAGCTCAGACATCAGGAGTTCTTTACTCCCCTCAGTTGTACAGTGATTAAAAGAATAAAATCCTCAGGATCTGAATTTTTGATGGTCAGGGATTTTTTTGCTACCACCCTGATTTCTTCACTAATAGACTGCTTCCACCTTTAAATTTGCAGTTGAAGAAGAGTGTCGGTATTGGCATTTGCCTAATTGGGTTTGAAAATCAATCTACCAAAACACCTCTGTCGTAGCATCTAAATCTATATAAGTTCATGCTAAAAAGCAATTTGGTCCTTTTTTCACGATACTGCAAATTTGCATTTGAAGAAAAAGTAGCTTCAACACAAGCTTTCTTTTCTTTGTTTAAATGCCGAGATGCAAATACGGAGATCTGTGTTTCCCCTAATGCTTTGTTGATGCCAATAACACTTAGAGCAGTTTGAGGAGAGGAGTCTCCTACCCTTCTGGAAAGAGTAAGTTGTGTCATGGGCTGTTGTAGGGGAGCTGCCAAGCACAGGTCGTGGCAGGTGCAAACAGCTCGAGTCTCGGCAGGTTAAGAAGACAGAGCTCGTCTCAAAGTAAGATATTTATTTTGAACTGTAATGTTCTGTTTTGTTCTGACAGGCGCAGTAAATACAGTAAGGCTAAGCAAGAGGCAGATGAGGAGAAACATTTGAACCAAGGTAAAAGGCAGTGGTGCTTTTTTTTTTTTGGTTCGGTTCACAAAACATGTTCCATGTTCAGATGCTTGGCAAATAAGAGATGACATTCCTCATGAGTTGAATATGTTTCTGCTTTCCTTGCTTTCCACCATCCTCCTTCAAAACTAGGCACTTCAGTAACGGGCAATAGAAGCATCTGGGTAAAATTTTTGAGTTGGGAGAAAGGTTCATGAAATTTTTCAGTTACTCATTTCCACTGAAAGATTTCTATTTCTATGAAAAATCATGCTATCTAGGCTGTCTAGGCATGACTTTTCACCACAATATTCTGCAGAGGCAGTTTTTGGATGGACCAGAGGCAGTCCTGCAGGAAAGGAAATGTGAACTTTGCTGCCCTGTTTCCAGGGCTGAATCCTACTGTTATTTCCATCCCACTTATCCGCTTACTAAGACTATTACCTGAGCTCCTGGATCCCAAAAAGGAAATGTGATGTCTTTTATTCTCACAGGTCTGTGGCCAGGCTGTTGGCCTGGCAGTGATTGATGGCAATGACTTGTGAAATTCATTTATTGGCAGAAGTCTGTTGCCTTACGTCAATATTGAGAAATATTAGAGGACTACATTAAAAAAAAAATCACGTTGAGGAAAAAATACATTAAGGCCTTCATTCTTTCATCAGTCATTCCTGGCTTACAGTACATTTTTATTGTGCGCTCTCTTTGCTGTTGTATATCATTAAGGCTTCAGTCTCATATGTTATGTGTTCAGCAGCATGTAGATCAGTGACTTCAAATAAAACATTTCTGCCTTGCAGGTGTTAGAACATATGTGGATCCTTTTACATATGAGGATCCAAATCAAGCTGTGAGGGAATTTGCCAAAGAAATTGATGCCTCCTGCATAAAGATTGAAAAAGTTATTGGTGTGGGTAAGTGCCAGAACTTTTGCATTTTTTTGCAGTAAATATAGTTTAAAATTTGCTTTTAGGAAACATGGGATCCTGTGATCTTTGTATGACAGTTTCCCAGAATGAACGGATTTAACATTTTGACAGTACAAACATGTGCTTCATGCTCATGATCAAGCATTCTTGTGCCTTTTTGCTTAAGGGGAATTTGGTGAAGTATGCAGTGGACGTCTCAAAGTACCGGGGAAAAGAGAGATCTGTGTTGCTATTAAGACTCTAAAAGCTGGTTACACTGATAAGCAACGGAGAGACTTCCTGAGTGAGGCCAGCATCATGGGACAATTTGACCACCCCAATATCATCCACTTGGAAGGAGTAGTTACTAAATGTAAGTAGGTCATTTTCATGACAAGGCCAATTTAAAAGTCACTGAGAAATAAAGACTGTGAGTGTTTTTTTTTATTTAGTTTTGTTGTTTTTTTACCCTCTTTCCTGTGAAATGACAGATGGAACAGATCCACTGATAGCTAATAGGAGGAAATCAGTGTGGGACAAGTCATTAATCTCGTTGTCAGCTATAAATGGGTTTATGGTTTCAACTGAAACTCTATCTGTAGGCAGCTTGTACAAGATTTTGTAGGGGGAATTAATACAGCAGGGGTTCACATTTTTTTTTTTCCTTTTTGCTATGCCAAGCAGGCATCTTTCACATCTTTGCTAGTCTGAGCTTATTGTTACAGGATAGGCAAAAGCAGATGGTGAGCAAAGAATTTAAAATAGTTGGGAGAAAAATCCCAAAACAAAACTACGGAGTCATATGTTTAAGGTACAAAGCACAGATGTAAGGAGCAAGCCTTTGAAATGAAGTATTCTGTTTTAGTATGAAACTTTTTTTTTTTTTTCTGATTTACATGTGGGATAATTTCACTTTGCAGAAATTACCTGGCTGATTTTTTTGTTTGGTTGTTTGATTATGTTTTTGCTTTATTTATTTATTTATTTTTGTTTAAGTCTGTTAGCATTCACTGTGCCATGAACCCTGCCTTAGAAAGACAATGACAGAGCTTACCGGATGCTGTTTCCAGGCTTGAACTGAAAATACACCTGTGAGACAGATGCACTTGGGTCTGACTTGATGAAACACCACTGTAATGATGTAGTTATTGTCCCTTCTCCAACCGCACTAGGTAGCGTGTTGGCAAAGCCTGACACAGGTTGCTAATCCTAAGAGACCCTTTGGATATAGGGGTTCATTCTCAGGGCAGAAAGAGCAAAAAGAAAGCAGACAGTGAGCTTGTGAGCTGCTGTTAGAGCGGGAGCTGGATGCTTACTGTACCACGTAACATTTCTGGACATCTCACCCCTCTAACAGTTGTGGAAAGGGGCTTGTATTGAGTGTCCGTGTTTGCTTTTCAAGATAAATTCTGCTAGGGAAAATAGGGGCTTGGGTTTCTTTTGTCTCTCATTTAATGAAGGCCTCCCTCAAAACTGAAATTTAAAATAATGCTCTGTTTAAATTTTTCAGGTCTGATTCTCGTCTCTCTTTTGTTGTTGTTGCTGTAACACAGAGGGGGTGTTTGTGGTCAGCTCACAGTGTTCGCTGCAGGCAGTGATTTTTGAAGCACCTCTGTAAAAGCAAGGCAACATGGGAATCTTTATGTTGAAAACCCACTGAGGCTTGAACCCCCTTAGCTATTACAGGTTTAGCAGTTATAAATGGCTGTATGCATTTGCATAATGCAGTTGTCACTGAATTAAAATGATTTGAAATTTTCACCGAGGAGGTAACAGCCTGACCCAGGAACGCTTCATTGCCTGGCTCGCACTGAGCACTGCTCCTGCAGCAAGCCAGCTTGCTTACCTCAGAGCTTGCGCGTTTGGTAAACAGGGCTACTTAAGAAGACATTTATCTCAATTTCTCCATAGGTTTTCTGAATGCTGTGATAAATGAATGCATTTAATAAACTGAAAATTAAAATGTGAGATAAATAGTGGAGGAGGTGGGGGTTGAGGGGAGAGAGGCAGCAAAAAACCGTGAGTACGTCATTGGCTGCTAGTCAAGTACTTTAATAATTGACTCACTGATGGTAACTTCTCCTCTCTCTTTCCCTCTTCTCTGCTAAAGAAGTGCCTGAGTAATGAAATTATGTGTTAATGCACTGAGTCTCGCTTTCTTCCTTTCTGCGTTGACATAGTGTCTTTTGATTGAGGAAGGTTAATTAAAACTCATTTAGCTCTATTTGTTCAGTGGAAGCATTCCGGTCACAGTTGCAAAGGATAAATGAAACAGTGACACATGCAGATTTGGTTGGAGTTCTCTTTCTTTTTACCAAAGAATGCTGGCAAAAGTGAATTAGAGAGAGGATATTATTTTATTACATCTCTGTCCTTAGGGATGCGAATACTCAGCCAAGGTCACTAAGCCCTACATCCAGGATAGTTTGCTTTATGCCGTGCTGTCTCTCCCCTACTTTGTTCATGCAAATCAGAAGGGGTTCAGCTGCCAGACTGGCATTTCACAGGCGTGCCAGTTTGCTTGTGACCAAAACACTAAGATTTTTGATACTGGTTGGAAACGGGAAGGAGAATCGGAACAGTAAGTGGCCTGCAAAGGCTAGATTGGAACTGGAAAGGTGAACTAAATTAATGATAGGTGAAATAAATGATGTGTCTCACATATATGTTGGTCTAAGTGAAATGATGTAAAACCAGTCGGTAGTCCTTGTAGTATGTTGTTTTCTAACCCACAAAAAGAAGAAAAGGACTGCTTCAAGAAGGGAAATCCCTGAAAAATAAAGGGAAAAACATCTTGATGAAAAACTCCCTGAGATATAAGTGAGGATAGGAACTTTCAGTGCTAAAATATTGCATGTTTTCAAACCATGTTGTTCTGCAGCAAAGAGTTGCTACTGACAGTAGCAAGGAAATGTTGAGCAGTTCTGAAATGTGATACCAAGAGAGGATTGAGCTATGTGCAGTCTGTGATGTGTCCATCGATCCCTTCTGTTTTCATAATGTTTTAGTCTTCAGAGTTGCCACAGGAAGTACAAGAGCAGCATTTCTCTTGGTCAATGCCTTTTATATAGGAAGAAACTTGCTAGCTCGAGTAGATAAAGCAAACAACTGGGTTGCCATGCCAGCCTGATGTTGATGATAAGGTGATTCCCTGACTTCAGGTGGGCTTAACAGTGCTCATCTTGGGACTGGGCTTCTGCCATTCTGTCTTTGACAAGTCACTTACCTTCTCTACTCCCATTGCTCACTTTTAGAATGGAAGTGATACTGGATCCTTTGCTGCAAAGGATCCAGATGCTGAATATGGAGCATAATGAACCCCTTGAAATAATTAGTGTTACTTGTATGTACCTAAATGCTCCCAGTTTCAGCATTGTATGACTTTGTAAAGCACTTGAGGCAACATCAAGCATTACTTAGATAGCTGCTGTTATTTATAGGCAGCAGAGTGCCTAGAAAGCATCCCCGTGTCAGCAAAGTTGCATCACATTTCTCTTCAGATTGCCCAGGCTTGGTTCTCTGTATTGCAGGGGGGAAAGCTGAGTGCTGCTGAAGCATCTTACCTCATGTGACACAATTCATTGAATCATTTATCCTGTAGTTGAATTCATGAGGCAAATGGCTGTGGCTCGTTTATAAATAACAAGAGACAAATGATACAGACTTGAGACAGAGAAAGTTGAGAGGAACAGTTTGTATTTTGCACTCTTGTCTTCGAGTACCTTGTAGCTGCTGACAGCTTCTAACTCGCCTGAAGCGTTGATCTTTTGAAAGAGAGGGAGAGGAAAGCGTTCATGAATTCCATTTTAGAAAAGGAAAGCTTTCTAGTCTGTAAGCAATTTAATTACACTAAAGATTTTTGTCAAGTTTGAACAGATCTTTTTTTCTGAGCTCTCGATTATCAATTCATGTATTCCTTAGAGACCAGGAGCCACTTCAGTTAAAGACCTTGTCAATGAGTCAGACGAAGGGTTAACCTTCCAGATGGGGCTCTTTGAATGTTCCCAACCGATAATATTTCTTCTCTTGCTCCCCACAGCTGAGCCATAAGCTTGGTGCTTTCCAAATTAAATGAGATTGTGCAAGACAGGTGTCTTGGCAGTAAAATCATGTGCTAGCCATTTTTATCCCATTAACATCGGTGTTCATCAAGAAATTATGTTTTTCTTTCTGTGAACTCTAGGTAAACCGGTCATGATCATAACTGAGTACATGGAGAATGGCTCCTTGGATGCCTTCCTCAGGGTAGGTGATTTCTTCATAATAAGCTAAAGAGATTTTATACTGGGAAATGTCTAATGGTTCTTATCCTGGTTCTGGTTTGCTGAGGAATACTGAAAATTTAGCTTTCTAAAAGAAATTATGTTTGTACTTGGGAAATTCTGTCTCTTTTCTGGTGTTGTTCCTATCAAAAACACAGAGTAAATGCAATGTGGATGAATACAGAGTAAATGTGATGTTTAAAATAGCAGGGTCTTAAATAATCCATGTTTAATGGGAACAGATTAGATTTTCTCCATTTTTGAAAGCATTGCAATGCTATAGACTCATTAAAACTGGATACATAGCAACCCAGATACTGCATCAGTGGAAGCTGTGACAAAACCTCTGAGTTTGTACTTTACGGGTGAATTATAGACGCTAGTCAGGAGAGTGGGGACATAACATTGCATTTTATTTGAGAGAAGATGGGGATCCAGCAATATTCTCTTGGCCAATTTCACCAATGGCAATAATGTACCTTTTAGCTTAATGCTATGTGATTTTCTTCCTTTCCCCATACGCAGAAGAATGATGGCAGATTTACAGTAATCCAGTTGGTAGGGATGCTTCGTGGCATTGGCTCAGGAATGAAGTATCTGTCTGACATGAGCTATGTGCATCGGGATCTAGCTGCTCGAAACATACTAGTCAACAGCAACTTGGTCTGCAAAGTGTCTGACTTTGGCATGTCCCGTGTCTTGGAAGATGACCCCGAGGCAGCTTATACCACACGGGTAAGGAGGGAGAGAAAATGTCCAGTGGGTTTTCTTGCCTACCTGATACTTTTGTCTGACTGTGTGAGAGGTGACAATGGTTTGTTTTAAAATAATCTCAGTCATAAAGTTAAACCTATATCACAGCATAAAAATAAACATTGGCCCAGACTCCATAACTGCTACAAATTGATGTGGTGTTACTGCTCCATCAATGGCTGCATCGGTATTTCTTCTCTGAGATTGTGACCCATGTTCTCCTCTGGTTTCCTCAGTGTGCTAGGAGTGCGTGACAAGAATCTGATGCCAGAAATTAGAGCCTGGGCTTCTATTCCTTCTGATATCTACACATAAGCATAATTATTGGCAACTGGCTAGTCCCAGTGAGGTTTCATACTGCAAGTCTAGATATGCTACCAAAAAAAATGAGTTAAAAATAAATAAGTAAATAAATCGACTTTTGTCCATCACAAAGCTCATCTCATAACTTTGACTCCAAATAATTTGGGCTGGGAATAGCATGGGGATTGCATTCCCAGGTTTGGAGGTGGTAAATGCTTTTGCCTCACTTTTTTTTTGTTTGTTTCTTTCCCATTTTGTCTATATTTCCCTGCATCCCACTATTTTGCTAAGCCATTTTAATATGCTGCATGTGGAATAGTGCTAATGCAAGTACTTCTGGCCACAGAACAACATCTCGACTGCTACCAGCCTTTGTACCAATACCTCTGTAATTAACATGTGCGTGGAAAAAAAAATCTCAGTCTCTTTTTAAAATTGCTTATTTTCTTCATTTTTAAGTATCTGCCATTCTCCATCTGTTCTCCCTAGCGCAGAGTTTGTTTGCAGCGCTCACATTTTGCAGTTTAATCCCGGCACACATCGTTTAATGGATTCACATTCATTACAGGGAAAGATAGACTTGTATCGTATTAAATGCTGGGCGACCTTGGTATTTCTCACTTCTAAGGATGGCAAGTGGAAAAAGCAGAAGCAGAGGTCTGGAAAGCTGTATTCAGGGAAATCAAAGTTTAGGCAAACAAAACCAAGAAATGATTGAAAAGCCTCCCTTTGAATTTAGTGAGTGCAGATACAGTATTATGTTTGTTCTCGAGTAAACTAGAGGGAATCGATGCCATTTGCATTACAGTGCATTGTCTTCATTTGGTATCAGCAATGAAGGATCAGGAAAATTTGGATAAACTCCACTGTACTCCAGCAGCTAAATAAAAGGAGCTTATTGACAATTTTTAGAATGACGACCATGTATAAACAATGTCTACGCATCTGTGTCTGAAAGGGGGAATAGAGCTTTTTCATAACCAGAAACGATGCAGTAAAATGCAATTTTTAAAGCATCCTTTAAGAGAATGGTGCGTTTTGCTCCCCGTTAGTAATATCTCATTAAAGTGAAAGCATCCTGTGGCCCCTTGAGGCACTTACTGCTACAAACTGATTCACAAAGGGCCTGATGCAAAGGCCAAAGGAGCCAGAAGAAGGACCCCTTTTGATTTCAGTTGGCTTTGGAACAAGTCCATATTAAACACTTGAGAGAGATACTAGGACAATAAGCCATTAAGCATGCACATGCTGCACTCAGTTTTGGATAAAAACTATCTACAGGGTTGCTGAGAAAAAAATTACCAAAATAATCAAAAAAGCATAAAAGCAAATGAAACAAATAAATGAAATCTTTGTTCGGCTTAAGTCATTCCCCAGATGAAACTGCAGGAAACCAAAAGCTCAATTAAAAACACCTTGTATGTTAGCATAAACAAGAGGAGAAATCTGTGGCCTGGGATCACTCAGCTAATGCAAAAGCAGATAAACAGGATGGAGTGAGCTCCTTTTAAAGCAGTGCAGGACCCCAGTGGCCCAGGTCAGGTGCCCAAGTGTTCTTATTTGTTTAGAAGGTATTGTAACAGGAGGCAGCTCTCTCCAACAGGTATCAAAAGCAACTCTGCAACCTGCTCTGGTGTGGTACTCCTCCCGGCTGGACTGGGGGAGCTCAGGGGCTTGCTCGCCTTCTCACATCTCTGGTAGGAGCTGGGACATTGCCCATGGGAAACACCACAGTATTCATAAATCTTTGCAGTTTATCCTCTCTTTATTTTACCTTTTTGAAAAGCAAAACGTTTATAATCCCATTTCTTTCTGAAACAGGCCAAACAGGTCAGACAGGCAAGCAAGGAAATAGCAATTAACAGCATATACTGATTTGTTTTGTCAACCAAATCTCTGAAATACACTCTGTACAACTCCTGGCTTTTTCTCATGCTTCAGCGTAGCCCTAAGCAGAGATCTTGTAGAGGACTGATAAAAATACACTTAACAATGTACTGGTTCCCCTGCATGTGACTAAAGAAAACAGATGGGCAGCATTGCCTCCTGGTTGGATGTGACAGTTTTATGGCACGGAAAAGGGAAAGTGGAGGCCTTTTAAAGAATAATCTGGAATTGCATACAGGAAACCATTTCGTATTTGTAGTGGCAATGTAGAACAGTGTCAGCCACGCACATGACTGGGTCAGTGACTCACTAGCCTGCGGTTTCTTTTATTTGTGACAGGGTGGCAAGATCCCTATCAGGTGGACTGCACCAGAGGCAATTGCCTACCGTAAATTTACATCGGCGAGTGATGTGTGGAGCTATGGCATCGTCATGTGGGAAGTGATGTCCTACGGAGAGAGGCCTTACTGGGACATGTCCAATCAAGATGTGAGTTTCCCTCTGAGGCTTCCTCTTCCTCTTCTCTCCCCTTCTTCCCCCACACCTTTATCTTTTTCTGTAGATGTTCCCTGATGTGTTTCTATGTCTGTTGCTGTGCAGTTATAAAACACTCCAGGTTTTTAAAAGGTTATCATGAGTGGTTTCCCAGGGAACCTCTCCAGAGTAAAGAGTTCCCTGAATACTTCAAGTGTCATCTGTGGTAAGGGAGTAGGGGATTCTCTAGTTAGGATCTAACTTGTGTGCATATCTTTCTTTTATCCTTTTTTTTAAGGAAAATTATTAATCAGTTAAAGAAAACAAAGGACAGAGGAGAATGGAGAAAAGAGAAATGAATGTATTTAAACTACTAGATCATAACTGTAAAGAGAAGGAAAAGTTGAATATTGATTCTAAATCCCAAGTTTATTGAAAATCTATATGAAAAAACACTTAAATTTAATGGGGTTTCCTATTAGTAGGTAATTATTCAAACCCCAGAATGCTTGTAATTCTTCCAGATAATTTTACTTCTTATAGGAAATATGAAACAACACATCCAAAGTCCAGTTCTGGTTATCAGAGCATCCTTGTGACAATTGCATAGGTGCCCCCTGAGGACATGAAAGAGCAGCTTTCCTAAATGACCGTTCTTAAATTATGTATGTCCTGTTTAAGTGTACCATCTGGACTACTTCAGTGTATTCCAAGAGGGACCGCACACAGTGGCTGCTATTCCAGAAGAATATTTAATAATAATACTAATAAGAGCTTTTGCTAATAGATTTTTTATTAAATTAAAAAAAAAAAAATCCAGTGGAAACGAGACATAGATTATCCATAATATTTTCCCATGGAATTTGCAAACATACAAAGGAAGATGAAAATGTTAATCTGAATATATATGGTCATGGGAGTGGTTAAGTAATTTTACAAGTCATCTGCTTGCTTATGTAGAGCCGAACATTTTCAAAGAGTGTCTAGATGTGATGGCATTTAATCTAAACAGGGGGATGTAATTTTAATTTCCTTCTGATGTGAAATGTCTCTTCTGGCACCCAATCTTGCCTTCCTTTGCTAAGAGGAAGTCATCAAGACTTAGCAAGAAAATAAAACACCAGATGTGTCTGAGTTATATCAGGCATGTCTACACAACACAGTGGAGCTCAGTGCAAAAAACACGGAGCTAACATACCAGGCTGATACACACTGCTAACGTGCAGTGCTAGACCATGTCAAACAGCTAGTCTGAACAGGACAGTCAAAGCCAACAATACTGTCTTTGCATCCCCTTTTCAGTCCCTGGCATAGACATACCAGGTTTTCTCTCCTTAACGACAGTGAAAGTCGTGCTTTCACAACAAAGCAGAAGTGGATTTGGAATTATTCTCCATGTCTGTTGAATAAAGAGGAGGCAAAAGGATCTCCTTACTTCCTGAATTTGTGAAAACCACTTTGTGGTCACTGATTAGCTGCTAAATAGTGCAAGCATTTTCCCCCCACTCTGTTCTCCCAGTGGATTTTAGCCACTAATTGGACAAGACCAGAACGAGGGAATTTAGTGCAATTCAGTCCCTGTGCACTCTTGATCTTTAGTCTCTTGATGAATCCTGCCAGGAAACTCATATTGATTAAGGCCTGAAGGCTTCTCAACAAGTCCCTGTCATCTCAGAATTGAGCCCTGGTCATGTCCCATTCTCCTGAGAGAACTAACAAGCCATCAAAGTACTGAGCTCTGGAGCTGTCTCTGGAGGGTTCGAATGCCAGCAGCTTGCAGTTTTTCTGGATCCTATTAAGTATGAGCTGCATAAGTGAGCTGCTGCATTGGACTGCAGCAACTTTCTTGATAAAGTTGTACCAAAGGGTTCCTATCTCTGCATTTCTTTGAAACGCACAGTGGTGAGCGAACAAGTTCTCTGCAGGCCTGCATCACTGACAGAGATGAGCTAGCCCAGGAGAAGAGGAAGGAGGGGATGATCTGCTGTCCCCTAAAAATGATGGGAAAATGTGCATCACCAACATAACTGTGTACCCAAAACTGACGGATGTTAAAGATGTGTTGTAGATCTATTGCTTTGCCAACTTTCTGTCCATCGAGGACAGTTTTGTCTTTTTTTTCTATTTTGTCTTCCCTTTATCCCATGATGCTCTTTCATGGTACCTTGTTGTGCTGTATCTGATGCCTGCTTTAGATGCTGTACCCTTTTAGTTTTGAACTGTCGAGGAGAAATGACAGTACTGAGACCACCAACTGCTTGAGTCTGAGTGCAGTCTTCCATATTGTTTCACCTAATTGTGGATTTGAGTCCATACTTCAGATTGCCCTAGGATAAATGATACTCAGCTGGTAGATGTGAGTAGTGTCTGATGTTCTCTAATGTCTTCCTAATTGTGCCATTTGCAGGTTATTAAAGCCATTGAAGAAGGGTATCGGTTGCCACCCCCAATGGACTGCCCCATTGCTCTCCATCAGCTGATGCTAGACTGCTGGCAGAAGGAGCGCAGCGACAGGCCTAAATTTGGACAGATTGTCAACATGCTGGACAAACTCATCCGCAACCCCAACAGCCTGAAGAGGACGGGCAGCGAGAGCTCCAGGTCAGCTGTGCTTTTGTAACGGTGATGTATGGGGGAGAAGAGTGGAGGTGACAGGCAGAGCTGCAAGTCACCCAAGCTGCTGCTCTGGGATTAAAGCGTGCTCTGCCGAGCCGGGCTGCGCAGCAGGCGTTGCGCTGTGCAAGAGAGCACAGGCCGTCCTGGCACGCTGCCGAACCCAGCTGGGCACCTCAGACTCCCTTCGTTCTGTGAGAAGGAAAGTCAAATGAGCTACATCACACCAGTGCTGGCCAGGTTTTTAACACAGTCTAAAGTATGTCCTGAAAAAGTTCTGATGCGGGCAAGCCCTGTTTGCAGCGTCTTTCCCTCTCCCACCTCAGTAAAAGGGCTTGAAGGGGTTTCCTTAACGCAATGTAGGTAACAAGAGTGATGTGGTTTTCTGCAGGAAAAGTACATCATCAAGTTTTACAAACCCTAGATTTGTGTAGGATTTGCAAATGAGCATTATGGCATTACAGCCAACACCTTGCGGGCATTGGGAAGGTGTGGATTAATTTTTATGTGAATTTGAATTTAATTTTGTGGAAAGCCAGTTTCATGTCTCCACTGATCCCACATTACTTTTGTGTTTTGTTTGCTGAGCATGGTATACCTGGTACATGCAAAAGAAGCACAGTAGGAAGGAAACTCCCAGAGTTACAGAAACAACAAATCTTTGTTGGGACAGATCAGCAGTTTGAGCTGATGAAACACTGCTGAAGTAATAGGAGCTACACTAATTTACACCAGGTTTTCTCTATTGTTTTCAAATGCCTTTGGTTTGTAAGGTGAATTTGCTTACAGCAAATGTGGAGAAAAGCTTAGCAGGGAAGAAACAAAAGGGAGATAAGAGGAAAATATTTTTCAGAAGAAGAGAAGGTACAAAAAAACCTGCTGGGCAATACAGAATTCAGCTTCTTGATACAGTGAAGGAATAACAAAGGCCAGAGAGGTTCAGATTCAGCCTCCAACAGAAGCTGGAAAACGTTCCGGAAAAGGCTATTTTCATTTTTTAAACTCCCAGGTCCTTTTGGGACTCTTACTTACAATTAGCATTATCAGAAGAGGGATTATTAATCCCGTGAGGCCACTGTCACCAGATACCTTCCAAACTGCCCTAATGGCAGCCTGGCAAACATGTATCCGCCCTCGAGACTTAAATAATTTACATGGTGAGAATCACGATGTGATCTGCTGTGATAACCTGAGAACTGCCGTATGAACCTCCTCCATTTTGCTTTGTTTCCGGTTTACGGGTGCTTTCTGTAAATACGCGTATTTTGCAAAAGTTCAAGGCCTGTTCCAGGTCATTCCAGGTACATGACTACTTTTAGACGCTTATATTTCTTTTCTTTGGAATGCGAATTTCAAATTTGCATAAAACTTTATTAATATAATATATGACTTTATAAGTGAAGCCTAATTGTATATAATTAGGTTGCCATCATCGGGCTTGTGTTAGATAGCGTATAGCAAGAGCGCCGTACCACGCAGTACCGCCACGAACGCGGTGCCTTAGGCAGCACATAGCTCCGCTGTTGCACGCCTCATCTTTGATGATGCGCGTTCCCAAGTAAATTGCGAGATGATAATTGTTTGGGTTAGATAGACAGTAGTAATTCATAATGGCTTAATGAAACGGTGTGATTTACAATATACATGAAAAAATAAATGAGATACTAATAAGTGGAGTGAATTTAGTGAAAATAATTATTTGCAAATCTGTGCAAGGCCAAATGAGAAGCACATTCCACAGTGCAAACAAAGATCAAAGCCCGCGTCAGTCCTGGCACACGTGCTGGTCAGGAATGGGTTGATTAAAGAGGGGATTAACTCCCCGCTGGCCTGAGTTTGATTGAATGCACCCAGCTTGCCTGTGAACCTGGCTAGGAACAGGGCTTATCAGAACCCGCCCTGAGTTTTGCTCTCCAAACCCGTCTGTCGGGTTGTGAGCTCACCCTTCCCCTGTGCACACTCGAGCTGGGTTTCCATAGCTGCCGAGCTGAGGGCTGGCACACGCGGGCTTGGCTCGGCCTTCCACGGCTGCCAGCGAGATGCAGAGCCAGTCGGCCGAACGTGCCACGGCAATGCCATCTTTTTGGTGTTTGGAGCAAAAGCGTTTTCTCTGACCTTTGTTGCGTCTGAGGTGGAAACTAAGCAGCATGGTGGTTCGAGTTACGTATGAAAGCAAAAATAAAAACCTAAGGTCAAGTTCATTCTTGGCAAAAGTTGGCCTGTTACCTTGCACTTGGTTCAGTTCCTTGCAGTTCATCTGCTTGGCTGTGCAGAGAGCTACGCGTTTCGCTAGGCACGACTTGTTGCCCTTACTTTTCCTAATAAGTTAGAATAATCATTGCAGAGACCAAAGCTGGGTTTGAAAGTCACGATCCGGCTGACGCAGTCTGTCTGTCCTTTCACTGTTTGGCATGCAGGCCTAGCACAGCCCTGCTGGATCCCAGCTCCCCGGAGTTCTCGGCGGTTGTTTCTGTCGGTGACTGGCTCCAAGCCATTAAAATGGAGCGATACAAGGATAACTTCACAGCTGCTGGCTATACCACCCTAGAGGCTGTGGTGCATATGAACCAGGAGTAAGTACTCAGCGCTATAACAAAAAAACTGGTAAATCTGGATTTAATCAGCCTCCTTTGCTTTGTGCCGCATATCATTACACTCATTAAAGGAATGGAATGCCTTTCATTTGGACGGAGTATAACTTTAAAATGCCTCCACAATGCCTTCACTTATTTAATTAAACATTTCTGTGCATCTGCCTTGCTTTTGCTGTGTTACTTGTGGCTGACTCTTAATATTTGTCTGCATCAGCATCTGACCCACAGTTCTCAGCCCCCTGCTTCTTCTCTTGCTTCCTGCAGCGACCTGGCCAGGATCGGGATCACTGCCCTCGCGCACCAGAACAAGATCTTGAGCAGCGTTCAAGCCATGCGCACCCAAATGCAACAGATGCACGGCAGGATGGTGCCGGTCTGAGCCAGTACTGAATAAACTCAAAACTCTTGAAATTAGTTTACCTCATCCATGCACTTTAATTGAAGAACTGCACTTTTTTTACTTCGTCTCCTCGCCCGTTGAAATAGAGATCTGCAGCATTGCTTGATGTACAGATTGTGGAAACCGAGCGTGTGTGTTGGGAGGGGGGCCTCCAGAAATGACAAGCCGTCATTTTAAACCAGACCTGGAACAAATTGTTTCTTGGAACATACTTCTCTGTTGATCAACGATATGTAAAATACATGTATCTATATAAATATAAAGTCACATTCAAGTTTTGATGCTATGTTTGCTGCCAGATATTGTCCTTTAAAAAAAAAAAAAAAAACAACAAAAATTACTTTCCTTCTCCCTGTGACCTGTAGGATTACAACCATAGTGTTTTATTTGTGGGTGAAACCACAGTTGTGCATCTTTCACTGGAATGAAGAATCTGCCCTAGGATATTTTTTGCAGACTTGATGCATCACTAATACCTTGCAGAAACCTCAGTGAGAATATCATTTGGCCAATCAGTGCCTGTCCATTAGTCGTCTGCCAGTTACGGGCTTGAGACATGAAATGACCCACCTCGTGGATTACTGGGCAAAACTGGACTTCTGGGGAGATCATTGGCTGTTGTTGTGCTGTGCTGAATCCTACCACGTAGAGACTTTTCGTGAACATCTTGCCAGTAGTCATCTGTGACAATCGTGGCTGTGGAGCTTTCGGACATCTTTGTTCTTTCAAGAAGTGATTCCCTTTGCCACATGGAGAAGGTCAGTGGAAGTACAGCATCCAGCGTGTTCGTGGTGCTTTATTTCTTAATCTGTGCTAGTGTTTCATCACCATAAAAAAAACCAACCAACCAAGCTGTGTGTATTATTGGGGTTCCAGAACCCAGTCTTGCTCACAAGCTGTTGCAGGCTGGGATGTGCAGGCGAGGTGCTGTATAGTGTCTGGGGCCTCAGGCCGTCAGTGCTCGGAGCCTGACCCCACCTCTCGGTGTAAGCAGTAGGGATGCCTCTATTTTTGGGGTGGAAAAACCCACAGGTGGATTGCATAAAAAGGAAGAGCAGTGTTTTAAAGTACATATACACATAACTGTTCACAGAAGGAGGACCAAGGGCTTTTCCTGTCTGTAATGGTGGAACCAGTACGTGTGATTCTGGAAGGTCAGTCTCAGTTGCTGTCACTGGTTTTATATGAGTGGGAGTAGAAGGAAATGCGAAAGGCTCCGTGCTCAGTCCCCTTTAAGACCAACCCCGTAGCCTGGGTTATCAATTTGTACAAATCGGATGCCTTTTAAAGTCCTTTTGAGGACTGTATGGGTGAGATGACCTTAGAAAAGTGACAGGATCTTACGCTGTGATGGGGAAGAGGGGGGACTTTCAGGATACATGCTCCTGAAGAGGCATTACATTTCAGCTGTGCCAGGCACAATGTCAAAAAGGTGAGATTTATATTTTGATGGTGCTAAAACTGGTTCTTTGGTCTGCAATATTTTGGTCCCACTTTGCACCTGACAGCAAATTCAGAAATAATTTAGCAGCTTTATATGTCAGATTCTTTTTAATGATTGCATTTATTCTAAATCCAAAACAGCTCACTCAGTTGGACAAGTCACACTTACTGCATCCACAGTGTTGCTCACATCATTTTTTGTCACTTTTAACAATAACTTGCTGATTTTAACCACTAACTCTCCCTCACCCCCAACTTTCCCAGAAAACAACTTGTTCAGATTATGGGATGCTAAATTCAGATCCTGTCATGTCATGACAGCTTAGTTAAAACTGTTCTGCAGTATTACTTATAAAAGCTTTTCCATTTGGAGAACTTTAATATTTCTTTTAAGAAACTACTTAAACCAGCATGTTTTAATGTCACGTTGCCAGGTGACATAAGAAGCGGTTACTCATCTTAAAGAACTGACACTTGTACTTTCAGCAGCAAAAATTCTTTTGCTTAAGTGCAGAGCTACATTTAAGTTTCCCCGTGCTGTAGATATGTTGCATTCTGTTGAGATTAGCTTTTACATTAAAACAAAATACACCCCATTTCCTGGCCAATTTGAAGAAATGTTTTCTTGGAGTCTAGTGACAGTCATTCAGAACACCCCAATATTTTCTACCCAAAATGAAAAATTGTGTCCATATAAAGTGAGTACTCTGAAGGCAGCTCAAGTGCCTTACACAGCCAGTTATAAGGTGTGTCATGGACGCTTGACCTGCTCCCATGTCAGCCCTTCCCCAGGGCAGGAATGAGTTCGGCTCTTTTCCGTGGATGTGAATGAAGGACTGCACCAGCCGAGGAGGTGCTGGCTTCCCAAGGTAGAGCAGCAGCTTCTGCTGGAAAACCCCAGAGGAGATCCTAGGGCAGGTGTACGTGTCTGTTGTGTTGCATGTTGGTTACATATTTGTGTTTTCTTTTTGTGCAGGGAAATTAGATTTTGCTTTCATGGCCTCATAGCCCATCCTGATGATCATATTGACCACGGAGGAACACAGACCAGACACGAAGCCTTCTGGATCCACGGTTGTGTCTTCTCTAGCACTGATCCTGGAAACCACGCACTGAGCAGTCACTGGGCCCTGAAGAGAGCGTGACTTTTACTTTCTCTTTTTTTTTTCCTTGCCACTCACTCCATTTTTAATTCATTGAAAGATAACTAACTCGATGAGATTCAGCACCCAGTTGTCACTGGAGGAATGTACTGTATCAAAGCCCTGCAGACTTCTTGATTTTTTTTCCTCCCCTTCTGCTTTCTCTTCCTACCTTGGATTTTATTTATATATTTTGTTGTTTTCTCTCCTTATCCCCCTGGCTGTCACTGCTGCATCTCAGACGGATGCAGGTGACAGAACTACACATCTTACCATGGACGCCAGGCCAGGTGCCACAGCAAAGAACCCAGTTCCTGTGAGCTGCCTATATACATTGCTGAAGTGACATTTTACACAAAACGTGCCATTGCAGTGATATAAATATATTTTTTTTCCTTGAATGGATAATGGATTATTATCTCCTCTGAAAGGTGCGTATGTGTGTTTGTGTGCCTGTGCGTGCAAGTCGCCTCGTGTAGAGCTGCCTGTGAACGTGCCGAAAGCGTCCCTGGAAGCGCAGGAGTCCCGCTGCCACGTGAGCACAGGCCACCAGCTCGTGTCTGCAGCGGTAGCGAGAACACACACATTTGAAAGTGTTGAAATTTCTGTCTATAGATGTATTTTTAACTGCCACACTACATGTAATGAGTAGTTCTGCGGCCTAAAAGAGGGACCATTTCAAGTTAGTTTTCAAGCTGTAGATTACAGGATCCGTAAGGGTGCTAAAGGTTTTCGTAAATGTTGTTTATTCTTACTAATGCCCTGTTTATGATAAAGAGCAACCAGTTTCTCAATGGCAAGTTGATGGAGGCAGCACCTGCACATCCATCCACTGGTAACCCCAAACTGCATTCTTAAGTAGCCTTTTTTATCTGCAAAGGAGGGTTTTTAAGACTTGTTGAATGCAAACAAATATATGCAATTCTTCCATTCACAGGAGCACCTTGCTCTGTGTGCAAGCTGTGAAATCTTGTACCTTTAATAATCAAAACACTTCATTTGCTCCCGGCACAGTTAAGGAACACAGTCACAACAAGACTGCCAATGTTACAGTAGTGAGCCAGAGAGTTGCCACGTGTCCTGTTCCTAGCGCGTGGTGAAGTGCTGGAGGAGGTGCCTCCCGTGGCCCAGGGAGCAGCGCTACGTCTTGCTGGTGCTACCTACAGAAGCGTTCCACCTTCAGAGAATTCACTGCTAATTTACAGTAAACGAGTTTCTGAGTGGAGCCGTGGGCTAGAGCCTAGGGAGCATGTGGGCGCTGGGGACTGGGAGCAGGGCAGGAGGAGCCACCTCGGCACCCAGAGCAGCGCAACAAATGTCGCGGGATGGGGCTCGCTCCCCATGGGGGGATCCAGGTGTGCTGCACTGGAAGACCGTCCCCATCAGTGGCCGTGCTGGAGGCGGAGGAGGAAGAGGAGGAGAAGGAGCAGGGCTGGGGGCAGCCAGGGCAGGCAGGGAGGGGCCGCAGGCTTGGGGCACTGGGGGCCACGGCTCCAGAGGCAGCTGGGGCGAAGGGAACCCGGGGCAGCTTCCCCGCTGCCCAAGATGTCATCGAGAAGACTGGCTGGCACCACAGGCCTCTGCTCGGTAAGGAATTGTCCTGCTCGCACCCTACTGGTTGATGTTTGTCCGGGTTTCTTGCTGTACTAATTTTGTGATGGATCTATGTATTAAAAAATATATGTATAAAATACAAAAGGCTGGTAAGTAACCAGTAAAGGGGACTTAAAAAGCAGTATTTTTCTTTTGTGACATTTTCATAACCAGAAAAAAAAAAAAAAGAACTGAAATACTAATCAGACAAATAAAAAGAGAGTGCATTTATTTTTTTGTATCACTGCAAGTATGTTGGAATATGCAAGGACTGTGGTTAAATTAGAATGTATGAGGCATATTATAATTTAGTTCATACTGAAAAAATCTAACAGCATTTCTTGGTTCGTGCATTTGAACGATCTCTGGGTTAGATATATAGATTTTCTATTTTGTTTTAATTTGTAATGTTTTTCCCTTCCATGAATTTTAGGTACACATAACTTATGTCATTTATTTATGGTCTTTTATACCTAGTTTGTAAAATTGTAAAATAGCAATGCAAACATTTGCATTTGAAAATAATAAAGTAGTTGCTGTACAAACCTGGAATGGACTCTTTCTAATTATTACATCTTTTTTTAACTTTTTTATTACTTACTGCTTATCCACAACAAATACGAATACCAAACTCGAGGTAATAACCCTGCTGTTTGCCCTGAGGGGATCAGTTTTCTTCGGGAGATTTCAGAGGAACACACTCCCAAAGTTGATTTGCACTGCGCAGCTCCCAGGTGTATCTTCAAGCACGTTACGTGTTCTTGTTCCTGTCCCAGGTTGTGTGGTGTGCTGAACGTCGTAGAATCAGAGAATCATCTAGGGTGGAAAAGACCTTCAAGATCATCAAGTCCAACCATCAAACATACTTGTGATGTGGGAAGGATGCTGCAGTCAGGCTGACCTTGCGAACAATCTCAGTGATTTTTCCCTGGGGACCAGGTCCCGTCTCTGGGTGCTATCCCTGACAAACAAATTGCAGGACCATGAGATTTTTTCATTTAACCTCTGAGGTAGTCCGAGTTATTCTGCTCCCATCTCTCCCGTTGCCTGCGCCTTGACATGGTCTGTTCTGGCCGAGGCAAAGTGTTGGAGGTTTCACAGCTCCCTTTTGCAGCCTGGCTGCTGACTCGTGGCACTGCCAGCCCTGCTGGGGGTCCTGGGGCTCCTGCAGGAGATGTGGCCAGGGAGGGAGGAGAAGCTGGGGGGTGAAACGGGAACCAGAGGTGAGTGTCGGGGAGCAGGAAACGGAGCTGTGATGGCAAGGACTCAGAGCAGAGAATGGGTGCTGTGTGTAAAGGGTGTTGCTGGGTGATGGTAACGCCTGGGCAGGTGTGTGCCAAGGGTGTGATGTCCTTAACCACCCCTCCTGTGTGCTCTTGCTTAACTGGGGGTGCACAGAGCTTCTGCCCTTGTAACCACCTGAGTTATGGGTGTACGCAGTTCAAAGGTAGGGCAGAAAGGATGGTGGCTCTTCCAGAAATTGTGCTTAAGCTTTTGACTTGTCTGACAAATACCTTGAACCGAATTCTTCTTGGGAAGGGTTCCAGTGAAGCCAATGGAGCTGCAGCATGCAGCCTTAGTCCCCAGGAAGTCCTGCTGATGGCACCGGTTTAGCATATTGCAAAAGCTGGTTCATTGTTCCCTTCTGTACTTGAGAAAACAAAGGCGACAAACCGGGTGTTTCTCTGGTGTCTTTATTTGGCCAGGCAGTGTATTAAGAGGGAATGTGTCTTGGCTGGAAGAAGAGATTCCATTTCACACACACAAAGAAAAACTGGTACAAGTAGTTCAGCTTTATTGTGAAATGAAAGCAAAACCTGTACATCTTTTTAAGAAACAACTTTTGAAATGTCCGGCGAGAATTGGACACCGTCATTTTTCTCTCTGATTCCCCGCTCTGTTTCCCTTCCAGGTCCCCAGTCTAAGGAACCACCCTATTGAAAGTTTTTACCACAATGGTTTCATTTTCTTCAAATACGTGGATTTTATTAAGATATTTCCTTACCTACCACACACTTGTTCTCCCTCTGCTCCTCCTTTTGTCCACGTGCTTGCACTGTAGCATGAGGCAAGAGAGCCCGGTCAGGTACAAAGCACCAGAGCTGCATCTCGGTGACGCTGCACACCGTGGGCCGAGCGGGAGCAGCGTGGGGAGCGGGCACCGCTTCTCTGGCCACGCTGGGGCTGTTCTAAGCATGTCAAGGAAAATTAAATGGGTTTTGACAATTGAAAAAAAAAAACACAACATGTTATAAAAGCTCTAAATCAACATGATTAAAACTAGAGCTGCGTTTGAGGCCTTGACCTCGGTTATTTCACCCTTTCTGTGTCAGGGAGTACCCTTGGGCCGTTGACTGATTCTCCACGGAATGGGTGACAGACCTCGGACATACCCCGTTTCCAGCTGCGGCCCCGAACATCGTTCTTTGTTAACAGCAGCCTCTGAGGAAGTTATATGAATATATAGAAGTTTTCTTTGAAAAACAAAATTTCAAACCTGAAATAATCCTTTCCAAACAGCTTAGTAAATCTTTTCTCCCTGGGCAGACGGGGAGACAAGCCACAGGAACATGCTTACTTTTTATATGTCCTAGTTAAATTCCAGTAATCTGCTGTGGGTTACTAGCCTGTATCCAGACCAACAAAAGATAATGAAATCCTTCTTTTTACGGTGTTCTTGAACTTACTCCAGACTCTGTTCTATAAAGCCTTGTAACCAATTAAGTGGCCTGAGGCATTTTGGTGTTCATTTTTTGAAGACTTGTTTTATTTTGTTTTGTTTTAAATGGTCAGAAGAACAAAGCCACCATTAGGAACCCCGTTCTCCTCCCACCTCTGCCAAGGTGCCTTGCCTCCCCTGGGCTCAGTAACTGAAGCCCCAGGGCCAGGCGCTGCGGGGCTGTTAGGGAATTACAAGCACAGGTCCGTGCCTCCTGCCAGCCTGAAACACCGGCGTGGAGCTGCTCAGCCGAGGGGTGCAGCAGCTCATGTAACAGGCTCCCACATCCCAGCTGGATTTTCAGCCTTGCTTTCAACACCTTGCTTATCAGGCTCCCCAGATGCCTCCATTATAATCACCTGGGGAGGGATGTTTCAGAAGCCAACCATCGCAGTGAGAAGCTATATAAGCAAGGAGAGGTGGGCGAGCTCAGTGTCCTCTGGTAGGTGAGGGCATGGGTGGCCCCTGTCCCTGGCTGATCTCTGAGCTTTGCTCAGATAAAGGCCAGGGCACGGCCCTTAGGGCACGGCCCTTAGCTCTGGGGCAGCACGAGCATGTAGGGTGTTCAGCAGCTGTGGCTGGCCAAGTCATAGAAGATTTGAAAATGCCATGAGGGAGCATTGGAGCTAGACTTTAAAGCCAGAAGTGCCTTAAAAACTCAGTCCCCAACTGGGACTTTCAGCAGTGTTTTGGTTCAGGGTGTCATATCGTTGCCATGTGCCAGTGGGATTACCTAGAAACTCAACATTTAAAGTTTCGGTACCAGAATCCCCAGGGAAGCAGGGGATTGTGCAGCTCACCTGCTTACCTCTGTCTGAGAGCTTACCCATGGCTTTCCAGCCTGAAGATTTGTATAGAGTGTTTACTTCTACCTTTTTGAAAAATTCGTTAAAATTCTCCTAGGAAAAATAAACAAACAAAAAAAACACTTTGGAAGAAAGAAGAGAGGTTAAAGTTGGATGGTGATGTTGCTTTTCCATGCTTAAAGACTTAAAGAGGCTGCTGAGTCGACTGAAGCAGCGTAGTGTGAACGGCCTAGAAAAGGACACCGACAGTAGTAAGAAAGTGAGGATAAAGGAGTTGATCTGGTCCCTCAGGTGGTATGAACTGATTTCACTGGAACTGTCCTGATATGCATCAGCTTAAAGATCTAATCCTTAGCTGTACGGTATGTGAAACTTTAAGGTAATTTTTATTTATTTATTTAAAACAAACAAACAAAAAAAACCTACATTTGTAAGTGTTTTGGCAGTGAGTTAAGTCATGATAGCACGTTCAGGTTGTCCTTTATCTTTTATGTGGCCATTAGTCATGTAAATGTATGAAGTATATGTTTCCCAATACAAAATAACAATACCCAATAACAGGCAGAAAGGCTTCTGTGGAGTCCCACAACTCCTCTCCGTCGGCTTGGTTTTCAGGTTTATATTATGACAGCAAATAGGTTTGGTTTGACCAAATGCTGCAGCACAACGTTGCATCCTTGGAGACCTTGCCTGTCACTTTTGCAGACTCTGAGAGTGCTCCACCCGGGCTGCTGAAGAGACAGGTCATTTCAGGACACTGATGTGTCCTTCACCAGCTTCTGATCTCTGGTGTGCACAGGTGGAGGAAAGAAACAGACAACTAAACAGTCCCCATGTGCCATTAAGAAATTTAAGACATGACATGAAGGCATTCCTAAGACAAGTGTTACTGGCTTCAAAAACTGTCCAGAAATTTTCCTTATGCAGGTGTTGCTTCACTTTTCACCTGCTTTCGCGTTCGCACCAGGCTGCAGCCTGCTAAGAGCGGCCTTCCACTTGCCCAAGGTTTTGGAGCTGTTGTTTTGCAGCCGGTTTATTATCGCAGCCAGGTGGAAGAGATCATCAACATTTTTTAATCAGCTTTTGAAGTGGGTGTAGTTGATCCAAGAACAAAACACATCCACCAACTGCTAAATCCAATCGCCTGTGGGTGACTGATTACTTTAAGCTTTCCTAACTGACTGGTTGTGGGATTTCTGTGAAGGAGTTACTCTGGCACTCAGGAAGTCCACGCAACTGTTTCAATCCTGGGAATAACTTGCAAGTTGTGTACTAAGTTGTGCTGGACTTCAGTGGTGCTGAGGGTTTGAGCGAAGTACACAGGTGGGTGTGCTAGAGCTGTGCTGGATTAGAGTGGGTGGCTTTTTCTCTTGTTAGTAACAAGTTAGGTGATGAGAGGAGTAAGTCTATGGGACCCTCAAGAAGAGCTTGAGGAGTCCTCGCCGGTACAAAGCTCCTGCAATACCTCCTGGCACAGTACTACGCAATGTATCTGCATCCACCTCCGTGTGCAAGAAATGTCTGCAGGTACACACGTGTGCCCAGCAAGAGCGCGGCGCTGGCCGCCCACCACGCAGCGCTGAGCACCGCGCCGCTGCTCCGCGGCCGCCGCTGCCGCCGTGTTTGACGCTGTACAACTGAAAACAAACCCGTCGGGTGCTGAAGCACCATTTCCACAATGCGCTGCTGACAGTGAGTGTTCTAGGGCGAATCATTAATGCCATTATTGTTTGTTCTCAATGCAGTAGACAACTCCAGCTGGGGATGGAAGTGCATGGTGCACGGGGATGTTTTGGGTATGATACGGAGCAACCTGCTGGAAGGCGACTCAGATCCAGGTGAAGGTCCTTGTTCTGCAGTCATTGCCCTCGGCTTTTGGACATGTCTGGTGAAGGACTGGGACCAGGGCTTTCACAGGATCAATGGAGAGCATCTTGAAACACACTTCTGTACCTGTGGAGAGTTGTGCCATGAGCAGCCAGAGCTCCTGGGAGCCTTCCCTGTGAAGCACAGGCTTCTTGGTTCAGCCTCACTTCTCTGATAACAATAAGAAATATCTTGGAAATTTTTTAATTAAAATAACTCCTTAGCTCTTCAAAAGATCATGAGTCACCCCAATCTGTCCCTGAGTTACAAGCTGGACTGAAGAGTTTGGGTTGGGCTGACAGAGAGAAACAGGGCGCCCAGGTCGCTGAGAAGGAAGGGATGGAGATGGGGGCCCTGGGAACGCCTGCAGGATCACACATGTGAACTGTGAGCTGTGGTGTCAGGATGATAATAAATAACGGGGAAATAAGTCACTTGTGTTCCCCGTGCCCCAGGGAAACAAATGTACGTAGCTCTATCGCTAATATATGTAGTGAACTACAGAGACAAAAAGTTCAGGGCTTGACTTCAGAAGCACAGGGGATATCTTTTTGATAAAGTATTGCATCATTGCTTTTCCTGTATTTGCCCATCAGGAATCCTCTAGCTGCTTTGTTTTGTCCAGGGAAACTTGTGAGTGTGACTTCAGTCACAGGAGAAGAGCCTGGCGGTGCTACGTGGATATTCAATACTTGGCCATGTAGAAAATTACCCACTGTTTCCTACTGTTATCAGCTAAGATTCCTGGGAAAAAAAGAGAAAGTTGGAGAACTATCTATGAGCTCTTCTGGGGAATTCATCCCCTGCCATGAAAGCTCCTTTGTGCAGATGTGGAGCTGGATTTCTCATGCAGTGGTAGGAGCTTTGCCTACTGTGTTAGAGGGGGATGGTTCTTCTTTTAGTTGGAGCTTTCATCATTATTTTTAAAGAGTTTCTCAGCCACTGCACCTTCATGTCATCTACCCTCAGGGTGTCTTTATGTGAACCTTCTTGTAAGCCTGCAGTCCCTTTCTAAAGCAGATGTATTTTGGGCCATGGATGAAATTGCTACACATAAATACAGAGATACGTTTGGTAACATGATTTATCCAGGGCTGCTTTTACTTGGGGCTAGTGTGATTAAGGAGAAAAGACAAACACACAGTTGACACTGCATCTTTCTGCCACCCTGACTTCAGCCACCTTATTTTTGCCTCCATCTTAGGTAAACCCAACTGGCTGTCTTCAGCATTGCCTTTGAATAAGACCACCAATGGTCACTGTGCATCTAGCCTTTGCTGGCTGCAGAAATTATCCAAGGTGTGTCCCAGCTTGGGATAGAAGCCACAGTGGCAGTGCTCCTGGCTAGCTGCCTGGGAGGGCAGAAGGAAGCCGTGAGGACTGGGGCTCCCGAGGACTCCCGGGCACTTTTCTCCTCAGGCTGGGGGTTGCTGTGTCTGTGCTGTAGCTGTGGGAGCCCCACCAGGCTCAGCCAGGGATGCACCTCGGGGATCCAGAGGGACGGTGTTTTGGGGCTCGGAGCTGAGGAGGAGCAGATCTGGTGCTTTGCGGCGGGTGTGATTTGTATCGCAGCGAGCCTTCGGATTGCTGCTTATTTACCAAAGGGGTCGGGGCTGGGTGAAAGCAGCAAACAACAAAAAAGTGGTCTAAAGCAGAAACACCTGTGAAATCATGCTAAGTTTGTGTATATGTTTTAACTGACAGCAGGGATGAATTGTTTCTTCAGCTTGTAGTTTAGCAGTGGGTTGAAAAATGACACGGTCTCTGTGCCCTCCTCCCAAAGTCAATTGTTATCGAGAATCGAGCCAAGTGAAACAAGCTTTTGTTACTTGCAGTGGAAGAAGAAAAGCTCAACAAAATGGTTTTGTTTTGCAAAAGCACATATGGTCAATTCTGGGGCCTGTGCTCAGATTTGTAGGACATTGACCAAAGCAACCAGATAAAACGATAAGGCAAGGGCCTTGTTCTCTGCACTCTGCAGGTTTTACTGAAAAAAAAAAAAAAAAGAAAAAAAAAAACCTGCAGGTTTTGCTGAAATTCGCTTTCTTTCCCAGGAAACCTGTATATTTTCATGCAGAAAACTACATTATCTGTTAACTACTCCACACACTGTTACCCGCAGTGCCTGTGACGGGTTTCTCCACCTATGCTTGGCTCTTCAGTCCCTTAGCACACTCACTCTTGAAGCAAACAGTCTCAAGTCAAGGTTTTTCTTACAAAGCCCTGGTTTATTTTATTTTATTTTATTTTATTTTTGAATGCTTCATCCCACATTATTCATAGTTCCTATTCTCCAGCTCTCAGTTATGTCAGTTTCATCCTTTTCCATCATTAAACCTCCCTCATCCCCAAGTCTTAAATTGCCACTGGCGAGATTTTCCCATTTTCCCAAGTCCTGCCTGTGCTGCGCTTCCCTGGCAGCTGTGAGCTCGTTACGGGACTGGAGAGACTCACGCTTGTCATGATGGCGCATCCAGACAGCTTAACAACACCATCTAATGCAGACACAAACACACTTCAGGAATAAATGAAAAGCAGTTCCATTTAAATGGCTGAGGAAATAAAAACAACGTGCTATTGAGTACTGGAACGCTTCCTCCCTTTGTTCACAACGAGAGCAGTTGTTGGGTGTCTCGCATGTTCCTATCCTCTTGTTCCGAGGACGAGCCTGCCCCTCACGTGTGCGTGAGAGCCGTACGTGGTGGTGTCCATAGGCACGGGACCGCGCAGGCAGTGCCAGGTATTCATGTAACCTAAACAGCGTCCTGGCACAGGACAAGCCAGATGATTTTATAGCACTCGGTCTTATTTCCTTGCTGGAATATGTAAATCTTTTGTTCATCAACCCTTTTTGTTATTGGTTCTAATTTTTATTTAATGTTGAACAAACTTATGCTAATGCTACGCCTTTCCTGCTTGTATTAAAGAGGGATTTCCATGGACTTATAAGCTTACCTTTTTGAATCAGAACGACAAGTTAGTTTATCTCATAATCTTTAAAATCTCATTATCAGCAGGAACAGCATATGGAATCTTAAATTGAGCAACTGGAGGTCCTATTTGTGAACAAATTGTGTCCATTGTGAAGGCTGAGTCTGTGCAAAAAAGCATGCCTCTCCCATATGTAGCTGCGTGAATTAGCGTTTAGCCCTGTAGATGAGGTGAGCTGCAGTTGTGTATTTACCTAGGGCAGGACTGGGCTGGTGTGATCCGAGCTGCGTTGCTTCATTTGTTTCATTTTGTGCCTTTTTCTTTTCTCTTTGGCCTCGGTGTTGCATGCTGGGGCTTCAATTCAAGTGAAGCCCAGTTGAAGCAGCCTAGTTTCAGCTGTGTTCGTTTGTAGGCAGTATTTGATATATATGGTGCTGCTCTTTATGTATCATTCTGTAAACCAAACCGGATTGTTTTAACGAAGTTGCTGAAGGGCGCAGTGAAGCGTTCAGCTCATGAACTGTCCTCTCTGATTCATCGCTCTTTGACAACCAGTGTGTGACTGGGCAACTGAGTTGCGTGGGATTTTTTTAGGTTGCCTCAATCAATCAAATTTTCTCAGCAAGAAGCCATCATTTATAGAAAAGAAACGAAAACAAAACAAAATGTTCATATTCTAAAGGCCAGATTTCTCTAAGCACAAAGCAGCCTTTAAATGGCTGAAGACATCTGCGGGGGTTTTCCTGGTACTGAGCAGCACAGAGCGAGTATGGTTTGTCTTACAGCACTTCGGTTCAGACCCAGCATGGCAAGCAGGTGTAAAGCCAGTGAGTTTGGCTCTTGTCTTTGCTCTGCTCTGGGCTCCAGGCTGCGGTGGGTTTGCCTGAAAGCAAAAGGAGATGGCTGGGGCAAGGCGGCAGGCAGAGAAACAAAAGGGGAGCTGAGAAAGAGGAGGGGAAAAGGAGGAGAGGGACGACTTTTAACACAAAGCTGTGGAAAAGAGCGTGCCACAAAGTGTTTTTCAAAGAGGAGAATTTACTCATTTTTATAGTTTTCATAAAGAAAAGTGAAGTCACAAATTCACAATGTTCAGTCTGTTCTGACAAATTAAAGTCACACATCTCTATCTATATTTACTAATTATTGAAGCAAAAAATAATCTAAGAATGCAAAATCTGTTGCGTGTTAAAGAGTTCAGAACATGGACAATGGCCCCAAGAAGTCTCTGGATGTGGCCTGAGATGCAGGACAGATGTTTGTAATGCATTGCATACGTCCCCCCATGCACATCTGATTTGGAGCTGGCAGCCTGTGATGTTATTTCATTTGATTTGTATATTTGAAAAGCCCCAGCTCTTTCCTCACTGAAGATGAGGAGATTACTTTTTATCTTTGTTTTAATTGGACATAAGTGAAGCAGATTCCTGACAAAGCAAAAATCCAAACATTTTTCTTTCTGTTACATTTTAGAGAACAAATATTTTTAAGGCTTCAGATGACTCTGCGAGCCAAGGGTCACAAATGGGAAACTAGAAAAGGTGGGAGATGGAGGGAGATTGTGTCGAAGAAGAATGGCAGAGCGCTGGCTGGGAAACACAATAATGGTTATTATTGCTTTCTGGGTAGAATGAAGGGGCTGTGCCCTTGGCTGGTGTTAATTGGCCTAACTCCACTAAACCTGGTAAAGGATTGATCCACAGCAGCTGTAATCCTCAAGTTAAATCCCAGCCCCACTGGGAGTTTTATCATTGCCTTCAAAGGAGGACAGATTTCAACCTGCGTGTTATTTTATTCAATCACCTAGTGAAGCTCCTAGCAGTAGAGCAGCTCAGCTCAGCCCCGCTCCCCTGTGGGAGGCATGGGTTCAGACTGCTTTATCAACTAGAACTGGGGAACTGGCTTTCAGGAAAAAATGGATGAAAACCTTTTGAATAGGCCTTTGTCTCATTTTAGTAATCTATGTTTTTTCATAGATGTAACTCAAACCTGATGAATTGCCAAATTTTCAAATTGAAGCCAGGCAAGAACTTCATTTTTTGGCTTGTTTCATAATAAAATTTGGTGGCAATGAAAAATTTTGTTTCACGTAATCATGGCAGACAACTGAGCAACTGCTAAGCAAACAAGGGGACACGTGCATGGATCTCATTTTTACTCCATGCCACGCACAAGAAGCAAGCGTTGATCCTTGCTTATCACAGGATAGATTCAAGGAAGCCAAACACTACACGATGTGAACCAGGGCCCCTGATTCTTTTGGGCCTGATAAGATTTACTGATAGGAATGACAGAAAGTACAGTCCCCAGCTGGACTAAATCTCCATCTGATGGAGTCAACGTGGGACTGGCCTTCAGCTGTCTTCATGAATGCTGGTGTGAGTTCAGAGCTGACTGAGAGCTACCCTGGAGGAGGCTGTATGAATTCTGAGAAACAGGAAAACACTGTGAGAAAGCTCCTATTTTTGTGTCCTTTATGTTTTTTCCACAGCTTGTAACTGTTGAGCCATCAGAAAGCTGCATTTAAGTTTGTTTCTGTTGCTTTGACCATTGCCTCCTTTTTTACTTACCTATATGGAGTTGTGAGTTGTGCATACAGAATATTGGCACGTTCCTAATGATCTTATTTGCGTGGTGAATTTAAGATACTAAATTCAACTTCCCTTAGGAGTAAGCTGGGCTTTCTTCTTTGGGCTGTGAATGAAATAGTGCAAGAAACATAAAAATCCCTCTGTCAACAGTGCGGAGAGGCACACGAAGCCAAGATAAACTCCCCTCACAACACAGCAAATATCTGCGCACTAGTGCATGGGAAGTAGAAAAGGAAGAGCAGCGCGCAAGGTTCAAAGATAAGGATATCCGCAGTGGGGACCAGTTTGCTTGTTCAGATTTTTTTTTCCCCTCAAACAGTTGTTCAATTTTTGTTATTGAAAAGAGATGATATGGGAAAAAATAGCTCTTCTGTCATAGAAATGGGGTCTCTTTAGGTGCTGTTGTCAAAATACCTACCTTTGGGAGATGGCTTGTTCAAAAGTTGAATAGCAATTCTGGGGGGACTTCACCTGTTTGGTTTTTGGCAATAAGCCAGAAGAATAGCTGCTGTGTCAGGATGGTGGAGTTTTAAAAACTTTGATAAAGCGATTTATTTTTTATTTATTTGCTTTCTCTGTGTTTTCTCTGTCCTGTGCTGGTGAACCTTTCACCTGAAATCATTCCTAAGCTACTTTTTGCAATTGTGGTCTTCTCAGCTTCACTTTTACTTTTATTTATTTATTTACTTTTCCATGCAATGACTTTATAACCAAATTCTTATCCCTTTCTTTGTCGGATTGCCACCAGTCACTGGCAGCAATGATCTGAGAGCTGTAGTATTTTATCCTCTGATAGTTTTTTGTAATTGTGTACTAAATGCAACCTGCCTTTTCCCTTTTCATTAAATGAACAGTAGTTCACAGCCATCATTATCTAAAAGCTCGCTATAGACTTCATAATATTAGCAGTGCTCTTGCAGTAGTGTTAGCACAGGCTCACATCTCCAGCTGTAGCTTTCCAGCTCCAGCCACATTTGGTGGGCAGGGGAAGGGTTGGGGCTAGCCTCTAGCAGGGAATTAGGGTGAATAATGACAGTGGGGAGCGCTCGGTTGGGGTTGTGTGTTTGGAGTAGGCTTTCCTTTTGGTCAGCTTGAAATGAAAGCCTTTTTTCTCTGTCAAGCCACATCCTTTCTCCTTAAAGCTCTAAGTGGCTAAATATGTTCTCAAATGAGGAATTGTTTGTTTTTTTTTGCTTGGGTATTTAAAAAGAAAAAAGTTTTAGAGATACCCAAATGACATGTTCAGACTCCACTTTAAGGACAGTTTGGGGGCTTTGGCTGTGTAACAGAAGAATCCGTGCATCAGATGAACTTGCAAGACACAGTTCAGGCAACAGATGGGAAGAGTGGAAAGCATCCAGTATCAAATTGCCAAAGACTTTCAGAAGGACTAGCAAAGAGTCAAGAGGCTGTAACAGGAGAGTAGCTGGGCGTGCTGATACTCTTGTGGCTCTCCTAGCAGCTGCATCTTGAGAAATGGCTCACCAAATGCTGCGAAGACTGCTGCAACTATCAGTGCTAGTAAATAGCTGAAGCCCTCTTAATTCGGGCTTACTTAGGGTAGCTGAAGAATTCCATCACATCGCACCACGGCTTGTGCTGCACAGGCACTCCATAAATCCACATGGTCTTCTCCTTATCTGAATTGCAATGCAGTTATTAAACAAATTGCAAGTCTATTTCATATCCTTTTTAATACTTTGAAAACTGCACAATATAAGGCTTAATAAAAGCTGAATGCTCCAAAACTGTTCTTAGAACTGAAAATATGACTACATCAAAAGACTTTACAAGGGCAGGATTTTAATGGCTGAATAATACGCTGGAACGGAGCAGTAATTTCTTCTCGAATGCTGGGATGAATTATTTATGCTTTGACAACATTATGTGTCTCTAAAGCAGCTTTTAGTTATTCGCCTATTTGAGGACACAGCTGATCCTGCTGCCCGCTCTTGTAATTACATTAACCTCTTGACACTACATGACAAGCTTTTCCTGTGAACTGCGATCAATAGCCCATAACTGCTACCTATTTAATAGGGCCATGGTTACACTTCAGTTCAGATATAATTAGCTCTTTTCCCCCTTCCTCTTTTAACAGAGCGTAGAAAAAGCCCCATGTTGTTTAAATTAAAAACAAAAAAAATAAAAATACACACAACAAAATAAAGGCTGTTAAGGAAAAGAATAAAAGCATTCAGATCACTGAATAGGCAAGCAATATGTTCCCTGAGTCTCCGTTCAGAAATGCACAGCCCTTCCATTAGTTCACATCTGCATTTAAATGGAACTGGAAGCCATAGGGTATGAGGGCTTGTAGGAATCAATTACAGAAGTGTTGGTACAGGTGGGCAAGGCTGTGACCTGATACAGTTGAAGCACATGCTCATAATGAGATGAAGTAGGTTCATTTCTGCTCTGTTTTCACCCAGCTTTAATATAAGCATAGCACTTTGTTGCCACTCAAGCCTCTTCATTTCAGGGATGTATTTGGGTTTGGACAAATACATACAGGGCTGGAAATGAAGAAGTTCAACTAATTGTGTTAACACTTTAAAATGAGTAGTGCTTTCTTGTAGCTAATCTTTTTGCTGTTTGGCCTGTATTATGGATTATCTGAACAGACTAATGAATACCATGTGATAGATAAAGATTTGCCTTAGACTTGATGTAGCAGAAATTACCTGTCCAGGAGCACGTAAAACAGTTTTCCATTCCTTAATCTGTAGATGTATAGCCACGATCACACCATTGGCCCAAAGAACATTGCTCAAGTTGAAATTTATCTGCTTATATTCCCTACTCCAAACAGGTGTTTGTGTTTTCATGTGTTACTTTGCAAAAGGGCCTTTTGGAATTTAAGAGTTTTTTTTTTTTTTTTTTTTTTTTTTTTTTTTTTTTTTGCCTTATATTGGGGGCTGAGCACTTTATGCTGCAGCTCATTTTTAAAGGACAGGACAAGCAATTGTAATAAGGCTTAATAACTTTTTCTGTATAGGCTGTTTGCAAGAGATGTATTCATGTGCTTTATGAGACCCAAAGAAACTAAGTTCATGATGCTCCTTCTAGGGGTCTCCGGCCAGGTCTGCACCAAGAACAGCTGATGCTATCAAAGCATTACAAAGCAATGTGGGTACTGAAAGAACCTAGAGGGTTTCTCTGATCAGAAGCATGTGTTTTTATATCTATGAGCACTTCAAAAAGGCTCCTCAATGTTTTTTAGGGACATGACCTGAATTTCAAACTTTTTGTGGGTTAGATGTTTAAATTCGCAGTAAGGTCTGGGTCTTAGGTCTTGCTTTCCCTTCACAGAAGATACTGAAAAATATTCTTTATTTCCTTAACTTCAGTGGCCGAAAATGGTCTTTTGTGAGTGTACCCATTGTGAGGACAATTTTGAAGTGCAAATATTACAAACTCTACATTCAGCTTAAAAGTGGCAATTCTTAAAAGAAAATGCACTCACTTTATGTAAAATAATAGTTTTTGTTTACTTGTGTTTGTATATTTTACTCACTTAGATAATGCTACAGACTATAGATGTTGCAGAGCTTATTGAAAGACTCACGGACCTGACAATGCTTTGATTTCACGGAAACAGAACTTCAACTGCTTTGTGACATTGATTTCCCAGAGTCAGGGCAAGGTTTGATGACAAACAACATATATTCTCAGGAAGACTTACCTTTGCTTAGTAAATATTACATTTCCCATTTCAAGGCTGTAACAAAGCCACAGTTTTCCTCTGACCTTGAAAATTCAGAATGGAATAATAGAGGTGGAAGCATATTTCTGCTATAAACTCTTCCTTATCAGTATGTGTAGTTACTATCTGGATACATTTTTCCTTTTTTTTTTTTTTTTTTTTTTTTTTTTCCAGGACAGACAGATTAACAGCATTGTTAATACTACTATAAATTAGAGTAATAATACTGTTTGAGATGGTAACTAGATGCTCCTGGGAATAGCACTGAAGTAATCAACCACAAGGCACGGGTTCCAAGGAAGCACTGAAATGCCTTCCCATTTCTCCCAAAAGACAAGAAAGAGAAGAGCTGAATTAGCAGTTAATAACATATAATGAGGTAGAAGTTTGAAGTTTATGATGATTCATAATTATTGTAAGAAACCAGTCTGTCGATTCATGAATTCAAGACAAACTTGTTTTCCTGCACACTGACTATTGCCATTTGCTGTAGTTGTGGTGTTTTACGGTCTTTCAACAGGGTTCAATTTTTGGAGATTATTTTTTTTCCTTACTACAATAAATAGTAAGTAAGCAAAGGGTTTGCCTCCTCTGAAAAGAAAAAAGAAAAAGAGGAGTCCAGTCAGATTTTCAAAGACATTTTTGGTAACAGCCCTTCCCTTACACAGATTTGTTGATCCCTGTAGCTGACAAGGTAGGTTAAAGCAAGTTCTTATAAAACCACTGTCCTAAGAAAAATGATAGATTATCTGCCTCTCTGCAGATGGGAGACATTCTCTTTTTATGACTTCTGAGAGCATCAGGAGTTCACCAAAGTCAACCTCTTGTAGCCTTGACAGTCTTGAAAATAAAGTGAATGAAAGGGTAGGAAGGAGATGCAGGAAGGAGACGGAGGTAAAGGACCTGAGGGGAGGGCAGGGAAGGGAGAAGGGAGAGGGCTGCTGCTTCTCAGAGCAGCTCCTGGGTGCAGGGCTGAAGCAAACACCCCAGCAGCAGAACCGATGAGTGTGCCTGAGAAGATGACGTTTGGGAATGCACTGAACAACAACAACAAAAAAGTAATTTAGCAGTTTACTCGCCTCCACAGTTAGCAACCCCTTGCCCCTCAGGTGAAAACAACACTTTTCTTCCTATTTTTATAGGTTAGTCATATTAGGATAATGTCAGGAGATCTGTCTTTATGGTGTTAAACACATAAGTGACAGTTCCTGTACCAAATATACACTTGCCTATTTATAAAAAGGGAATATTTCATTATCCCCAGTTTACAAAGTAGGAGCTGAGGCATGCCGAGAGGTAGCTTTATTAAAGGTCACACAGACATCATGTCACAAAGCCAGGAGCAAAAGTCAGATCTTTAGGATCATAAACCTGGTCCTTAACCACAAAGATAACTTTCCTCCTTCGTTTTTACTGTTTGAAATAGGCTGAAAAACCCTTCCGAATGTGGATTTGTTTAATGGCATTACAAGATTAACACTAGTCATCTGGCCGGAATTTTCACTAGGAAGTCATATTACTATGTATTTATTTAATACAAGATAACCTTTCATTTTCCTGCCGGCAAATATTTTATTTCAGAAATACTAAGCTGACTAAACTTACAACTTGCAAGAGTGATATGAAATCTGAAGTTAAACAGCAGACTGTTTGTTATATTTATAACTGATAGGAAAAGGGATTTCAGTTCATAATTAAAAATGAAAAAATCAACAACTTGTCAGCATGAAAGTGAAGGAAGTCTGCACTAGAAAATACATAGCATAGCTAAAGAATTTATGCACCTACTTACTTTCTTGCACACCCTTGTGATTAACCTATATGCTATCAGCTGGGCTTCCGAGCAAGTATTTCCTCAGCTCTGCATTGCAAAGAGCAAGGCAGGTCTTGAAAAGAGTTGAGAGCTGCTTCAATTTTCTGGGCTTTTCTTCTTGCTTCTAGAACTGGCAGGCTCTGGATTGTTGTGAAGAGGGTGTTTCTCATTCTGCCAGGCCCTTTCCTAAAGCCTGTGCCAATTTGACCTCACAGTGGGGTATACTGGTCTTCTAAGGCTGAATGAGCTGAGAATTTGGTTTGGGGGTAAGAATGTGGTTTTGATTACTATCTTTAAGCAGATTTGGCACCTTCATCTAACATGGGGAAGTAGAAATGAAAATCAAACCTGGAATCACCTGTATGGCAATGCAAAGCACTCCCACTTGGCTGGCAAGACATAAAATCACAGGACACATCTTGAATGTGGGCACAAGTCCATTAAAGCTGGTATTACCCTAGCTCAGGAGCTTCTTTTCCAGAGCACACTGGTTCATTCTTTTCTCAGTTGGGGTTCGGACACTTTCTAAAAACACTTAAGTTCTTCAAGTGTTTCTCTGAGGTAACACTGGAAGTTATAGGTAAAATACTGTTCCCTCTTGTATCACAATCCATCCATTTGCCCATACATTATTTAACAATGGTCATGTAAGAATGGCAAGGAAGTCATATCTCATGACCCCTTTGAGATGTTACAGGAATAGTATTCCATTACAGTATATAGTATCCATAATGGCTTGACAGATACATTTGCCATATCCAGTGTCCATTTTAAAAAGAGAAGGAGAAAAACTGTAACACTATCAATCTACCCATGGGTCTCAGGATACAGCTGGACTGCTTCTGTTGAAAGAAAACCCTTGAATCTGACAAACACTTTGCTTCCAAATTTGTTTTTCTATTGCATTATTTCAGGAAAGAATTGTTGCTTTAAAACAGGATTTGAACCGCTGTGAAGCAGCTGTCTGCAGTGAGTAAGCTATGAACTCCACTGGCTTGATGAGGTAGGCAGAGCACAGGCACCCTGAAGAGAAGACATTGGGAAGTCTGGGCCTGCCCAAAGAACTTCAGGATGCTTTCATCCAGAGCAGGAACTATCCCCATTCCTATGTCTGGGACAGGAAGCAAGCTCAATGGAAAGGAGTTGCATGATCCCTCCAAAGCCAGTGAGGCTTGCTGTGCTTTTAGGCATGACGGCACTTGGCTGGGCATCTCCTATGGTTAGAAAGCTCCTTGCAGGATTGCTTGCCCAGATTTCTAGTAGGATTTTCCTTTCTTCTGTTTCTCCTCACTGTCTTCATCCAAATCAAGTCAATTAAGATATTTTCCCTCAGCCTTATCATCTCATAAGACTTCTCACCTGATTGTTGTGTAATACTGTGTAGCCCAACTTAACCTCAACATAAATGGCAAGCAAATTTCCAGTATCAATATCTTTCCAATGTCTTTTTTCTCTTATTTTTTCTGATTATTTTAAAGCTCGTTCATATTTAAAAATAATTAGATTAAATGTTTCATGAATTTTGCTTGCACTTAAGTTAACTATTTCCATATTTAGCAGTCCCTATCAGACTGCTTGTTCACTTTGTATTCAGTCCTGTAGTCAAGGAAATTGACTTCCATAGATCCATGCAGGGCTGTCATAGATCCACAGCCCTGCATGGATCTATGACACAGATTACCAAGAGTATGGTATTATATTTAATTCTTAGCTGGATGAACATTATCAGATACCTGTATGAATTATCATGAGAATAACGAGAAGTTCAGATGTTCTTTCCCAGTTACTCAGAGAAAATATAAAACTCAGTTTCAACGGTATTTATAAAAAGCAAAGGTATCACAGATGCTAATATGACTGGAGCATCTTTGTGTTTAAATTTGGATTATTTTTCTTATGAGATTTCTTGAATCCTTTTAACATTATCCACCCCACTCCAGCTCTATCTATGGATAAGTACTGCCACCTGTTTTCCCCTATATCAGCTACCCTTGTTCTATCATCACGGCATATTGGGTTCTTGATATCTCTGTGTGTATCCTCATGTACTTGTGTTTGGGATAGAGAATTACTGTAAAGATCTCAGAGACCTGAAAATAATAATAGCAGAAAAACAAAGTGGACTGGAAGGACTGCGGTATAGAGGTAAACATACAGTGTTCTGGTAAATATTGTGTGCTTAGTGAGGTACCTGCTAAGAAGGGTGTGAAAGCAAAAAAATGTAATTTTTTTTGCTTGTAATTGTGATATAGAAGGTAAACAAGGATTCAGCCACTCCATAGAATATGTGATATAATTTGGAGCAGTAGCATGAACATAAAAAGGAAAAAGTAATTTCAACATTAGCGAAAAACCTTGGCACTGGTGTTAGGCTTTCAAATAACATCCTGAGTGAGATTGTGAGGGACTCTTGAAAATTGATCCTATAGGTATTAATTAAAGAACCAATAAACATGCAATAGGCTGCTATGTTGTGTCTCCTGGAGGGATTGCCCTAATGATCTATGCAGTAGTTTTGGGCCATAACACCTGTGACTTATGGAGACTGATGAGAAAAAGCACTAGCAATGTCTCCAGCATGACCTGGCTATTGGCAGCTCTGTAAAGGCTGAAGGAAAAGGGTAAAGAAAAGAGGCACCTGGAAGGGTGAAGAGTAAAAGGTACAAATATAATGCTCTTCTAAGAGTTGTATCAAGGAAAGAGAGTGCAGTGGAACAGAGATAGTGGGCTTCAGGTTGTCTTGTCCCCAGGCCCTGAGGCAGCAGCCCCATGGCAGCTTTTTCTGAGCGTACAGGGTGCTGTGGAGGAGCATTGGTGCCCCACACCCCTCTGGGTCTGCTGCCCCTCCAGGGCCAGGCCTTGCCTGGCAGTGGGTGCCTCTACCCTGGCTGTGGGGACTAATTCCTGGGCTAATTCCTGACAGGACAGGGTGAGAGAAGTGTTGAAAGTGAAGAGGTGTTTGCAGATATACATACAAAATGTATCTATGGATGTGTGTGCATGTGTTTGAGGGAGTCATGCTGAGAGGCATGAGGATAAAAGGTGTTTTCTGTGTATATTACAGTAAATCCGACAAATGTATTCCCAAATGTTATGTTAAGTAAAATCAACAGCTGAAGCAGTCATTGTATCAGCTGCTGGTTGATAGGCACATCAGGAGTGAGTGTTCCCAGTGTCATTGTGAAGGAAAATGTCTGTTTAGCTGGAAGCCAAATGCTGCAGCTGATCCCTGGGTTGTGTGTCACATGTAAGTTTCTGTCTCAGCAAACACAGAAAGCTGCAAGGTGTATGTCTCATAACCTGCAGCAAATCTTCTTCCTGTTTAGAAATGGGATTTTTCTTCCCTTAAGAAACACCAGTTCCAACTGCTGTCTTGCATATTACAGAACCTTCAGTTACTGAGAGGAGAATGTTGGCTGTTCATGTATGCAGATTAGCCTGCTCATGGAAATTTCTTGGAACTACAAGAAGATAAGCATCATGTTGCACAACAACAACAAAAGGTTTATTTTGTGAAATGATAATGAAAATAATAATAGCAGAATTATTGCTATTATTATTTTCAGGTTTTCCTTTCTGTTCAAGGCTTTCTTTCCTTTTTTTTTTTTATTTTAATTTTTATTTATTTATTTATTTATGTATTTTTGGTAAATTTGTCATTTAATCTAAATCACTACCTGTTTGGAAATGCACAGAAAATTGCAACTCTTGGTTTACTCTTTGATTAGCATTATAGTTATCGTCTTTAATTTTCTCTGTTTTATTTATTGCATCTTTACTAGTGTACAGGCAACTTGAGCATTGTACTGTTTTCTTGTACCAGAGCTTTCATTAAGTGAATGAACAATATAAAAATGCTACTACTAATGCAACATTTTTTCCTTCACAATTATTTTCTGAGAGAGGGTCTCCTACTGATATCACTTTCCTTTGTAATCACATTGGCAAGGGTTTGATGGTGGGATGGGAAAGCTTTTAAACATGTGAATTCTCCAGTTGGCTATGAGTATCTGTAGTGAAAGTGCTTTTGAGGTCATGCAATGATAGATCAGCAGTACTACTCAGTAACTTTTCTGACCAGGCAGCAACTAATTAATGCTACTTGTACAATGAGAAATGACTTTCCACAGTGACTGATAGCAATCAACCCATAATGTTAAATGAAAGAATTCTGGGAATTTGCCAATGAAGTGAAGATTGTGCACTCTACAGATACTTTGCAACAGGGGAAAAAAAAAAAAAAAAGATTTCTCAGATAAATGACCTTTGTGAGTTATTCATCTAGCCCTCAACGGAGTGGATGCTGTGGTTTTCCTTTCTTGACATTCCCCAGAAAAAATTTGCTTTGTTTTTCCCTACCTGATTGCTATATTCCTTTAGAGGATATTTATTATTAAGCCATGGCTTCTGTTATTTCCTTTGCTGCTTGAGCTTACTCAGAACTCTGTGTCTCAGACATGTAGTACAGCCCAGTAGCAGAGGAAATAACAGTGCAGTTAACCTCCTTAACACTGATAATAAATAAGCACTAATAAGATATGTACCATGGTAGCAACTGCCCTGACATAATGAAATGCACTAGTTTTAAATAAGTGGTAGCTGGTGTCATCATGCTTTTCAGTAAGGAACCTATGTAGGCACTATATTTCCTGGGTAATTTGTGTGTCAGATTTTCTAGGAAGCTCAGCTGCTGTTAAGACATTTAGTCCAAGGGGCCTAGTTTTCATAAATTCTTGATGCCAAGCAGAACCCTTTGTTTTTGCAGGTGCCTATCTGAGATCCAGGCTGTTTCTTTAAAAATATTACCTCTGGTGGGGGTGCTGACCATTGCAAATCTAGTCTCTCTCTGTTAAAACTGCATTTCACTGCCATCTTGACTGAGAATTTTGCTTTCCAGTAGCCACTGTGACTCTTGATTGAACATGGTATCTCTGCTATCAATTTATGTCCCTGTGGGCCAAATAGCTCTCATCCTACTGACAAGCTATCATGACCAACTCAGTTGTGAATATACATAGTCTGGAACTGAAGGGGAGGTTTGCTTCATTGTAAAGCAATTTTTCAGTGTAGTTAGTAACATGTTTCGAAGAAAAAAAAAAAATGTTCTCTTTGCAGGAGACCCAAACCAGGAAAATGCAAAATGTAACCCCCCTCCAAGTACATTTAACTACATCACAGCTTGGGAACTGCTTAAAACAACCCATGCTGTAACTGAATTTCCATACCTACTAAAAATAATAATAAAAAAATCTGTAATGAATAACCAGGAGATGCTTCTAAGTACCAATATTAATTAGAGAATCATAGTTTACAAAAGCCACACGAGGATATGATTTGTGAATTGTAACTAAGTCTGAGTGATTGTACTAATTTATTATGGTTTGAAAACAGAAATGTAGATTTGTAAGCCTCATGCCTCATTATTACGATTATTGTTTTTTTCTTTCTCTTTTTCTTTTTCTTTTTTTTTCTGTCAGTTCCCCTGACACTTACTGTGTTACTGAGGACAAGAATAATAATGCCAGAAAATGGTTGTGTTTTATCTCTGTAATATTGCTGGTAAATTGAGACTGCATGGTAGCAAAATCATAGAGGAAATTTTCTCTGAAGTGCCCACTTCTATGGTTTATGGAACTTGTCAGATTTTCGTCATTGCGTGGTTGCAAAACCAAAAACATCTGTTCCTATTTTTGAGAAATATTTACATCAGGGTTTAATTACTGCCAGTGAATAGTGGTTGGGTGCCATACAGTACTAACAGATTTTCAACTATACCCGTTGATATCTATGAAGTGTAAATGACAAATAGGATCGCTATTTAACTGTGACTTTAGTAACAAAGGCTATTTGCAGAAGAACTATGTGGTGAGAGAGTTCAAATGATGGGCAATGCTCAAAGGATTTGGTTTCAGAGCTGCTTACAGAGTGATGTGATTTGTTTCTTCTTGAGCTCCATATCAGAATGCAGCTCACTAAATACTAAAACTGTAAGCCACGAGAGAATCTCTTATGTGAACCGTGAGTGAATCTGAGATACTGGGAAACTTCTGAGCAGCTGCAGTTATTAATGCTTATGCTTTTTTAAAGTGCTGGCCACTGTGAGCTCTGAGCGTTCTGCTTCTGATGGAATTTTGTTTCAATTAATGATTTTGGTAAGTTTTAGTCATCCATCTGCTTTGGGCTGCTTGGGAAATATCTGCTTAGACATTTATGTTACTGTGAAGACACAATCTGATTTTTTACACTGCCAGAAAGGGGGGCATCTCACTCATCTGGAAATATCAATGCATAAATATGACTGATGGCATTTAATGGGAAGATTTCCTCTGATAATGAAAGAGGAGCACTATATCTGAGGCAGCAGTAAGGCCAGCTTTGGCTCACTCGCTTTTCTCCAAAAGCTTATGCTGTTCCGATTTTTGAAAGCCAACTTTTTTTCTGATCTATTGGAAAAATGAGCCTTTGCCCACGTCGGGTGCCTTCCCTCATTTGCATTGTCTGTGAATTCTCTGAACTCTTCAGCCTCGTCAGTTGTATTAGCTCTGGAAAGAAGATAACCAAAAGCAGGCCTGCGTTTTCATCCGCAGTGTGCATCTTCAGCTGAATAGCGACGAGGGGAGTGGTACAGGCATACAGCCAGGGGTTGTCACACACGGTAGTGAAGTTCCAGTTTGGCCTGGGGAAGCTGTCTCCTGTGGCTCCCTGCTCTGCTCACACCCTTTTTGTGCAGCATTTGCATGAGAAGGAAAGAGCCCAGCTTGGCTGGTAGTGGCAGGCCTGGGAATTTGCGGGGAAACTCTTCAGTGCTTATATATGGGGCATTATATATGGAAATCATAATATTATTATAGCTTATAAAAACATTTATACTAGGGTGGCACCCACATACTCTGCTCTACATTTATATATGTAAATAAGTGACAAAGCATTTGCAGTTTGCAACTGGGAAACATTTTTCTTTCCCTTTAATCTGAGCCCATGTTCAGTTCCTGCAATGATCTACCTGTGGCAAAGGTTCAGACTGTGGTATTTGAAAATAGTTTCAAGCACCTTCAATGTTCTTAGCAACATGACATGCCTGTACAGGCAAACAGACTTAGACTGGACTTTCTTTACACTTGCAGAAAAGCGCGTCTGCCAGTTTATCTTGTGTATGGGTCTTGGATTGAAACAACCTGTAGCCCTAGGGAGATTTTACCCTGGGTTTGTACGGGGCTTGTCTCAGCACAGAAAATGAGAACCCCAGCAGATACTGCTATGCTGGCAAAAGGTTCATGTGTCAACCTATATTTTCTTTAAAAATTCTTGGAATTCAAAAACCAGCCATCCTGCCTTCTCCCTTGCTTTTGGCTGCTAATGCTTTGCAGAAGGTTTGGTGATAGATTCACTTGTCTAGATGTTTGTTACGCTCTGACATACAATAGTGTGTGCAGGGTTAATGCCATGAGTTTCAGAGAGACTGAGAAATCCTCATTCAGCTTTCTCCTGAGCCCCAGGAACTCATTTCACATCTCATTCATTAGACAAACTAGCTGATCTGAAAACAGCATGCAAAACACTCCAGATTACTCTGATGCAAAAGTTTAGTAACCTGTTCCCCCAAGGAGTACCAATAATTCAACCTTTAAACCTCAAAGAAAACCTGATTCTGAGGGTTCAATTTATAGTGGCTTCAAAATGAATATAGGGTAGTGTTTGTGAAGGACCGTAAGCTAAAGACAGCAAGCGTTTTGTTAGTTTAAAATGGCAGGCCTGCCCCCTCACCTGTAATCTCTGAAGATTACCGGCTCCTACCACACTCACAGAACTGACAATGCGCTGTTCATAGCATGCTGGCCTGGGGGAGATTCATAACAACTCACATCTCTGCTAAGGTGTATAATTTCATTGCTTTGACACAAGCAGTTTTTTCAATAGCAAAGAATGATGTTTTTGCTCTGTCTCAAATGAGTGACAACTCTTGTTTTTTTCTCTCTTTGTTGGGTCTTTTGCTATCAACTTGAATATGAATTTTCAGTCTCATATACATGTATTTTTAAAGTTAAACTAGCTATTTCCTCGTGTGCATGGAGGCTACTGAGGAGGAGGTTTGCTGAAGTGATGTTCGGTATAAACACCCTGAATTCAGATAGTTACACAAAATGTGAGGCAGTATTCAATCTATAAAGTTGACCAGAAATTTTTAGATAACATTTTCCTGCTTGATCTCTGGAACTTCACTCGGCACTCAGGTAGGAAATTCCTATTTCTGAAGTAAGAGGAGGCCGTCATTAACGTACATCTGGCATCAAGCTGATGTAGGTCAGAGCACCTGACCTGGCAGTTTTGGCATTGACTACCACCTCTGAGTGATACCACAACTGGAAAGATTTGTACACAGGGAAATGTATTAGAAATGTATTCAAATGTAAAGAGTTCAAAGACTTAAGTGACCGAGACTAAACCATTCCTTTGGTAATGTCTTCTAATGACTTAATTAGCTTCTCTATTTTAAAATACACATTTTGGTTGTAGTCTGAATTAAGTGAATTACTAGTTTCTAGCTATTGCATTTCACTTTTTTTCCCCTGCTCTTATTACCACTGCTTTATTTTTTTTATTTTTTATTTTTTTCTTGGTTATGCCCATGCATGCTTCAAACTCTTACCTGTTTGTAGTGTAGACGAACACAGTTTCCTCTCTGAAGAAATACCAGCCTGGGTAAGCAGACCCAAGACCCAAGGCAGGTGGGGATCCAGGTGCAGGGAGGTTAGTGACACTGCAGGTATGACCCTCCACATTCTCACCTTGAGAGCTCTGGGCATTGCTTTTGCCCCAAATCATTTTGATCTGTTCCCAACGTAGCAGTCTTTTACAGGTGAGATTGTCATCTATGAAACCCTGCACAGTAAAAGATTCCTTTCAGTACCTGTAACAGCATAGGTTTAGGAAAATGCTGGGGATAAATAGATTTTATTCCACGTTGTCTAAATGGGCCAAACTCTCCCACTGATTTTAATAGCTCTTGTGCCTGAGTAATTGTTGTGTGAGCGGGTCATGATTGAAATGGCCTAATCCCCATTTACAGGAAATGTGTATGAAATAGAACAGAAATATCCAGAGAATGCAGCAAAGTGATCATTGTATGTGAAGTAAAAAGAGGTTGAGCGTGGTGGGAAGTGGTTTTAGCTTTAAAGATAAAGCCACTGCACTGAATAATTTGCCTCTTCTGTTCATTGCCTTCCACCATTGCCCTTGCTGCTTTTTACAGATCTTTTTCCTTCTGTCCTTGTCAAGTTTTTCCAGAGACTTGGAAGCTGAATGTTGATTTTGCCTACAACAAAACCAGCCAAGAATCTAAAGTCCCCTTAGTCACACCCAAAGGCCTTATTTTCTCAAGCAGACTGAACAGGCGAGATTTAAGAAGCATGGTAGGTGATTTAGATTTTTTTTATTATTATTATTAATTTGTCTCTTGAGTTGATCAGATCCTCCTAAAATTCTTGTGCTGTATGTTTTTTTGTTTGTTTGTTTTTCCCTTAATTTGAACCGTTTTTCATAGAGCAAATGCAATCTAAAGCTCTTGACCACAGTGACAGAGCATGATGGCTAACACTAGCAGATGTCTCTGGTGGTCAATAGTTTCATCCTGCACTTGCATGAAGTAGACACACCGGTAAAAACTTCTCCCAGGTTCTGTGATACAAGGCAGCACTTTTATCAGTCAAGGAAGCACTTAGCTGTAGCTGAAGGATTTTTACCCTAAAATTCTTGGTGCAGAAAAAATGTATGTTAAGATAAATATTCCAGTGCCAGGTGTACACAAGGAGGCCTCTGACTTTGTTGAACAATGTCATTAGATTAAAAAAATAAAACACACAGTGCAGCCTGCCCACTGTTACTCCACTGTAATCTGGTATCCTTTGCCTGACTTTACAGAGAACTATTCCAGCATTTTGCCAAGGCACGTGGCGGCAGAGTTTGCCTTCTGTTTTCTTGGTATTATTTAGGCTATTTTATGCCTATATGTTTATTGCATGACATTTTTTATTTATTTTATTTTATTTATTTATTTATTTTCTGAGAGGAGGAATTAAAGTTTGTTTATTTCCTTGAAAACTATAAGTTGAAGCTAGGACAATCACATTCCAGCCTACTGATACACGTGAGCCCAGGTATAACATGGGCACTTTGGTGTGTGACCTATGTGTGAACCTAAAGGAGAGAAAGAGAGAGGAGGGGGAGAGATGCAAGAGAGAGACAGAGATGGTTAAGGGAGTAACCTGTAAATGGAGTAACCTTGCCTGATCCTCACAGGAGAACAAATTCTCCAAGGGCCAAAGGATTACTGTGTCTACGAAGGTCTAATAAAGGGGAAGGCTAGGCTACCCATAGTGTCATCATAGCCGTAATTTTCAAGCCCTAATAAAACCCTGTTATGTTATTAATTCAGCTGTTCTGGTTGCTGTAGAGATGATATTTGAGTACTGCCATTAATTCATCTTTTTACCCACTAATATATTATTTTCTACAGGGATTCATTGTTTGAACCCTCAAAGTGAATTAGCCTGTGGCATATTTCAAAGGTTTCTGCCCAATTAAATCAGTCTGAGGACATCCACGTTGCATCAGAGCCACTAGCATTACATTAGCAAAGATAAAACCCCAGTCAAGAGGGTAGGATATCTTTAATGGGACTTTATCACTGAGACTTGAAGTTATATATATGTGAAGCAAAATGTGCTTGGCTATTCCTGCAGAGATCATGCACTCTAATATTGCCTTAAAACGCACAATCACTAACAGCAGTATTTGTCACACTCATTGCTCATTAGTTTAGACCAGAAAATTACTTCAGAATAAATGCTGTTATGCCAAAGAAAATACATAAAGCAGTAGCATGTAACTAAAAATGATCATCAAGCTCTAGTGTTGCTGGAACTTTTTTTTTTTTTTTTTTTTTTTTTTTTTTTAACACTTTAGGCTGATGAAGTTTTTTTTAGTTAAAAAGAAATGTGCATGAATAGCGCTGATACAGAGAATGGGGAAAAAGTAAGATGGGATGAACCTGATATGGGGACTAGCTGAGCAAGAGTTGAGCAGCTTTGGTGGACCTGAGCTTGTCTGGGGTCTCGGTACTGTTTTCTGCAGAGTATAGCACCTTTATTGTTCATGCTTTTCCATTATCTACCATATCCAGGCTTCTTGCTTCTCTGGATTACAGAGAGCATTTTGTGTACAGTTCTGCCATCAAATTGGTCTGTTCCCTGAACAGCAGGCTGCAGAAGATAGCAAATAGAAGAAGCCATCCCAGATCAAAGGCTCTTCTTTTCTTCTTTGCCCTCTGGGTGGAATGAGCACACCTGTGTGTTTAATTTTTGCTTATTATTACTTGCAGAAACTGGGATGAGGGTAGGTGTGAGTTTTGTATGCCTACACTATTTAAATATCTGCTCCAAAATTCACAGCATGCCAAAATCTCTCCATCTCCTACACGTCAAGTACTTACCACTAGTGGTGGTTTATACAGAATACCACCTATTCTTATTAGTGCATTTTTTTTTTTTTTTTCTACAAATTAAGGAGAAATGTTTCAGAATATCATTTGTTTTCATGGCATTAGTACCTGTTTTTATGACAATGCTGTTTGTAAGGATCAGACCCTGCTCACATACAGATTTCGGTGGTAACAGAAAACAACAATGCAGAACATAAAGACAGGACACATTTTTACTAGGTATTACACCACGCTAGGGAAAGCATTTAAAACACAAATAGACAATGTGTAACACATGTCCTATTAAGATTTTACAGGGCATTATTCCACTCAAGGGAGACTTGTGGTGTGAAAAGAGAGAAAAACAACACAAGACACAGAGAGCAAGACAGATCTTTATAGGGAATTATCCCACACCAGGGAGGCTGCTATTGTGAACAGAGGAAAGAAAAACAAGACAGGAGATAAAGACGAAAGATTTTTGCTGGCTTTAATGTTTGCTCCTGTGTGATCTAAAGCAAAACCAGTAGCGCTGGGTGAAGAATGCACACTGAAAAGCTCATCCTGAGATCTCATTCTGTTTTCCTCTTTGCTAATTGTGAAGGTTGAGCTTAGCAATTTTTTCACCCACAGAATTTTTTCCATGGATATTTTTGTCTCAGTCTATTGGATAAAATGCCCTACGGCACTAGTGACAGCACTGAGAACAGTTCTTTTCTAAACTGAGGTTTTTCAAACACTGAAATAGAGCTGTAAAAAAAATAAAAACCAGTGGGATTTTGATGAAAGAGGGAATTCAAAGAAAACAAAAATAGTTACTGAGTAAGGGTCAAATTAGGTAAATAGTTTCAGACAAAGGAAAGTACAATTTCAAAATGCCACTTTTGTGGTGAACTTAGATGTGAGCTACAAAATGTGCTTGCCCTCTCAAATATCTCAAAATCAAAAAGTTTATTCTCAGCTTGACAGAAAATATTTTGTTTCAATCTTAAATGGATTTTCTTGTTTTGTCAGTGAGAAACCTTAAAGCTGCAAAGTTACTTTTGAGTCATTCTGAATTATTATTTTTTTAAACTTTGCTTGTTCAGAAACCAAGCATGCCTTTCTTTGCATACTGACACCAGTAAAGTCTCATTCATTCCTTACAGCGTACGATCCTACAGTTTCCCACACAGGTATTTCACGTCAATGTTTGATATCCGAGAGGCACGAATTCTTCCCACGTCTGGGCATTTATAAAGCTTCTGTGCTTTCCCTGGTGTCTAATAAGGGAATATCACAATGTGGCCATTCTCAGAATGAGGACTTTTGACATCCCTCTTCTTAACTTGACTGAAATCTGCAGGAAATGTTTTTTTTTGAGATACCTTTCTGCTATAACATAATGAGTTGAAATGAGAAGACTGTCGTGAAAGTGCCAGCAGGGAAGAGAGCACGTTCCTGTAGCCCTTTTCTCCCAGAGCAAACCAGACAAAGGTTGGTCACTGAGCCACATGGTGGCATTTCCCGTGCTCTGTTCTCCATGGTCCATCCCATGGTCTGAGGGGGAATGCAGGTATCTTAAGAGCCCTGTCAGGAAAGGAGACCTAAGCCTGGCAAGGAGGGTCACTGGTCCATTGCCACAAACCCCAGCGTGAAAAATAGCCTGCCTTGCATTTCTTGCAGCTGCTGCATCCTCTTTTCTACATAAAGATCTTCTACCTCTAAAACAGGGCTATTTGCTTGATAGGTGCTGTGCTGCATGCTAGAAATACATCCTTATTATTGACTAGAAGCTGCAGAGATACTGTTTGGAAGAAGGTGATATAAGCTGTTCAGTAGGTGAAGAGTACTTAATTTTCCAGGTCATTCTGTAGTATTTAATAGGCTATTGTGTCAATATGAGACTGCAATTTAAAACAAAAAAACAGAACCATACCCTATAAAAATCCAACCATGTAAAAATTAGAGTTTAGTTTCTGTTATTAGATTTTGCTGTACAACAAATAACTCTTTTGGTGTGATGTCATGGCTGATAAACTCCAGGAGGCTTTTCCAAAGAAAGGGCAATTGCTGAAACAACACTTTTCTGAAAAAGAGGAAGAAAAAAAAAAAGCAAGTTTGTGAAAGTCACAAGGGTAGGAAGAGCTGACAATTAAAGTAAGATCAAAACAAAGGGAGGGGATACAGAAGGTGGCTTTTCCAAAGAAGTTGGACAAAGTCCTCAGCACTTAAGAAACCAATAGCAATAGGTTGAAGAAATACTAAGGAGGGTGGAAATGAGAAGGAAACCCAGAATGTGGAAAACATTCAGTGGGTGGGGAAGGAACAATTGTTAAGATTTATGTGCTTTGGCTGGCACAAACGCTCTACTGTGCACTTGCTAGTTTCTAAGACTCCTGTGATTCAGTAACTTACTTGCTTTTCCTTGATTTTGAGGGAAAAAGCCTCAAATATCAGTAACAGCACCTTGAACACTCTGGCTGATTGCAAGGGCAAGCTGGAATATACTACACGTAGATATGAGCCAAGAACTACATTTCAGTATTTATTGTTATCAACATATGTTTATAATGTTTATATGCCCAAATGTTTATATGCTACCGATCAATAATGTTTCTGTTCAGATCATGTTAGTCTGTGTATATATAATCTGTTCTGCTCAAAATGGATCTTTGCCTCCAATTATTATTTTTTCCCTGTGATCCATGCAAGGGTTCCAGGAAAGAAGACACGTAATCTCTCTTCTTTCAAACTGCCCTGTAGAGCTTCCTGAAGCAGGCTACTCCTGAGAGGTCATCAACAAAGAGAATATGCCGTTGTCCCAGCTAATGAAATTAGGGGAAACCAGGAGCTGCATCTTGCATTATACCTTGTAAGTGGTACAATTTAAGCTTTGTCAGGATTTTTCTGGCATCATTGTCCAAGGGACAGCTACTGACAAAGAGAAGCTTTCCTTAGCCATGCCTTCCACTGCTCAGTGCCCGTGTGAGGACAGTTAGAGCGTTCCCACCTGACTCAGAGGTGCCACGGGGCAGACCCTGCCTCTGACACTGGTACGCCCCAGCTGCTGAGTGCTTTAGCTTAAGTTCTGGACTGATAAAAAAATGAATTGATTGCAGAGCTTTCTCCTAGCTGCCCTGTTACTGACTGCCAAGTGTTAATAGGTATTTGTCAAATCTTGCAACTGAGTAAATAACTATACACTTGTAGACATGTCTGCAGTGGAACTACTCACAAAAGCATCTGCTCTAATTCTCTCCTGGTTGTGCTCTGTGAATTATGTTTGTCCATAGGAATGCTAGAGGTACCTGGCAGTCTTGCTTCCCTCTTCTGTGTACTTTCATCTAGAGACAGAGTGAGAGGCTGTCAGCAACCTCATGGGGCAGCTGGAGGCAGAGAAAAGACTGCAAAAGTAGTGATGATGAAAACCCCTACAGTTTTCTTCTGCTGTCGCACAAAAATGCTTTGTGATGGAAAGCGTATCTGTAAGAGCCAGAGAGCTGTGTACAAAAACTTTTGCTTTTACATGGTCATATCTTCTGGTGTGTAACTTGTTCCTTTAGGAACTACTACTTCTGTCCTCAAATCCATGTTTTTTGTTCTTAATGCAGCTGGATCGAGTGTCAAAAATATTAGGCATAGGCTTAAGAAATTTGAAGATCATGGCCCTAAGAATCTTATTCTACCAAGAATGATTCTTTGTGGTTGTGAAATAATATTTCTGACTTAAGTCAGAATGTGGCTGAATGGTGCCTGATGTCCAGCAACATCTTTTTGGGTCTGCACCTGGCACACACCAAGTTTTGGTTCTGTGCCCCATTCAGTGTAATGCATGATTAGCTCTCTGAATCATTATAAGCTTTGGATCTGCTTTGTCCCCTTTGGTGAAGTGATACAAGTAGCCTTTCAATCAGGATAATTTCATTCTTTCCTTAAGAGAGAGGGTGGAAGCTGCCGAGCCTCCCACCTATCGTGACCTGCTCAGAAGGAAGTGGTACAGCATACCTTGAGAAGCAGCAGTTGTGAGCCTGGTCTCTGCTACCACCAGGGGCATGGGACGTGGAACAGACCATCAGGCTCTAGGCTACCCTGTGATGGTGGGTGCATGCAGTAAGTATCTTGTCTGTTGTTATGGCCACAAGCTGTTCTCTGTACTTCCATGACCAGAGTAGATTCTGTGCACATGTGGTTTTATTTACTAAATTCAAGGTTTAGGCTCCCACCTCACTGTGGAGGTGGGAGAGAGAGGAAAAAGTTCATTTTAATATTCAAATGCACTAGATCTTCTTTGCAGTTTGTAGCTTACTTGGTGTTTACACGTTCTCTTATTGGTGACTACAATAATTTTTCTATCCTGGTAGGAAAGCATTTATTCTCCTTGTTTCATTTTATTTATTTTTTTTCTTTCTACTTAACGCTTGGTTCACAAGTAAACCTCTAAATAGCAAATGAGCACCTGAATATAACCTGCATGCAAGGTGAAACGGGACTAGGCTGTGTGCACCCAGTCTTCCCTCCCTTCTCCTATGGATTTGGTAGAGAGCAGGTCTGCGTCCCTGTGTACCACCACTTCTCAGTACATCAGCTCAAATGGAAGATCTGGGAGCTAAAAGCAGGCAGCCATCTAATATTTCTTTCCACTTCCAGATTTGCTGTGCTTACAAATATCAATTACAAGGTTTGTGTAAATTATAGGGATGATGAACTTGGAGTAGCTACAGTATGTTTAAAACGTCTGTACAGGGATAATAAGGAGATTGTGAAAATCTGCTCTAGGAAGTCTCAGAGACATTTCCAGATAATTAATGCAATGTGTGGAAACCTGAAATCAGCACTGTGTTTTTTTTTTTTATAAACTAGTAATTTAGGAACACATTATGGGAGCACATTAAATTAACCATTATTAGATGAGGAAATGTTAAGATTATTAAGATAATAAAAACCAATTAGTGCAGGCTTTTTGTGTATAATGTGGCTCACATAGAAAACCTATTATATTGGGACTACAAGTATTTGGGAGAATTTCAGGTACAAGCCAGAGCTTAAGAGTCTTGAGCTTTTTGCTGCAGGAATAGCGTGCTTTATGAACAATGTACTCTTTGAAACACAGTGTTGTGAGGCCAGGATTGAAGAAGTGGTTATCCCAAGAGGATTTCAGGTAGTAGGTAAGAAGTTTGTCCATCAGTCTCATATCCTTTGGGAGTAAGTTGTGGCAGCTTGAAGAAAAATACAAGTTTATCTGTGCACAGAAGTTGAAAACAACTTCTCTTGTTTGCCCATGTTATATATATATATATATATTTTAATGGTTATTGCCCCTGATTTTCTTATTTTCTTCTCTATAAGCAATAAATTAGAAGTGTTTCCATTTTCACTTCCTAGTCAGCGCCTCAATAAAGGAGGACATGATTCTGCGTAGTCTTTACAGTGACTGATGGAAGCTGTCTTTAATATCAAGGCTGTACCTTTCCATAGCTGTTACCAAGCTTCTCAGACAGCTTGCATTCTCATACTGTTTTAATTTTGCTCCTGTGACTGTGGTAAATGATTAGTAGTTTAGCATGACTTTGGGCAGAAATTATACAAGGTCAATAATTTCTCCATTATAAATTTATGACACCAAGGACGCTCATAATCCTTGCATCAGATTTGTTTGGCTGTTTCCTGGGCCCTTATCTGAGCCACCACTATTGATTCTTTTTGGTTAGTTTGTTGCTGTGTCCAAACCCATTTTTTCAGATTAGCCTCAAGCTGGAGCCAATTAAGGAGACCTTCACAGCAAGTGTGTTTCCCATCTGGTAGTTTATTCAAATGATCTCTCTTCATTTACTAATCCCAAATGCCAGTTCTTCATACGACAAATTCTTGTCCTTCAGCATGACTTCCATCCCTCAAAGCATAGTTATCAAACTAAATTTCACTTAGCTTTTCCATATGATAGATCTCTTGGACGTACTGGCCACGATGGTATGGCCTTTGCACACCTCCTACTTCAGGAAGAAATAGAAGTAGTTTTTGTTCTGACGTGACCTACAAATATAACCTCACCTTTGCACAGAAATGCATAACAGCACATCCTTTTTTCTGTATCAGTTTGTCTGTCTGATGTTCTGCCAGGTGTATTTCTATAGCATGGCTCACCCAACTGTTGTTTTAAAATGAACACCCTTTTTCAAAGAGGACACTCAATTCCAGTCCCCACGCAGTGTCTGTCTGCTGTGGGTTGTCTTTTTTTAAATCTTCCCTGGACTAGAGGTTCTCATTTTGAAATACCCTCTTCAGAAAGACTCTAAAAGCTTTTATTATTATTTTTATTATTTTTTATACTATTTTTTAATTCTTTCACAATTTTTGTATATGCCAGGGCCCCAAGTGCACCAATAGGCCTTACCTGTCCTGGCTGGGCTCACCTAGGACCTCCATCTGCCCCGCCACTTGTGTATCCAGCAGCCTCATGTAAGCTCACACCTGGGCTTTGAGCTCTGGCCTGAGCTGGAAGAACAGCGTGGGGTGGTGAGAGCAGCAGTCCGGCCACCCATCAAGGGTCAAGGGGACAAAAGGGAACAGCAGGTCTGGTCTATGGTAAGCCTGGGGATTTTAAGCAATAGCTCAGGAGCTGCAATGGGAACAAATGTCATCTGTGATGTAGCTTGGGCCAGGACTGCAGATCCAGAGCTGAGTTTAAATGATGTTCCTTGATGTGTGGGCAGAAGGTGTGGCAGTGCAGGTCCCAGGTGAGGCTAGCCAGGGCAGGCAAGGCATACTGGTGCAATCAGGGTGCTGACTGGAGGCAACTAAAACTCATGTTTGTGGGAGTTTCAGTGGGGTTTTGTGTGCTAAAAATTGTATCTTGTTGTTAGTGCTAAAGGAAATCTAAGTAGGTGTGTCTCTGGGCTCTGGTTTCTGTGGTGCCAGCTTTTTTTTTTTTTTTAATTATTTTTTATTTTTTAAATTTCTTTTTAGCTTGCTTGTTTTCAAAAATGATCGTGATACTTAATGAAAAAAATATTTTATCGTGAATTTGGAAGAAAATGAGTGGAAAACCATAAAGCAACATTTGTTTTATTTAAAAATTGAACCAAGTTTGCCTGAATATACTAGTCTCATGTCCACCTTTGAGGAAACCAGGTCTAAGCTTTGTTCATCTAACAAAACCTTAAATGAGGCCAAGGCTCTTACGGTTTGGTTTCATTGCTGACATCTCTCAGTGCTCCCTTACGTGTCTCTGTATAGAATATCTATGGTAGTCATTAACGTGGGCTCATTACAGCCTGCCATCTGTAGTGGTGACAAAATGAGCTACGTTATTGCCTCAAAATGCTGTGATCTCAAAACAGTTTTGCCCTGCATCTTCCTCAAAGTATGTGTAAAGAAGTCAGGGAAATTAGCACTTCTCTTTGTATTTTCTCTTCTGCTCTTTTCACTCACTGCAAAACTTCCTGCAATTTTAAATTGCTCTCCAGGTTAATATAAGAAGTTGTGGATATCCTCATCTCTTCTGAAGTTTTTATTTTATTTTATTTTTATTTTATTTATTTTTGGCCATAGGTGACAGTTTTTATCGCCATACTTCTTAACAAGATGCTGTAAGTTGCTCAGGCTTTGAGTGAAGGGTGGACTATATGCCTTTGGGTCAATACCTCTCACAAGAGAAAATACATCGTAAGCCCCTGCTCAGACACAAAACAATGCATTTCTTCAGAAAGGGCGAAGACATGAAAGAAAGCTAGGATAAGGATACAGACAGTTTCTGGGCATAAACAGGTAACCTGATCTTGTAAGATTATGGAAGATTAGTGTTCTGTCAAGGAACGGAGAATTCCTTTTGGGAGAATAAAACCAATGGATTAAGCAGAGTGGTACTTGGCTCTGGCTGGGCATGGCAACAGTGTTAAGGTTCTGCTTAACAGGGAAATTATACAAAGACACAGTCTGCACAGTCTGAAGTTTTCTGTGTTTGCTAGCATTGTGAGCCTCAACAAAATCCTGGTTATCTCAGAGTTTACAACCTCACTAGGCTGGGGGAGTTCCTTGCTCTCTGACATAGTTTTACAAAGATTTTTAGATTTACAAAGAGGTTTAGATTCCCCCCCCCCCCCCCCTTTTTTTTTCTTCTTTCCAAGCTCATAAAACTTCTCCATATCTATTGGTGTCTCAACCTCTTAACTCTCTTCCACATTTTTTCCTTTCTTTCCTGGAAAAGCATATTAGATTCTCACTTCTTAGTATAAGTGTACTAAATTCTTCATTTTTTGAGTTTTAGGATTCAAATACTCATTTGTTTCCTTTTCTTGTGCTGTCAGGCTTCTCTTTTCTCCAAGATGTCTCACAGTCCTGGTATCACTGCTATTTTTTCCTAAAATTTCTTTTGTGCTTGTCTGCTTCACTGCAGTTTCTGCTTTATACCTGACAATCTGAGAGCTAAGTTCAAAACATAAATTTTTGATGGTGCTCTGAAAATTATAAAAAAGAGGGGTACCTAGGAAGGGGTTAAGCTTTATATTGCTACAATTAGAAATTGGTGCATTCCAATATCTGTACGAAGACATCCCAAAATGCATCATATTATTGTTATCATAAGAGGCCCTACTGCTGCTACTCATTTATTGTTAGTTCTTATTTAAGCCCTCTTAGATTGGTTTTCAAAGCTTTTTCTCAATGAAAATTAAAAGTAAGGCATAAATTTGCCTTTGGCTGTCATGTGAATACTCTAAACTCCTATGTTTCATTTTTTTATTTTTTTTTTTTAAGTTCTAAGACCTCATATAAAGCTGCAGTTGAGTACTGTATTGCCCTTCATTGCTTCACTTACCATGGAGGAACAAGCCATGTGGAACCAAATCAATGTACATACTGAAGTTATAATTGCTTTCCTTCCTATGGACCTATCCCACAATCCCTGGAAAACATTACTGAGTTGTGTGATGGGAAGGTACATTGACTTGGTATCCTTTGTCAATGTGTTAAAGGTACCTACTCTAGTCTACAGTTGGATCACACCCTACATTAATGGCCTAGACCTCACTGGAGAGTCTGTCAAAATCTGAATGTGGTGGATGCATTGCATCAAATCAAGGCCACTGTGGTAATGATTGACTTTTATTCATTATTGTTTATGTGAGATATAACTGAGGCTTTAGGAATGCTTCTGCTAGTTAGTTTGCAAGACAGCCAGAGAAACCTTTCTTGGAGTGCTTGCTTCTCTCTGTTAATCATAAGTGATATTTTCAGCAGATAAAATAAATTAAAAAGGACACGTGAAGCTACCTCAGAGCTAATTCTGAACCTTTTAAGTAGAGCTTAAAGAGGGATTTACTTTAAAAATCTTTCTTCCAGCTTACTGTGGCAGGATTATAATGACAAATGGAGTGCGTTTGTCACCGCAGTTGGTGTTGAGGGCCAAAGGCAAGGATATAACTTGTCTGTTTGTGAGGAAGTACGGCAAACTCATCGGAATGGTTGGAGCCAAGGCGGTTTTCTAAACTTCAATCCAAGCTAAATATGGAGCTTCTGCAGAATGCTGGCTCTTTGTGCTTATACCAGAAGCGAGGAGTACCCCCCAGGCAAACCAGTAACCAGACCCACTGACTTCACTGTAGTCTGGATAATCTTTGATCGATTATACACTTTTAAAATCCGTGTCTCTTGGTTGCATTGGAATGCGATTAAACCTGTCTCATCTTGAGTCTGAAGGAAACTAATGGCTGAACTGTTACAGGAGGAGTCAGCAGATTTTCAAGACAAATCCATGCAACAATGCTGTCAATCTGTCTCCTTCAGTTCTCCGTAGCTTTGAAAATTAACGTTTTCAGCCAAATTTGACGGAGGGATATAAGTTTGAAGGGTGTTATGTTGTGCATATTGGTGGTTCAGAAGAGGCCAGGGTGTGTGTCCCTCCCTTAAGGGGAACAATTGTAATTTGGCACTTTCTCCATTCCAAAAAGCAGCAGCCAGCTGGCCAGTCATCATGTGTGCAACTTGAGTTTGACAGCAGCAACTGCTAATCAGTCTGGTTTAAAAAGTTCTCTGTAATGTCTTCAGCTTATAGCACTATGTGGCTCTGAGGACTATGAAGGCAGGAGTGATGTGGAGAAGGCATGGGGGAGAGGAGGAGCTGCTAAAGGATGTAGGACACAAATGAGTAGGAAACTTCCTTTACTTAGTTGTGGTGCCCATAGGATAATTTTCTTTTGTTTAAAAAAAAAAAAAAAAAGTTAAAAACTGCCTAAAGAATTATTACAACCTAAAAATTGCCTGATGTGATCTAAAAAAGCACACTGCAGATGTCCATACAGGACAGTAATGTGTTTAGCAGCAGAGCTTGAATAGAATAAATTGCAGTAAAACATGAAAGAAGGGATTAAATCAAGGATTACAGTATATAATTGAGATGAAACCAACATTCCCTCCTAAATTGGATAGTACAAGTGTGACAACTGCTTATGGGGCTATTGATGGGAGTGCTTAGCCTGCTACAAATACAAGTGTATTTGTGTGTGCTGTTCAGTACAATGGTGAATGGTCTCGGTTGTGACAAGACTTTTTAAACAAAAATTGCCTTAACTACCTAGAATGCCTGGAAACCAAAGCTCTAGGGTTGTCTTTCCTTTTAAGACTGTGTTGAGGCTGGCACCTTTTATGCAAAATCAGGTTCTTGCATGTTTGATTCATTTCTTTGTGAAATAATAAAATGATGGCAAAGAAAATTGGTGTCTAGAGAGGCTGAAGTGGTGTCTGTCATTGTTCCCAAAATGTCTGTGGCTGGAGAAACCTTTTGCTGGACTGAAGAATAAACATCACAGGAAATTATTGTATTTGCAGACCTGCTGAACTGGTGGTAACATCTCCCTCAATGGCAGAGACATTTCTTCCTCCTGCCCACAAAACAAAGGGTTTCCAGACATGCACCAATATATGACCCTCTTATCTGTCAAAACTGGAGAAGCGGGAGGGTGGCAGGGAGGGAGCAAGTAAGCTTAAGAAGCAGCTTTCAGGAACTTAGGGTTAGCAAGTTAAGAAGGAGCTTTCAGGCGTTTAGGGTTTCACATAGGAGAATTTTCTTGCTGTGACAGCATGGAGAGTGTCTTCAGTAAGAAAAGGCAAAGGAACCTGGCTGCTATTGTAGTTTACAGACTGGATTAAGCGTCCATTTGGTCATGATCACTGGCACTGCAAACCAAAACTGGGTACACTGGATAAAGCTATGAAGAAAAACAACAACAACAACAAAAAATCAATGAAGCTGAAACATTATTTCTGACTGATAGAACAGAAATTAGGTGCAGAGGTAAAGCACATACAACAGGAAGAGAAAGCTAGAAACATCTTTGTTTAAACTGTGATATTACTGTCATGCCTAAGAGAAATATCTGAAGCAGATTTTTTTGTCTGCTGGATTTAGCCTAGTGGATACGTAAGAGAGTGATAGATGAAGCAACCCACTTGTTGCAAGTCCCCAGGCCGACAGAAAAGAGTCGGGAATATAGTTCAGACAAAGACTCTACATGCCAGTTCTGTCATCTGTATTATTAATGTGCTGTGTTTGGTCCCTGTGGAGAGCTTAAACTGAGCCAGAGACAGGATGTGCATCCAGTGAACATTTCCTATGATACTGGATTCATAAAGATTTTTTTAATAGTCTTGAAAGTTAACTCTCCCCCTCCCTTTATCTGTCTTCCTTTCAGAGATGCCCCAAATGTTTGATTTGCCTTGAATTTGTTCCAGCACCAGTCACAGAATGTTTTACTTGTGCTGAAAGAAGAAAGACAAAAGCCTGGCTCAAGAGGGAAAGGTATAGGCAAATGTGAATTGTCAGAGCTTTTGCTGGCTAAAGATTTGTGGATAGTTTGGGAGTTTCTTATGAAGAACAAAAGGGAAAACGTAGGCTTAATGGAGAAGAACCTGGGAGTGATTTATCCTTGTAAGTTTATTGTTTGGTGCCTTATTTTGCATTTTTTGTTGTTGTTGTTTTATTTTATATATATATTTTTCCTTCCAGTCAACTTTCAGAATTCAACCTTCTTTTGTTAGGATAAGCTTCCAATGTCTCCAGCCTTGAACTGATGTTTAAATGAACTTGCATAAGGCTGACAAACCTGGAGTGCCATCTTGTTAGGAGCAATAAAATTGTGGGTGCTGTGGAAAACTTGAGTGGATGTGAGGCACTGGTCACTTGACAAGCTGAAAGTATAACTCCAAATTACTGTGAAGCCTGGTGCTGCATGCCAAATGCTGGAGAGGCAGGGAAAGATCAGCCTTACTCCAGCCAGGAAAAGCAGCAAAGTGACAACTCTTTTCCCCTCTGGTTTGTGACACCCCATTAGCTCTTGTACCTCTCACCCCCACTCTGGAGCGCAGTCTCCTCTAAGATCCTGTAGCCAGGAATATTCAGATAGAATGGTCCAGAAAAATGATTAGGAGTGGGTGCATACTTCACTTTCTGAAAATGAGCTAAATGTTTAGAGAACAGGTTATCTAATTGCACTGCATCCCTGCCATATACTGGACTGTTTATGTTGGAATTGTCTCTCAATTGTCTCTCAATTGTCTCTTTTTTTTTCTTTCTCCTCATTGCTGCTCACCTTTGAGAATCATCTCCGTCCCTCCTTATCGGTATTTTTTCTAGAGTTAATAGAATATGGCAAGAATAGAAAACCAGTTCAACCAAAAAATAAGGTACTGATATTAAATTTTTGAAAGGTCTCTGTTGGATGTAAGTCAGATCTTTTCAAGCACTAGTTTAATCTTCTAGGCTCATGTTTCAGTATTTCTGTGCCCTTATCTATTGCTAGGTTATCTCTATATAAATTCAATCTTATGAATTCTGCTTTAAGATTAAAGAGTGGCTCTTTCCAGTTTAAAGCTAGAGCATCCTGCTCTATATGTCTTAGGCTAAAGACAAGCTCTTGCATTACTGCAGATGGGATGTATCCTTCTCTGGCTGCTGCTAAACTGGAAGAGACCAGCCTCCAGGTGACTGTTGCCCTGAAAGGATATGCTGACCTCTGGTATCTGCCAGCTGAGCTGCTTGTGTAATTTTCCCTAACCCTGTTCTAGTCAACATGGACTGATTTAGTGTTAGCAAGGACCTGTTATTAAGCTGTTTATGCTAATCAGATTTACTTTGGCTGAAACGAGCACTTTGAGAAGTAGCTCAGCTGGGAGGTCTGAGAGAGCAGTAGCCAGAGGGTGGAGAGAAGCTGTGACCGTGATGTAGCCCAATGAGACCTCTTAGAATCACTGAATGTTCCAGGTTGAAGGGACCCACAAGGACCACTGAGTCCAACTCCTGGCTCCACACAGGACCACCCAGAAACCAAACTCTGTGTTTGAGAGTGTTGTCCAAATGCTCCTTGAACTGCAGCCCTGGTGCTGCAACCACTGCCCCGGGGTGCCTGACCACCCTTTCGGTGAAGAACCATTTCCTAAAATGCAGCCTGAACCTTCCCTGTCGCAGCTCCATGCCATTGCCTCAGGTCCCATTGCTGTCACCAGAGAGAAGAGCTTTTGCTCCCTTGCAGCCACAGCCTCAGTTAAAGACTTTCAAAGTCTGATGAGCATATGGCTCCTAACCTGTCACCATAGCCTGTGTTTTGAATATGGCAGTGAACTCTCACCTTAGTTTTGAACATTCTCCTGCTTAACAAGGTGCAGTGTGTTCTTTCAAATTTGCATCTCCCTGCTTTGGCTCAGTTCTTCTCTTTACTCAGCACTTTTCACTGAGATGCATCTCAAGTGGGTGAGAAGCTCTCTCCCCAGCCAGCCTGGCCCTTGGGAGGCAAGGCTTACTCTGCAGCCATCCTCACAGGGGAACCTGGTGGTCATTCTTTATCATCAGCACTAAGCAATATTTTATAACAGGGGAAATGAGTAATTTATTAAAATGAAATCAGAGAGTAGAGAGAAATATAGGGTGTTTAGGGTACAGAGGATGTAGTTATCCAAGCTGGGATGTGGCCAGGATACCTACATTAATTCCCACATTCTTTCAGAGTACTCCTTGGTATCAGTAATGAGAATAAATGGCCATTTATGTCTAGGCTGTTTCTTTCAGTCTCTATAGGAGGCGAACAAAGAATCTGCATTGCGCATGAGCACCAGAGTTTTACTGTATTTGGAATGTTCTGGCTCAGCTCTCAAAACAAAGATCTGGCTATTCAAAAGTGTTTGCAGCTCTGATAAAACTATTACTACTAACTGGTAAAAGTTAGTAATGGAGCTGCTCATTAGTCAACACTACCTCTCTCTGTATATTAAATGAAGAATGTTTTTCAAGTAACAGGAAGAACCTAACAGTATCTAATTATAGAGAGTAGTTGGTAACTATGTCACTTTTATTTTAATGGCACAATCAATTTTATAGATGAAAGTTTAAATTAAAACTTAAGGAAACTGTAGTTTTAGGCAGACAGCCAATGCTTGAATTACTGTACTTGGTAACCTGAGGAAAAAAGTAATTTATAGAAGTTTACGTGTCTGTATTTTTTTTAAAGGAGCTCTTGATTGCTTTTGTTTTATGTCTCTTTTGAAATATTGACTAGAAATCAGATGAGAAATAATAATAAACTAGATGGCTCAAACTCAAGTGGCCTACACTGGGAACATATGTGCATATGTCTTAAAAATTATGTTAATCAGGGCTGCGGCTGGATCTTGGAATGAAGCTATCATGGTTTCATGTGATGGAAACCATTCAGAAGTGCCTCAACAAGAATGGTGTTTAGGTTTTTCTCTTGTTTATTCTGAAACTGTTTTTCTCTCACTTATTCTGAAGATACGCTTTTTCCTTACTCATGAGTTCATTTAGACAGGAAGGAGTTCAGAGAAGTTATCTGACATCTTGCTGAAACTGTAGATGCAAAACCCATTAACTAACACTGAGCTGTAGAACTCCAGTCCCTGAACTTGGGGTGTGTGGAGTCCTTTACCAGATCTTTGTTTGGGGAGTGCTAAAGGTATATCTGAGGGGTTTATCAACTAGTGCTGGAGCAGGTCATGACTCATAACTCAGAATTAGCATATCTTGTTCTTGTTGATCTAAATTTTTTTTTTTTTTTTTTTTCCTCCTCTGGTAGTGTTGGTTTTTAAGGAAATTTGTCTGTAGAAAAGCTAACTGCTGGTATACTCTCCAAAGATTTGAATTTCTTTTCAGAATGCTGAACTGTCTAAATTTGTAATTTTAAGTAAAACTTTTTGCAGAATAACTTTTATGTGGGTACAATAAACATTCTGAATTAGTTTTCTAGAAAACAGATACTAATACAACGCATGGAGGAATGGATGGAGATGCTTCCTTCCTTTGCTATGCAACAGTTCTTCTAGCTACATATTTAAACAAAGAATCAATACTCTGTCTTCCAGGTTCCATAAAATTTTAAATGCAATCAAACCAAAAATAGGTGTTTTCTAGCTTTGCCAAATATTTGAGCCAGACAAATACAATAATGAACTGGTGATACTCAAGTTTGACTGGGCATAAATATGTCACAGGGACTCAAAGGTCTGCATATATATTTTATAATATTTATACACTATAATTGTAGTGGCTGAAGGGCTAATACACCTTTAAACACATGCTGTTACATCCTCGGTTGTCTAATATTGTTTTAGGATTGCTAGTAGATGATTCTTAAATATGTTCAAAGCTTGCAAGCTGTGTATTCCCGGCTTTCTGGTAACAGCTGGAAATCCCTAATTATAGTTCACAGGTTACACATTCATCTGGTAAAATCTGTAAATAAACCCTGAAAGGCAAGAATTCCACCTCCACAGTTAAGTTCTGAATGCTACAGACTTGATCACCAGGGAATGGGTGAATAACTCTCCAGTAACGTTACCTTTCAGTATGCCAAGGGAGGAAAACATGCGTCCCTTTTAAGATAAAGAAGGGATTATGATGTTAGTGTTTATGAAATGAACAGGAGCTTGATAGTTACTTGTAAAGTGAAAATATTTCAAGTTTTTTATCTAAGAAAATATTTCTTAGATAAAACTGTACCTAGTTTGCTGATTTCAATGACATGGATAAGTAGAATTAAGTCAAGCTTCCATCTAGGCAGATCTGTCTATAAACCCACCTCTTTTTAAAATAATGGGGGCTGAAATCTTGTCCAGCCAAAAGCTGAGATAGTGGATACAGAGTGACTGCAGGTGGGAGTGAAGGGGTGCTCGTTGCTTCCCACAGCACGTTGGGCGGTGTACTCTTAACTTGAGTTTAAAGGTGGTCTGGAAGCTGATTTTGCTGTCAGGATTGCTGGAGGACTGGTACTGCTAAGGATCTTCAGAATCCAAGCGCTTAGGCTGGAAAATATGATGAGTGAATCACATTTTAGGGCAAGGCAACAATGCAGCATAACATTTGTTGAGTCCTTGACCTGGACTAGAGGTAAACCAGTAGCTGATTACTAATCTCTCGAGCTATCTAGTTTCCCAAACCGCACTTAATTAAAGTAATGAGAATGGTTGCAATTTTAAGAGTTAGGAATAATTTCCCAAAGCAATTATATTTCTTCTCAGGGCTTTCGGTTGTATGCAGTTGAAGGACTTTTGTTCCGATTTCTCAGTAGTTCTCAGAGGCAGGTATATACGTGTGTATATATAGAGCTACGTGACATAACAGTACCACTCAGTGACAATCACAGTGGCTTAACTGAGGCTTCCATGGAGATACACCCACCAGTTTGGGCTCTGTGACTGACAGTCTTCTTGCTTTTGTAGGAGAGCTGTGTTTGGAGAGAGCACAATTAAGCTATTTATTTATACACTTAACACAATTTAAACAAAATAAACCAATCAGAAAAATTGGAATTTGTCTGCGGTTGTCACACACCAGCCTGACTGGTGTTAGCCAGTCTGAGTGTCCCGAGGTGTTAGCAGATGTAAACTCTGATAGAAAGCTGGCTTTTTGATTACCTGGTCCTGAATATATATATATATATATATATATATATATATATATATATATATTTAACTGTGTAATGTGCATCATTTAGTTAAATATAAAGATAATGTGAAGATGTTAACATTTATAAAAACATGGTTTAAACTCCATCTATTTTCTCCCTTTTCTCTTGCATTTTAGGAAATGACTGTTCCTTCTTGCCTCAAGAATCTGACCCCTCTTAACGAGGCTGAAAAATCTTATGCTCCATCCGGATTTGATTTCTCCCATGCCATTGAAATACCCTCTGATTACAGGGGGACCCTTCGGTGTTTAGAACTTCTGAAACTGTGCCTCTAAAATAATGCATCCAACAATTAAAACACCCCAAATTAAAACTGCATATGGAAGCTCAGTTCCCTTTTCTGGGTAAACTCCTGTGCAGAGGACCTGTGTAATGTTTGTGCACTGCCCATGTCTTTCCTGTTCTTGTTTATTCGTTACTCTGTCTCAAAAAATAGTATCCCTATTTACAATGTGTCCTTTTATTTCCTTTCATTCATGGCTTTGCATCTTCAAAGACAGCCTACTTTTCCTTTGTGCAACGATGCACATGCCCACATCTCCTGTTGCAGTCACTGTGGGCAGCTGGCTTGTAGTCTAGGCCAGTAGTAAGGCAAAAATGCCCACATTCCTAGATCCTGTTATGGAGAACTGAACTGGCCTGGGGACCTCAGCTGGCTGCAGAGACATCTCCATCAATCACAATGTACTGACAGAAGTTTCTGGTGCATACAGTGACTTAAGAGCCCTGATAATCAGAGAGATTGTTTGAAGTATAAATTCCTTTCCATAGCTTTGAGTGTTTAGTTCTGTACACAGCTCTCTGTTGTTGTGCATCTTTGTTGCAACAACCAAACTGGACACAGTGAAGAAGAATGAGTTCAGGGAACATGGGAGGAGAAAAGTATATTCATGGTACCTAATGTTGTTAGTGCCTAGCTTGTAGGCTGGCTAATCTCCCTACACACCTCACAGGGTGAATGGGAATGAGATTCAAATCTAGTACCACCTGATATAAATGATATAAATACCTGAATCTAATCAGCACAGTCTACTCTGTCTCTATCTCCTCATCCTTTGGGATGTCTTGATCTTGTACAGAATGTAGGTGGGCCAAGCCTCTGCTTATCCTTCTGACAACTACCAGTGATAGACTGCAAACCCTTGTGTGTTAAGACATTCTCATGAAATCCCTCCATTTATGTAGGCAGAGCTCCTGGGACAAGGCTCCTTGCAGTAATGGAGCAGACTACACTCATCATTTTCCCAGGTAAATCCACAGCACTGGCAGATTGGGATCATCCTAAAGCCCAAACAATATTTTCTAAAGGGAAGAAGAGAGCTTACTGCTGCCTTCAACTGTGAGTAAGAGAAATATTACAGCTGAGAAGGAGGAACTGTTGTGTTGTGGTTTTTGCCTTAAAAAGAAAAAGGGTGGGGGGGTTACCTCATTCTGTCAATCACTTTCATATGTTTGCCTTTTTAGTTATATAGGAGCACATCCTACTCTTATTAGCTTTATGCAACTACACAAAAGGTAATGTTTGCAACTGGTGGAAGTTTTTATTGTTGTTTCTAAGGCTGTGTCGCAGTTACAAACCTGTTTGTGCAACCATTCCAAAGAGCGTATACAAATCTGCCCGACAAGTGTGGTGTTCAGTGCTTCCAATGTATCTGTGTTTTACCATTTTTAATGCATGTTATATATCTTGCATGTTACATAAAAATCAGGAAAGAGTTAGACTCTACAGATGTGGTATTTCTTACTTAACAAATCCCCATGCAAGTAGGAATATGTATAATTGTATTTGTTGTGGTCAGATATTGTTCGCAATACTGAAGTATGCCTCAGGGTGTGCAACCCATTTGCTGCAATTTGTTTTGTTGCTACAAGGGATTAAATGAGTAATCAAGAGGAATGAGAGAAACATGACATTTAATTATTCTACTGTGGAGAAATACCTTATCACAGGACAAATGTACATACCTACATAATGAGAACAGGTGTATCATATGAAAGCATACAGGAAAGTTTTGTAGGAGAGAGGAAGAATGATTTTATGAATGGAATTTATTAGCATCTGCACAAAAGCCTTTAAATCCCCTTAATTTACAGCTGTAAAACAAGCTTACAAGTGAGGCACTGAAGACCTACAATTTTAATGCATGCCACTTTGTTTTTATGTTTGAGCCAAGCATTTCCATGCACACGTAGAAAATCAAAGCAATATGGTTTGTAGCACATGCTCTGTTGTGCAGCAAGCTGTGGAGGCCTTTCTAGTTGGCTCTTGATAAGAGTCATTCCCATGAAACAGGCATAGTCTCTTAATTATTCATAGAGTTACAGGAAGGAATAATGATTGGGAAATGGTACTTTAGGAAAGCAACCCACCTGTGTCTCCTATGTAATAACCCTCATGCTGGTTTTATGTTGCTCGTGCATGTGTGAGTTCAAAAATATTGAGCAGAGATGCACAGAATACTGAAACACCAAAACAAAGCAACCAAAACCATGCTTCTTTTAGACTTAGAGAACTACCTTCAAAGCAAATTGCTTTTCACTGTTTTTGCACCTTGTATTCAAGTTTCAACAACCTCTGATGACATTAGCAAAGCAGGGGACAGCTGGGAAACACAATCTCTGAGCAAATACTTCTAAAAATGTCCTTAAAAATTGGGGATAGTGGAACAAAAACTATTCTCTGTTATACTGGTAAGAAAAAAAAAAAAGTGATCACAATGCCATCTTTGTACAGGGGTCTAAACAATGGCATTCTTCTGGTGTGCATGTGGAAGTGGTTTAGAAACTCATAAAGCATTAAGGCCCTATGAATCTTTCTATCTGTAGTCTGTAATTTTTAAATAATTCATTTTAATACTTGATTCTTACTTGGGTGTGCACAACTGACCTGAGAATGTGGAGACTTGCAGTGCTATGGGGATGGCAAATTCTCATCAATTCAAGAGTGCAAAAGTGCTGAAAGGAGCAGAGAAGGAAGGGGGTCATAGATCCATTTAATTTTTGTTCCTGCCTTAATAAGAAATCCTGTCTTGACTTAAATTGCTTTAATATAAATTTGGTTTAAACTGGGAGAAAAGGTAATGTGCCTTAAACTTAAGAGCTCACATACTTATGGTTTTATAATTTATTCTTTGAAATAGAAGTGCACATGAATCTAGCCTCTGCCATTGTCCAGGCTTTCCTCTGCTTGTGTGGGATCTGCTTGTCACCATTCACCTACCAAATCACCATCTCTGGAGAGGTGTGGAAGTATCTTGCCTGTTAATATCACTGCTTTGGGGGGAGAGGCAGTATTACAAGATTACAGAGGAAAAATAAAAATCTACATATGCATAGGCACACGCACGTGTGTGACTGCAGCATTGTAAATGGAAGATGCATGCTGTTGAAAGGGAATTCCCTAAAAGGCCATGGGTGTATAAAACCTTACCTGAATGAGAATTTCACTGTTTCAGCTTAGTGTATAACGTTATTTCTGTGCATGGAGGCCACTTCCTATTGCCTGCTTTCCCACCCAAACAGCCCTTGTGCAGGTAAGAAGCAGAGGCTTTTTGTTACAAAGATGTGCTTTTAAAGCTTGACTGAGACCTGGAAGTTTTCTGAGTTCCACTTTGAGGTTCAGTCTCAGCTAACTGCTAACTGTGAAACTCCACAGCTTTATGACTAGATTCATCTCAGATATTAATGAGGCAGACTGATAAAATTTTGAGGTCTCTTTCCTCTTTTATTTGTATGTGAAAGACTGGAGGTTAGAAGGCTTTTTAAATAGACAAGCTCAGGGACTGCCCCTGTTCTGTGATCTATAAAAATGCTAACTTACTGGGTGCTTCACGGAGAGAGATGGCCGCTTCTAGGAGGTGTGTCAGCCTACTGCAATCCGAGTCATCTTCCACAGGTAATTCCTGAAAGTGCTGAAGATGACTAGACTCGTACGTTGTTTCACCTAGGTTTCAATTCATTCCTCCTTGTTTTAGGCACCTACGTGCTTGTACAGTACCTAGCACCAGGAAGCCTTGCTCTTGTTTATAGAACCTTTTAAGTTCTTCTGCAATACAAACAATAAACTTGCACTGTGTAACACTTAGGATGTAGAACAGAGTTTTCCTCGTCTGCTGTACTGTATTTGAGTTCAAAATTGAACACCTGGCATTTGGGCTAAGGCTGCTGACAAGCTACCAATTGTGCTAGCAGCTCTGGTTGTGTAAACACCTGCATTTCTAAGAAACTGTTAGGAAATTCACTTTATATAGGCTACCAAACAACCTTCAAATGGGAATTATTTTTAGCCAGACTGGTCTTGCCAGGTTTTGATAAGGCTTTCTGCCATGTGTTTGATTTAAACTGGTAACTTAAAGACTCATATCTACTTCACAAACACCTGAGCTATGCAAAAAGCTGGTTTTACTTTAGACTGAAATCGTTTTGCAAAGCTCCATAGCAGAGTATCTGCACATCAGAAATGATGCAACCTGACAGACATAAAGTGGAATTAAAGTGAAATACATGTACTGGTTAAAACAAAATCATCTATATGTCATGAATGTGAAAAACAAAACAGATGGAACTATGTCCTTGGTCATGCATCAGAGGATTTTCAGACTCTTCTAATATAGTGTAATTTAATAAAGGGGAAAACTCTCCAATATTCAAAATGTAATAAAGTGAAAAATGTGATTCTGTAATCATGTTGGAATTTAGTATCAATAACTGCAAAATAAGGAGTGCATTGATGAAATGACATTAGAGCTTAGGAAGAATATATACATTGATTTATGAATGATTGAACTGATATATTCTTCAATTGTGGTGTCACCAGCACGCTGACAAAGTGGCTTTATATGAGCACACCCCATGGTAAAAGGAAGATTATATTGCTTAGTGAGTAGAGTTGTGGTTAAAAGGAAGGGAAATGTCACAAGGAGTTTGAACAGCCTGCTAGCCCCATCTGCAAAACTCCTCAGTGCTCAGAAATGGTTCCAATTGTGCAGTTATTCACACACACTTTATCCTCCAACACCATGAAAGATGAAGCAGTTTGGTATAATAATTCTACTAGAGTTGGAGCCACTGGGGAGTCAGCAGTCTTCGTGTTTGGAATGCAAAAGCTTGAGGTCACCAGGAAAGCCTCACCAAGCCAGGAGCAGGCAGAGGTGCATGTGTATAACAGTACTGGTTGACAACTGGACATGGAGAATGTAAATAAGAACCTGTTCACTGTGAGATGCAGATTAAGCAAGTTAAGGTCATAGACTTTACGCTTATCTGTAACATATACAATGCCAAATTTCACATAGTTTGCACAGAGATGTTTATATCAGACAGCACCTCTTTATGGATAATTATAGACTCTAACTTCTTGCTCTGCTCTAAAAATCTGCATAGCCTGCATAATTCCATTACTTTGCTTGATTGAGAATGCCTATACTGCATGTGCTATACCAGTAATCTTCTCAGACCAGAGTGACGAAAGAAGAGAGGATAAACGTCTTTGAATTTAAGGTATGCTTTGTAAAGTCACTTCAGTTTGGCAAGATTATCCAGCAATTAATATAGAAATGTTTTTTATACTCTTTTCCTCTTAAGATAAAAGATACAAGTAATAATAATCTTTTCTGTAATAGACAATTTAATCGTAGTAATGTGGTCAGGATCCAAGATGAGAAGGTCTCAGGTATCAGAAGTCCTAGGGGATTTTTATTACTGGAAAATGGGATCTTTGTCAGAATGTGCAAACCCTGTTTTTTAGAAAAGACAATAGGACTCTTAGCATAGGATTGTGCCAGACAATTTTCAATTTTCTAATTTTCAGGAATCTGTTTTTCTGATTTTTTTTTTTTTTTTTAAACTAGCAGATTCAACCTAATTTGTGAATTGGATGAAAAAGGAAGGAGGGGTAAAGTAGTTGAGACTTTAAACTATAGAAGCCTTCACAGAAAACAGATTTCTCTTGGCAATCAAGATAACTTAACAACCATAAACACATTGTCAGAGGGAAAAATTACATTTTGCTGTAGCACAGATCATATACAGATGACTGATTTCTCTTTCAAGTTCAAGCACAAAAGGATTGTTTATATATATTCAGCATCTGACCTAGCTCTTGAAGAGCTGAGGAAGGATGGCTAAAGGGCTCTCGAAATGCTGCTTGGCAAGGAGTACAGGATAACAATCAGTGTAAGTATAAATAGCTCAAAATGTTGATAACAAGCAAAGTTGCTTCAGATGATTTGCAATGCTTGCCCACTTACATAGATGCAATCAGAAAGTTTTTGTTACAGTACGTTATATATCGGTTGTGAAGCTGCTCTGGATGCATGCTGCTTTCCCTGTGCTTGGGATGTGCTAGACGTAACTCTAGCTATAAATCCAGAATGTGTATGTGTGCATAAATAAGGGGTGTCCTGCTGTGTGGGCACAGTTTCTTTAATGCATTAGTTCCTTGTGAAGATAACTGTCCCCTGTAGATAGTGCTGGGAATTATGCTGATGTAAATAAAAGTTCCAGGGTTTGACTTATTAGATAGCTTCTTCTGAATCTAGAGACCATAAGCGGAAAGCATCTCCTCTTACTCCCGTATTAATTAGCATAGACGAGACCAGAGGGACTCTTTCAGCATACTCAGTTTCAGAGCTGTACTGCTCAACTGTGACAGCTTGGTTTGCACTCGCAATAGCTACCATTTCCAGGTGGCTTGAATCCTGTACTGCATGGGCCTAGGATTGTTTAACTTCCAAGACCGTGAGACCTACATGTGTTCAACAGAGTATAGTATATGCTAAGAGGAAGGTAACTGTGAAAATAAATGGGTAAGAAGATCCTGCTACCATTATTTTCCACAAGGTTTTGTACTTTCAGTGGTGTTATACTAACATGGTGTTTTCCTAGCTTTGACTTTCCTTTGGAGTCTCCTGGAGACTTTTTACTTTTACATGTTACTCGTGTAACATGCTGTCTCAAATAGACTTTCCCACTTAATTTTTGTATGAGTTGAAAAGAGAGAATTGTCCTTGATCTATCTTGCTGCTGCTCATGCATGTTGCTTTGGGCTGTGGTTCTTTGGATAGCTACACATTCATAAACCCCTGAGTAGTGCAGGAGAATGGTGGTTGTGTGAAGTCTGCCTGTCTTGCTTGCAGAAGGCTCTAACTGATGGATTCTTTAACTCTGAAAACAGTAGCACAATATTACTCTAACCTTATCATAACTCCTCTGATTTGGTATAAGCCCCGTGGACAGCATGGATGTCTGACTGCTAATATCACTGAACTGCATGTAAATAATTTTATAATCACATTTAATACAGCACAGTGTTTTAATCCTTTAATCTTTTATTATTTTTATTTTTTAAATTGGGAAACCTGAATTCTACTTTCTGCTATTTCTCTTTAGCTTTTTTAATAGCATCCTTCAGTGATTGTAGACATACTTCTTACTGTGTGCTTCATTCCTATTACAGAGCTAACAAGGAAGGTGACAGACTGAAACTTTGAAAAATGTAGCATGGTCTGGAAACTCAGAGTATTATCCAAGTAGGATGAACAGACATGCACCAGTTGAGGAATTTGCAGCCTAAGGGACTGCAAATATCATCCCTTTTCTTAACCAAAGAAATTTACTTCAAGAGGGTTGTTCATTTGACTTTCTTTGTGTGTGTGTTTAACGTTATGTAATTAAAGAGTCTCCATCCGACTTGGTTGACACTGATGCTTTTAAAACAAACTCACGATTTTTTTGGTGCCTTGAACAAAATAAGAGGCTTAGTGTGCATCTGCCTGTCAGATACACTGCAGCAATATGTGTGCTATTGGAGGAGGAAAGAAAAAAAGTAATTTTAGAACATTTAACTAGAGACCTCTTGAAAAATACAGCATTTCAGAAAGCCGCAGAATGCTCTCTGAAGGTTATCATTCAGGCAGAATACTGGGAAATGCAGGTTTCCTCCCCAGAACAGTTGGAGCATACCTGGAAGGAGGGCTTATTGGTGTTCTTTTAGAAAATACTGCTTTGTAAGAGTTGGAAAACTTAATGGACATCTTTCTGAAGAAAGGTCTAAATGTAAGGCCTTTGAGATCCACAGAGTTAATCTTCAGGTGTTTTTGAAGATCTGAGTTTTCAGCATAGCTCTGTTTTGTAAAATATTGAATAGAGAACAAATATTCTGTTTTGAAGCTTAAGGCAAAGCTGGATTTCTTTCTCCAGGCTACCTGCTCACCTATTTTTTCCAGTGAAAATACACAAGTTTTGTTTTTAGATTGATAAATAAGAAGAATGTTCTCTCCTGAAGTGCTTAATTAAATGCTTGTTTTCTCCCACCCTCCTAAATTGGTTTTACTATTTAATACTGTGACTATTAATGATTTAATAATGGAGTAAGAAGATTGAGCGACACCTTAAAAAACAAAAAATTGTCGCAGCTTATCAGGACACTGAAGTAAAGAATAATAATAAAAAATCCTTTGTTAATGCATTTTCTCCTCTTTATCAGCATTTATTGAAGAGTCTAAGTTTTATTGTGTGCCACCTTTTTAAAAAAACAACAACAAAGAATCTTGTGATTTCAGCGATCTTATGTGGGGATGGAAAAAAATCCCAAGCCTGTGGCAAGAGGAATGGCACAGATATTAGCAGTATTAAGAACCTGTTAAGGTGCTTTATCTGTTTCTTTTGCCAGTGTAGAATTTCTTCATTTACAATTTGGTGTAGTGCTAGATGAGTCAGCTATAGATTTGAAAGGAATAAAGAGTAAAGGGATGCATTTTGTTGGTGCAAGAATTAAAAGAATGAAACCCACCAGCAGCAGAAGCTAAGAAAATTTAAAAACAAGTGTGAGTTTAATGAATATGTAGTCTAGTTTTGCTGATGAGATGTGAAACCAGGGGCCTGATTGCTTATGGTTGTTAACAGTCCAATGGCCTTTTTTGTAGGAACAGGCATAGTAGCCCCAGTGTCCTGGCCTAATTCCAAATCTGCATTCATTCTCCTTCAAATCTCCCTGAAGGATCAATTGGATATGGTATTCTCTTCTCTATTTCTTCTCATAAACCAGCATGTGCTGGGGCTGATGCTGCTTTCCAAACCAGGAGCAGAACTTGGGGATTTTTCCATACGGATGAGTAAAATATGAATGTTAAAAGTGATTGTTACAATAAAGCAGTTAATGTTTGTTCAGAGAAGAATGGGGCCAATCTAGACCTTCCCAATATAGTTTTTCCTTGTAATTGCTTCAAAGCTTATCCCAAATATTCTCAATATTCTGAGAAGGTTCATTTGTTCTGAATCAAACCTGTTCTGTCCCTATTTCTCCTTCCTAGCAGTTAGACTTATGTGCTTGTTTTGACCACCCTTTAATTCAGCCTAAAATACTCAATTTGTGTGTGGTAATATCCCTCGCTCCATTCTTGCTCTACAGCTATTTATCACAGATGAAAACTTCTGAACATTTCCTCTAGGCCCAGAGATTAATGGATGCAATTTTAGGGTCTCTGTGTCCATCTTGTCCTTGGGATGCAAGGCAAATTTTCTCTGTATTGGCTATTGCTTTTCAGCCAGTCATCAGCAAGTGCTGTGAGGACGGCAAGAGCAGGGTAAATCTTTCAAGGCATAGATGAAATTGTCTGGAAAGAGAAAGAAGATGGGAAATTGTGAATAGGAGCAAAGAGCTCTACAGAAACAGTCAATGACTTACTTATGCAAATGTATGGAAGTTGCCTACATTACAGAAGGCAACCTAGAGAAATTGTGCCAGGTCATAGGCCATATAATTCAGCCCTGATGATCAGGTGTATTAGGTCTAGACCTGACATTTGCTTGGGGTGAGGATGTCTGCTGTTGGAGTTGGTCAGAGAGGAAAGGAGGACGTGGTCTATTCTCATTTCCAGTAATGGTGGAGCGGTCTCTTCAGTTCGCAGATGAGAGGGGGAAGGATGGTGCTGCAGAAAGACAACTGCAGTGAAAGGAGAACCTGGTTTGGTTTCTTTAAATACATCTAATCTCAAGAAGACTGTCTGCTCCTTACAGTAGCTTAAATGCTATGTTTTCTGCCAAAGTGGTGTGACGTTTCTACTTGCACCAAGATCTAAATCAGCCTTCCTGAACTGCATGACCTCGAAGTAAACACAAGTTAACACTTCTGAATATTCAGGAGTGTTGTATAACATGATAAAGGCTTCCATTTATAGACTTTTTACAAAATGTGGTTTTAATATCAAATTTTAAAATTGAGACATAATGTACTATAAAAGTTATTACTAAGTTCTTGGTGAAAAACATCTGATTTTGAGTTCATTCAAACAAACTTGAGCTTGCCTTAAATTTGATATGTTTCCAGCTTTCTAGTGCTATTGCTGTTTCAAATGCTGTTGTCCTGGATAACAAGCATTAATTGATTCTGGGAGACTGTTGCATCTCTCTTCCTAAATTGAGCTTCCTCCCTGATAATGAGATTGCTTTCTTGATTAATTTCCCCAGAAAGCTCAATACAGCTGTCATTTCTAGCACAAATTGAACAGTAGATTGTCTGGTTTCTAAACATGCAGAGAAGTTATAACTTCCATTAAAATTTGAGAAATCTAGAGTATCCAATTTTGGTAAAAATGAAGCTCTGCATCTCTTTCACATGCTGATAATGTCATAAGACTTTTCATAAGACTTTCTGCTTATTACTTTCTTAGGAGCGATTGTTATTCTTGGGAATGTGCAAAGCTACCAGACGAGTCTGTTTTTCTGAAAGCTGATTCTTCAAGAAATTTGCCTTGCAAAATGCTTTGGAAAAGTTGCTTGTACAATTTTTACCTTTATACATTTTTAGTTGGTAGGAATGCTACCAGATCTATTAGGCTGGGGTTATCAGCAGACAGTCATGCACAAAGGTATCTGTATGCCACTGTGAACCTGAGATGTCTAACAGGAGATATCTTGGGCTCAATTCAGTCACCTACATGAGGTGTCCCAGCCATCCAAGCATACCCAATAAGGCTGGCAGGTACATGAATAGGATATACAGGAAACTTGAGCAGTGCAAGTCTGCCAGCTGGAGCCAGGTGAAGTCCACCAGGATGTCTCACATGGCACTAGAAACCTATGCTTAGGCACTGGATTGAGTCTTCTCCTTCACTCATGTCAGAGGCAAAATTTTTACTGACTTTCTTGGCTGTATATTCTAATGAGAATTAAATAATACCAAATTAAATCTCTATTTATTTATTTATTTTTTTTTCTTCACAGCACCTTCTGAAAACTGGTTTTCCTTTTTTTTTTTTTTTTTTTTTTTTTTTTTTTTTTTTTCAATGCAATAACCTAACTTCAACTTTTTATAAAAAAAATAAGTAAAAAATCTCTGAGGAATGAAAATGATGCAACATTCCCGTGGTTGTTGTTTCTAATGGCTGGAAAAATGTATGAGTGGACTTTGTGAATTGCTATACTCTGTAAGCAGCAAACACAATTAAAGCCAGAATATACCGTATCACAACATGTACTAAATTAATTTATCTTGACAAGTTTCATTTAGTTTAAATATTTCATAGTGTACTTTTATTAAAATGTGAAAGGAAAAGTAATGAATTCTTGGTTGTATGGTATCTTACTGTAAGGCTCTTACATTATTAAAATTATAAATGTAATCACTTGAAACTTTGTTTTTTGCAATAAAAAAAACTGTTAGAAGTGACTTTTTTGAAGGAATGATGGTATGGGAAGAGCTGGGATTAGAAGGGCCTGCTTTAATGTGATATTGCCAGTTATCTATTGACCCGACTTAGTTCTTCATACAATTCAAAGTGACTTGCAAGGGTACTTGGTGTTGTTTCCACCATGCACAAACTATGGAATAGAGAAGTGTAAAGGGGTGAAAGAACTTGTATACAGCCACCCAGGAAACCAATGGCACAACTGGAAATAGGACTTTGAAATTCTGTTCAAGGGCAAATTCTCTCTCTCTCTCATATTTCAGTATTTTTTCCATTATGATATGTTTGTAGCGTTGTCTGCAGTGGCTCTATTGGCCACTGTTCTTCATGTCTGTGATGAATGTCTTAATCCTGCTTTTTTATCTAGTTCTAGTTTGTAGTTCTTGGGGGAAAGAAATAGATATGTTCTGTGAGAAGAGACCTGAACTCTTCCTGCATAAGAAAACTTTACCCCTGCCTCTATGCAATCTCCTGAGCATAATGATATGAACAGAAGATCATAACCTCAGGTGCGATAAAAAGAAGCTGAAGATGAAGAAGATAAAAGGGAGTGATACAGTGTAAACTGAAAAAAAGTCTTATAGTAACAAAATGAAATCTGAAGAGTATGTGTGACAGCAGTCCTTGAGTGAGATTTTCTGAAAATGGCATTCTTTCTTAAAAATTCTGTTTTTGTCAATACATCTCTGTAAGTCAATACTTAAATAGCCAAGTGGAAGTTGCCATTGGCTGCACCAGGCTCAGTTGCTGAGAAATGATGTAGCTAGTACCTCAGGTGCCACCTAAAGCTCTGCTGAAAATAGTTTTTGCTGGATGAAGATCTAGCCCTGTTTCTTTAAGACAAGTATGCATACAGTGTCATGTGCTGAATTTACTGTTATCTGTGCTCAGGAGAACAGTCACATCAGACAGTGTGGACACCGTCTGTCACAAAATGTTTTGGATAAGTGAGGATAGATAAATGAGGTTGTGCATTGTACTGAGAACGGAGTGTTCGGCGACTGAAGCTTCAGCTTCTAATAGTGTGCAACAGAATAAAGCTTCATCTGTTTGTATTCTTACCCAGTTCAGCACCTTGGATATGCTGAAGCATCTTTAAACCAAAATTAATGCTTCATGTTACTGCTGATCTGTGCAAGCTGCAGATCAGAACAGTGCCATCAGATCATTTTTCTTCTAGCTGGTGATTGTGAGTTCTCACAGAAGTGACAGGTACACACCTGACACAGCACCAACAGCAAGTGAGGGAAAGGTGGAAAAAACCTCTCCTTTACTCTCTTTTTACCACATATTTCTCCACTTCTTCCTTCTGTGTTTTCTTGTCTATTTCCTTTTTCTTGACCTTCTAAATGACTTTCCCTTTACTGTATTTCCTTTCACCATGTCCCAGTTCCCTTTCTTGTCTTCTTCCCATTTAGTTTAGAGGCGTTGATTTTAGCCTCATTACAAAACCATTACAGGATCCTTTGTCATTGGCAGAAATTCAAGAAAGGCTCAACAGTGCAGTAGTTGGCCATTTGTAGAGGACTGTCATAGAGAGATGTTCCCCCAAAGGCTGGTGGGTCCAAGCCTTTTTAAAAGTCTGTTCATTTTCACAGACACCAGATTCACATGCAGTTATGTGGTGTTAAAATAATAATGCACATATAAAGCACTACTAAAAGATCTGTACATTGTAAAACATTGCAGATGACATTTATCAACATGAGCAATCTGTGCTGTAGCTCTCCCCTAAAACACAGAATGTAGTTTAAATATTTTACTGTAGTATGGGAGACTTTTCCTACAATTGGCCTGTATAAATGTGAGAAATTTATCTTCCCTTCAGGTCTCCCCATGGGGAGGCTGATATCCACAGGACCCCTGAAAATCAGCTGATAGCAGTACCAGGACATTCTGGGGGCTAGCACCTCACTAAGGAGGTCACATCTGCAAGAGATGAGAAGCGATTACAGACCCTACAGATTTTAGGTAAGTGGAAAAACTTTTCACCTTGTGCTCTTATTTAAAAAAAAAAAAAAAAAAAAACAACAACAACAAAAAAAAACAATCAACCTTTGTTTTTAAGTGTTTGCTTGCATGCACACATACAGAGACACAATCTCATTTATTAGACAAGAATCAATAAAATAAAAAATGACTTTTTATCTTCCCAGTGTTTCTCCACGGACACAGATGACTTCAGGAGAGATGAACTGAGCTTGATGTTCAGGTTCTATAGGTACAGCACTGTAGCAGCTGCTAGGTTGAACAGTTTATTTTTGAGTTCACGTATTGATGATGTTATCTTCAAGCTGGAAACTTCCATTCAATTTGTGTGATGCTGGGTCATGAGTGACTAGCAATCAGAATCTCATCAACTTGCTGATGTGTTTGTCTGGATGTTTGGTTACAGAGCATTTCCTTCCAGGCCTTTTTTTTCTCCAACTCCCCAGTTATTTTCTAACATAGAAATGCTTTTTCTTTTGAAATGCTCATTCTTTGCTTGTGCCTTGAATGAGTTATAAGCCCTCCTTGAAAGATGTTTACTGTTTTAAATCTCAGGAAGTGCAGGTGGCCTCTGAAATGCCCATATGGTTTGCAACATGTGGACGAGATAATGACTTTCCTCTGAGAGATAAGCCATCATTCTTTGGGATGCAGCAATATCCTCATTCTCTCTTTTTTTTTTTTTTTTTTCAGCTGTGCAGAGAACCAAGAGAATGAAGAAGTTGAGAATGTTTTTGCACAGTTACTGTGCGGATTTTCCCCCCATCCAAGCACTGAGATAATCTGTTATTCACTGTGGACAGAAACACACTGCAATTAAAGCTATATCTTTATTTCTTTCTTGGTTGGACTGAAAACTAACTAAATCTGCTTTGTATCAGTCAGAAACCTGCATTTGACCTTAAGGTTTTCATACAAGGAAAATGCTGAATCAGTAAACAATTTGAGTCAATCATAGATCAGTTTTAACTATAGACAAAGTTTTCCACTGGAAAGCTGTTATTTCTAGAGCAAGTTAATTAGAACTGAATTACAGCTAACTTGCTCATTTCAGTTTGTAATCCTGTATGTGAAAGATGTACATGAAGTACCAGACTGGGAACAGGGTATCCAAGATGATCTTATTGACCTGATAATTAACTATTGCAGTTCGTTTTTTCCAGATAGCATGCTCTAACTAACCTGAGTCTGTTGAAAGTTAGCTTTCTAACATGTGAAATATTGCGTGTTTATTTATGAAATCTTTTTTTTTTTTTTTTTTTTTTTTTAATATTTTATTCCTAATTGACTTGCTAAAGCAGATCACCAGTGTGTAGGGATTTAATCTTCTCTTACAAGTGGAATTCATTGTCATCTGCAAACAGGAACACCTAGTAACTTCATCAGCCTTATAACGGCCAAAATTTTATGGTGTTTCAGAACTTTATTAGAAATCTGGTTACATAAATGGAAGCACTTCACAGGACCTTATAGAATAAATATGTTTTCTTACTGTAATTTGATCTGGAAAGTTTCAGAACAAATAACTTGCTCAAATGTTTGCCTGACTGCAGGTTCTTCATGGCCATGAATCACACTATACACAATGCTGATAAAACTAGTGGAATTAGCAGGGGTTTCGTCAAGAACTCTGGTTTTTACTCAGCTATTTTATGAACAGCATCTTCCATTCACCCTTTAATGATTCTGATTAGCTTCTTCCCACATATTTTTCAGCAACATTTTGTTAGTTAGAAATTAAATGATACATTTTCTTAAGGTGTTATATGACTTTCAAGTACCTGTCTTTGACAAGAAGGCTATGAGCTAATATTCAGGTTTTCTGTCTCTATAGAAAACTAAATGCATTTTTTGGCATCGATTGGGTTTCCAGAAATAATGTAGAAAGAAGTCTACTGTGTTATCTTATGTACCAACTGAGTGTGTGTCCAAAGTATCCATTAATTCTGTAAAAGTAGCTGTGACCTCTTGATGTGTGTGCATTAGGAAAAAAATAATCTGAATCTTTATTCATTGGAATTTAACATGGATTGCTTAAATAACATCAGTTCCCTCTCTGGACCCTCATTCAGAATTAAAATGGCTTTAATGTAGGTTAGACATGGAAATAAATTAATTTATATTCAGTTTACATTCTAAAGAAGAGTATCTACACAGTAGGTTAACTTAAACAATTTTAAAAACTCTTTCAGAATAGTATTCTCATCTGTGACCAGGAATGCTTAGTGACTCCATCAGCCTTGTAACTGCCAAAATTTTGGAGTATTTCAGAACTATATTAGAAATTTTTTCCTGAGAATATTATGAAAAAATCCAAAGAATTTGATTTACCCTACTTCATAATTTAGCAAAGAATGTATGTGGATCCTTATTTCTTCTACAAAAATATAAAACAAACTAGTTGGAACAACATTTATGCCTCACCTAGCTCAAAAACATGGATTTTTTTTTCATAAAAGAATAACAACCTACCCTGTTTTTGTTGCTGATGATCCAAGCAGAAGATAAATTTGACAGCCCTTTTTGTAGATAAACCCAGAAATGTGATGCTATGAAAAAGAATTATGGCAACATCTGCTACTGCTAAAATGAAGAGTGAACTGAGAGCCAAGCATCACCTGAGCTACCATTTTCCATAGTAAATGATACCAGTGTATAGGTATGTAGAGAGCTGTTTTGGAGATGGAAAATAATCTATATTGTAACATATGGGAAACTGGTATGTGGTGTTGATAAGTGTTGTTCATATTCATCTGTTCTAAGGAACTAAATGTAGGGGACAATATTTTTTTCTTGTGGTCAGAGTAGCTATAAATACACAGCTTGATTATAGTTAAACTGAGATATAAACATTAAATAGATATTTTTAACAAGCTGTAATTATCCAAGCATTGTCTGATCCAAGAAGAGCAGGCTATACAGTTGCAAATTGTGGGGTATTTGCCTTTATAATGTAGATGCAACTAGGCTACTAGGAAAAAAAAATATGTAGAAATTCTTTTTGCTATATGTTGTCAAAAGTAGACTACTTTGCATTCTTGTTAGAGAACAGAAAAAAAAAAAAAAAAAAGAATGTAAATCTTGCCATGATGGCTTAGCTGAGAGTGAGCTGGGCCCATAACCTCTATTTCTGACTTCTGATAATTTCATTTGACACCAGCTCATTTTTATGCTGAAAGAATCAGTGAATGAGGAGCTTAAAACTTCACAGAAATCCAGTATAAAACAAGATATACAAGATATTCAAGATTATTAATATAACCTATGCATAGCTACCTTCTGAATTCACAGTCAATGACTAAGTGTTGTTATAAAAAGTTTATGGTATATTATTCTAATTTTTATAGGATTTTTTTGTACTTAACACTGCCCAATATAATAGGGTAGTATCTGTCTTCAAGGTCATTAATGCAGAGTGTTTTTCATGTCTTTTTTTTTTGTTGTTGTTATTATTTTTTATTTTGGGGTATATTTGAGTCACACCTTACCTGCATCTTAAGAGAAAGAACAGATTTGCGTTTTCTATAGGATAAGCATAAAGCATCTATTTGTAGTTTGAGAAGAATAGTAATGGAAAACTTTAAAGCAACTTACTTGAAACTTCTAAGGCTGTAGGAGTTTATTTGTATTCCTAGTTAAAAGCTGGGTTTCTGTATAGTTAGGTCTTGCAGTGATCTAAAAATTTCCCTCCTTCTTTGTTTACTATTATATACACATATACAAAATATATGGATAGATTTGAAAGACTGAAGCATTAGATTATTTTTGAGCACTGCTGCCTTTGCTCTGCAAAATTTATTTACTGGAGTTACATCAAGATGGTGCCAAGTATGGAATGCTCCTGGGTCATGGACAGTTTGGTGCAAAGTAGTAAACCTCTGAATTTATTGTTTTACTTTGCAAGATGTAAGCCTCAAAATTCACACCCAGGCATTAACTGCAAGTTATCTTCATAATGTTTTACCTATTTGTTTTCTTAACAAATCACTGTACTGAAATGTATTTCATTCAGAACTTTCAGCCAAAGATTGCCATCGACTGTTTCCAAGCTAAGCCCCAAATATAGTACAGTGCTCTGTGCAACAGCCAGGATGGCAAGAAACATGGTTTTGGAATGTGATCGAGATGAAACACTTTGCAGAGGCCTCAGCTTTAGACTCTGTGGGATTCAAAGGGCAAAATAGTGCTTGTCATATCTGTCCGTATTTGAGGTTCTGATAAGGATATCGCTAGATGGAGCTGAGCTTGACGTGAACAGATTATGACACTTCAACCAATGTAACGCTCAGTTTAGTTAATTAGTCAAAGCAGCTTAACGATGAATAGTGTCTGAATATAAACTGGAACTGACTGCATAGCCAAAGGTAGTGAGCGGAAGAAAGCACTGTGCTTAAAAGGCTTATGGTGAGTTTTCATTTAGTATTGCATGCAGTGCTAATATTATTTCAATTCCAAGAATTAGGAGATGCATGCAATTTCCATTAGCTTTAATTTGTCATGGGAGCCCTGCCTACAATATTTAGACATACAAATATGTACTTGTGGAAATTAACTAACAAATGACAGGCTTTGGTTTAAGAATGCAATTTCTAATGTTATTTTGTCATAAGTCTAGAGCTGGAAAGCCCGAATTGCTCACCACTTGTAAGTATGATAAATAGAGCCTATTATTACTCGGTTAAATATTTTGGTAAAACATAGTTACAATCACCAAGGTTTGCCAACATACTTCCTAAGATGTAAAACCTGTCCCATGATGGTTTAATGTGCAAAAAGCAGTACTTACAAGCAGTGTATAGGGTCTGTACTTTGGGCTTTCATTTTGTTGCTGCATATTTATTGGAAACAGAACAGTGGCTTGGCAGGCAGAACAACTAGTAGTAACACATAATTGAGGCTGGAATTTTTGTGTTCATAAAACATGAGACATATCCCCTGTCATTACAGACCAGTGGAGGGTTTGTTTTTTTTTCCTTCCTCTCTCTTTAGTGAGGAAATGTAAGCAATGGTGTTTGAGTAGAAGTCTTCTGAAGCGCTGAGCTGGAAATCATGTCAGTGGCTCATGGCTAGCACAGCAGGCTCGTCTTAAGGGAAGCATGTAGTAATGTTTCTTTGCATGCAGCCAGATGGTGTTGATAGGTACACCTTTGCCAAAGAACTGGAAAACTTGTAAAAGGAAGTACAGTAAGGTTCAAGGGGAGAGAAGATCAAAGAAATAAATAAAAATGAGTACAAGGCCTGCTGGTTCCCTATAAGCAGAGTGGAAATAAGAGCAATTGTTCTTTTAGTGCCATGGATTGCCCAGATAGGAAGGGTTTTGCTCTTGCACTACTTAACTCCTTATTGGCTGGTCATTTTTCAGAAAATATGCAACGTAGCATTTGTGTTTCATTATTTTGGGGATAGTTGCAGACCAACCTGTAATGGTACTTGCAAACCATAAATTAGGGGCAGGACTGGATTTTCCAGGAAACTTGTATATTTTTAGACATTTCTCAGTTCAAGATTAGAGATGAGGACTTCTGTCATTGTGGGATCACTATCTATGATTTTACTGCAGGTACCAGTCACGTAATAGTAATGAAAACCTAAACAACAGGGATTAAAATTTGAATATTCACATAAGACCAGACAACTCATGTCTTTATGATTTTGAGCATGGATGTTCAATTTGAAATAAAAAGTACCAGTATGACTTTGCATAACAGAAAAAGTAAAGGATTTTTTTCACTGATACAGGTTTGTGGGGAAGCAGAGACTATTTTTAAACTTGTTTGGAGAAGCATGCACTCATGCCAGTCAATAGGCCCCAGCTCCTTATTACCTTCTCACATGTCTATACTTTGCTTCAACCATTGTTGCCAACCTGATTTATTTATTTATTTTTAAACAACTAGAGATGACTTTGTCTTGGAAAAATGGTGGATTTTCCAGGAGAGCACCTGGAATGGGATTTCCAGCCTGAATCTTCTTTCTGCACTGAAAACTCTCCTCTCCTTTACTTTGTCTTTCAGAACAGATATATATAGCGGGGAGAATTTCAGATGCTTATAGCTGGCTGACCACGGTACCAATCCATTCATAATGGCTACTTTCTGCTGAACTTGATCCAGTATGTCAATATCCTCCTTGTAATGGAGAGCCCACAACTGGGCACAGTACTCCAGATGCAGTTTCATGAGGAGTAGAGCAAAAGGATCACTTCCCTGTACCTGGTGGCTACATTACTACAAGCATAGGATGCAGTTTGCTTTCTTGATGGTAAGAGCAGACTGTTTAGTCATGTATGGCTTCTTGTCCATTAGAACTCCCCGTATCCCTTTCTGTGAAGCTGCTTCCTAGGCAGGTAACCCCCTTTTGCATGGGGTTATTTCATCACACATGCAAGACCTTGCACTTGCTCTTGTTGAATGTCATGAGGTTGCTGTCAATTTGTCCCTCTGAATAACAGCCCTGCCCACTAACGTATTGACCGCTCCCCCAGTTTGGTGTCATCTACAAATTTGCCGAGACTGCACTTTGTCCTGTTATTCAGGCCATTAATGAAGACATCTAAACACTACTGGTTGAGTGGCTGTACTAGCCACTGGCTGAGAGCTGACATCACTGGTTACAATTCTTAGAGCCTAGCAGTTCGGCCAATTTTCCACCCATTTTATTGTCCACTTATCCAGCACATGTCGCACCAATATGGTGTCAAGAAGCCTATGGGAGACTGTGTTAGAGGCCTTGACAAAATCAGGGTAGACAACTACTGCTCATAGTGTGTTTTGGGGTGACAGAGGCCATCTATTCAACTATGTTTACTTCACTCAAAAGCATTTATTGACTGTGGTTTTCATCAGCCATGTTCATAAATGTAGTGAAGAAATGCTGGTTCAGCCGTGGTAAAACAAGTACTTTTAACATGTTAGAACTGTAAAAATTCCTTTAAAGAAAATGTAAGTGGTTTTGGGTGAGAGTATCTTACCTTATTCAAACTGTTTAACTTTCTGTCATAAAAATGAAAGATTAAGTTGATGCAGGAAAAATTCTTACTGAGATAAAAAGTTGTGTGTATGGGGATACTTTCACCGTGTCTAAAAATCTCTTTAGAAGCTTGATAGGAAGCATTTTTTAGTCTCTATAGTATAGAAAAATGTTCCTTCAGAGTAGTAAGAAAATGCCTCATGAGCATTGAAGCTACCCCTATGTAACTGAGAATAAAATTTGGCAGATGACTTTGTATTTCTTGTTGAGTTAGTTCAGAAAAAATCTCTTAATTGTGGAAAATGCAGCAACAGCTTGCTAAATACAATCAAACTTATAATGCTCATTCACAAAGTGTGCCATGTTGATGCTGGAACCGAGTGTGACTGACTGACAGCAACTCTCTCTAGTCTTTCATGAGTCCCAGCATCACCTGTATAATACAGGTGGAGTATTCAACAGATGCAAATTCTTATGTGAGAGGCATATTTGTGACTGAAGGGAATTCTCAGGAAGGTGGTAATCCCGGAGCATGAACAGCTTTTTGTAATAATTTCTAGAGGGTTTTCCGATGTTTTTATTCTTCACGGAAAATGCCTGCAGAGTTGAATAGTGAATCATAACCATTCTCTGAGGTTTCTGAGTCATCTTAACGAATTGTGGCTTCAATTCCAATAGCAAGAGCTTTGTTATCAACTTTAATGGGCCTGCATGCCTCCTACAGAAGAGTCCCTTAAATTTAATAGTACTATAATAAAATGAAATAAATCATTCTCAAATCAGTTCTTCTATTTGGATGGTAATTTCTATAGATCCCTATTAAATTCTCAACAACGTTTCAATGATGGAGGTTTATCTCATCTTTCAATAACATCAGACATAAAAGATCTCAGGGTGTTTCTAATGAATAATGCTGTCTCTCTCCTAGTTCCAGAAGTCAGAGAAGTATAGCAGAAAAGCATGTAATTAGTTTGGGCGCAGCACCATTCTACTGCTGCCGTACGGCTTTTGGCAATAGAGTTAATGTGTCTTTTTTTGGTGCTGCATTGAACTGTGTAGACAATCCAGGTCATACAGAACTAGGTGAGGCATTTCTAGGATGACATCAGACTGTGCAACATAGGAATATCCTTAGACTTTACCAGTAGCTGTTCTTATGGAATCCTATTAGACAGCTAGGCGGATGCTATACTAATGTCAATTCTCAAATACTGTTGCTTTAATTGGATTAATTCTGAATTGCCAGTCTGTTTAATTAGCCCTACAGAAGTTATTTAGGAAGGTGTGGACTGGGGCTTGGGGGAGGAATATCTGGAGCACAGCATGTCTGGAAACGTGTCTATAAAAATCCATGTATAAAGTCTCTTACTATGTGGTCTAATTAAGGTTTGGATACAGGACATACATTACTTACAAAACAAACAGGTTAGTTTCTGTTTGCTGCACTTTATTTTTATAACCTGATTACCAACTGAAGCAGTTTGTTAATTTAGTCTTAGTTTAGTTACACAGCAGAAAGCAGTGCTTGTCACTGGTTTAGATCAGCCCTACTCAAGGCACTCTTTGGAAATAAACAAAACTGAATTGAGTTGTATCAAATGACTGCTTTTTCAAATTGTTAATTTGCTTTTTCTTGTTGGTAGAAGGCTAGATTATAAACACATCAATGATATCATGTTTTTGCCTAAGGGAAGTTAGCATATGCCAATGTTTGAAAAGGGAAAATAATTTTTAAAACATGGAGAACTGAAAAGCAGAAGCCGTATGGTGAAACTATCACAAGAATATTTTGAGTTGCATCTGCATTTTTAAAATAAAGTGTGGTTTAACTCTAGTGACGGCACATCTGAGAATGGGAGAATGGTGGCACCATGTTAGTGCAGTAGTGGTGTATGTTTCAGCGTGAGCTTGCCATAACTACCATTTGTATTCAGTTACAACAGAGCAAACGTGAAGCAACTCTGAAGTCATGCTACTACCAGCACTAACAAGCAGAGTCTTTACCATGTGGCATGAAGATTTTAAAACCTTTTAACATGGTTGCTCTCTTTTAGGTCTTGTCACTAGGATGTTTTGTAGGAATGGCCGTAACATATATATATATATATATATATATTTTCCAGAACGTGGGTGGTAAACCCTGGAACAGGGCCCTGAGTGGTTGTGGAACACCCTTCCTGGAGAGACTCAAAACTTACCTGGACAAGGCCCTAAGCAATCTGATTTAACTTTGAATTTAGTTATGCTTTGAGCAACTTGTTGCTCTTCAGGTCCCTTTCTGACTGAAATTGTACATGGCCAGCCTACCAGGCATTAAGATGAGTTCTCTTAGTATGTCTGATAAGAAAACACAGTTCAGGTGGTGATCGCAGTCAAACACAAATACAAGTGGCAGTCTCTGGAGCTATTGTGGTGTTGCAGTGCTAGTTCAGTAATCTTTAAGGGTCATAAGGTGATAGTGGCCATACCATCCTGCCTTGGCCTCACAAATGAGTAACCAGCTGCTTGTATTGAAGGTAAACTCTCTGGTGTTTGTCTAGTGTACAGAGTGTAAATAGCATCTCAAATACCATGAAATGTCAATATTAATGTCTGATGGTATTGCAGAAATTCATTTTAAGTCACACAAGTCTAAATCTAATACACTGATTTGTTTATATTCTTCAACACTGAGGAATAGGTTATGCCTGAGACATTCTCTAGACTTGTGAGATCTTTGCTTTATCTCCTATGTGAACTTTACTGCACTGTCGTTACCTGCTAGAGAAAAGTCTAAAATATCTCTAGGTATCAGATACTACTTCTGCTTCAGGGAACAGGAGGAAAAAAAAAAAAAAAAAGGTAGCTAAACCTATCTGTAACAAACGTCGGAAATAACTGGGATCAGCAGGTGATACGTTACTGGGTGAGAAAAAATTTATAGTCAAGGAAAAAATCCTGGTGAGATTTACTTAGGATTACTGAAAATGACAAGATACAGGGTTCTGCTGGATTTTTTTTCACTATGGTAAATGCTACCTCTGGTTAAAAAGATTGTCTATTTGGCCCTAGATCAAAAACTTGAGCTTTCCTTGCCAAAGTTGTAAAATTCATAGAAAAAGAAGAAAAAAATCAAGAAAAAAACATGCATGTTTATTCTATTGGCCTGTCTTTCCCCACCCTTCCATCTTCTCACACAATTCTTCCGCAGAGGTCTGTTCTTAAGAGCAGGAAAACAGTTTTACATCAATCAGGTTTTAAAATCCAAATAAATGAAATTTTCCTGAGTCTTTTCCAGCAGTCACTATGCCCCTTTTCTTGTTGTGCTAGAGAAATTACTGGAAAGCTTAGTAAGAGTGAATTAATTCCATGACCACCTGGTGTCCTGAAAGGGGGCTGTGGAAGATAAGTGTGACTTGCATTCTGGCTGACATTGATGTTGGCATTTGGAATTGCTCAAGAGGAATTTCATGGAGCCATGCTGATTTATATGAAAGGCCCTGAACTCCATATACATATATCTTGTTTCTACTGTTTTATAGCTAATTTTTATTTTACTGCTGACTGGTAACCGAAGCGTTGACTTCCTTTCATCTTTTTCTTGCCAAAGTCAAAGAGCGGTGCTGCAGGTCACGGATATGCACGCCTCCATGTTGTGAACCAAACCTCTAAGACCACAGCAGGGGTGCGTGAGGTTTCTAATGAAGATGCAGCATGGCATGATGGGCTCTTTGCTCAGAGTCTGCCTGTCTGACAGGGTGCTGAATGGCAGAGCAGGCAGAACAGCTGTGGGTGGTACCAAGCCTGTGGGTCACAGGGAGAGGCTGCAGCACTCAGCTGAGAGTGGGTGCTGTGGGGCTGGTAATGCTCACCTTGGATGCCCAAGTTTCACAGATGCTGTGGGAGGCTTCCCAGGTGTGTTGATCCTCTTCTCTTTCACTCTGGTTTAAAGCTATCTTAACTCTCTTGGCTGCTACCGAGCTATCCCGCCTCCAAGAGAAGTGGCTGGAGAATTGGGACCCTTCTGCCTACAGCATTTTCAGCCCTATTTTCTCTTGTTTTTCCAGCCTTCTGCTTAACCCTCCCTGCCAAAAGCACTCTTTGGCGACTAGCAAACTAATTGGCCAGAGGGGATGTCATCAAAAATTCATCTCGAGTAATTAGACATTGAGCTATCATTATCCTTGAGGTTCAGATCATTTTTGTTTTCATTATCTGTCTAGTTCCCTGTGGTAGATATTTCTGATAATTTCTTGACACTGAAGGGGTCATGAGTCCCGGCGTTCTCTCAGACATGCTTCTCTTACTCGTCCTTGCTTAGCTAGCAGGGATGGAGGAAAAGCTATATTAGTCATACTGCGTATTCATGATTTTGCCTCTTAAATAGGGCATCTTGTGTAAGGAACAGAGTTCTCACAATGTTTTGCTAGGTAGCTGGCAAATTCAGTGCCGCATAGTTTGTGAAGGAGCACTTCTGTTTTTCAAATGTTTTCAGATAAATGTCATCCCAAACTGCTGTTGGTGGCTTTGAGAAATCACATTTGCATTTTATGTAATTCTAATTATATAGTAATTAAATTCTGATACAAAGTGAGATTAATATTAGAATTGGTCCTTGAAATTCTGTTACTCCATGTAAACCAGCACTTTTTCTGTTATGAGTCTTTACATGTGAAAAGAATGTAACTAGATTTCTGTCAGTGGAGCCTTATCAGTTTTAAATTGTCTAATCAGTAAATTTCTAGTAAAAAATAGGTTATTTTGGGTTGAAAATTAATATGCCTTTGTCTATGATGTGAAGAAAAGCTCTAGGATTTTTTTTGTTTGTTTTTAAGCTGCTGTTCTATGTGTTACAGAAATAAGTAATTCAGAGTATGTGAGCCTGCCAAAACATCGAATTTCTATTTTTTTTTTTTTTTTTTAAATCCTAATGTTTGGGAAATTATTTTCATCCTTAATGGAAATCTAGACATAACAGAAATATTTCCACAAATATATTACTATAATTTCTTCTTGGATCGACTGAAGTAGGTCCACTGTTTTGATTTTGACTTATTTTGTATTAGATCCCATTTTCTTTAAAGAAAAGCCATTCTGAAAGGAAAGCTGAAAATACTTTGGATCGTTGAAAGAAACTTCAGAATCAATATGCTCTTTTAGCAAATACAGATGCTGTGAAAAGTGTGTACTTTAATTGAAGGGTTTTTCATTCTAAGTATTTTCTATAATGTACTACACATGCTATATCCTGGAAGTGTAGTGTTGCAGGACTGTATTTATGTATTCAAAATTTTAAAATATTTTGAATATATTTTAAAAAGATATTCATTTTAACATCTGCATGTTCAGCCCTTTATAAGACACAGAAAATTATATAATCTGTCTTTATAAACTTAGAATAAACAGTAAAAATATATATATATATATATATATATATATTAGCCTTGATTGTAGTAATTGAAATGCTTCATGGCTTTTCTCTCTGGCTATTGATTGCTTCCTGCTAAGAGGAACTATGATGGCATTCTTGATTTAGGTGTGGAAATCACTTGCAGAGGACTAGATGTAGAGGTCTTGTCTGTCCTGTACCTCTTATAAATTCAAGATTATATTTAATACACAATGGTATATAAATAAGTCATGATCCAATTTCACCCTTGTCATGAATAGCTCACAGCTTTAATTACTAAAAGTCTGTATGACAGCTTATAACAAAGTATGGACTGAAGCAAAGTTAAGTAAACAAAACCTTGCAATGGCTCTAGAATCCCTCAAGCTAATGGTTTTTAATCAATCACGGTTTTGTTTCTTGGGTAGTGATGTGCAATTCAGCTTTACACAAACATTTCCATGAACAGAGCTGGTAGGTAGGATAGGTAGGATAGGCATTAAAAACAAACCCAGCTTAGTGTTAGACGTCTCAAGTTATCCCCCCCCTTTAGCTAATCTATGTTGAGCTTAGTACTGGGTTCTCTGCTGGTACCCTTGGGTGCTTCTGATTTCAGCAGAGCTCTGCTTATGTGCACCAGCTGGAAGTGTGGCTGAGGAAGCTGGTAGCTTGCTAAAGACATCTTTATTAAGCTTTCTTATCTTCCCATTGTCTGGCTTTTACTTTTGAGTTATGAAAAATGAAACCATATTCTCTCTAGGCACCGAGACTTTCCAGTGGTTTTATTTCACTCTTTTCAAGGAAATCTCACTTGTTTTCTTAAACCTGCATGCTCTCATTAAGTGCTGCTTTGGCACATCTCATACTGGTAGCAAGTATCCTCTTCCATGCACCAAAGCTGGAGGGAAAGGTGTGTGACAGTCACTTTATTTTTCTCTTTGGCTAAGGAAGCAGAGTTCCCTTTCTACTGTCAACTGGAATCTAGCTGTAATTTCATCCTACTGTATTTGCAGGTTGGCTGACAATTTAAAAAGTCAAGTTTCTCCATCAGTATCAGAATATACGTTTGAAAGCCAACTCAAATTATCTAATGACATGAAAATATTTCAAGGAGCTACAATGAATAAGAGTGAACCAGTGTGAAGATTGTATATTTTCATTCAAATTCTGATACCAGGATAGAATTAATAATAATCATAACACAATAAGTATCGAATAAGTAACATCTCTTATTTTTAAATGTGGTATCTGCTTTGTATCTCACAAGTGAGCAATGTCGTTAGAGTGAAACAGTGTTGAAGAATTCATGGGCACATTCAGTGGCATGTTCATGGATATGTTCAGTGTTAAACAACATGGTAGAAGGACATTGAGACCTTCATCTTTCTTTGATAAGATGTTAATTTGAAAAATAATTTATCAGATCAGAAAAGCTGGTAATATCGGCAGATCAGCATAACTCAGTCATGTCAATCTGACATTTGATCATAAGTACTTTTGGTGAGATAGAAAGTCAAAGTGAAGGACAACACAACTTTCATATGCAGTGTTCCAAACTCAAAAAGAAAGTATTTTTAAAATATCTACTGCTCCTATTTCAAGTACCAGTCGTACAGTTGGATCCTTATAAAAGGAATTTTGTATGTGCTTCAATCGATTTCCCAGTAACAGATATTTGACTTGTGTATCTGTTAGTTCAGGAACATATAGCAAGCAAGATGTTCATTAAAAAAATATTTTCATGACATCACTGTAAAGAATATTGTATCTAAGCTGTTGGGCTGACTGCAAAACTTTACTAATTCATTATCTCAGTGAACTGCAATGTAATTCTTTTGAAGGAATACTTGTCTGTGAATGCCTCATCATCACTAGTTAAATTTACATGTCTGGTATTGACACACGGTGATTGATATATGACCGAACCCTTTCACATAGTCATTTCAATATCATTTTCTTACATTAGATTCAGATTTCCTAACCTGGTGTACTCTCAGCAGAATGCTAGACAATCATCCTTGTAAGGGTATTTTCTATGTGAAATATACATCATATTGGTTTTTCTATTCCTACTTAAATCCTGAGGGACATGAATCAGATCCAGGCCAAGTACTTGTACAGTGGAATAGATTAGACAGAAGTTAATATATTGGTCAAAGTAGTCAGGTTCTATTAATTTTGCCTAATCAGTGGCTGACTTATGACTTCTGGCTTTTGGTTGGCTTGCAGAATAGGTGAAGCAAGCTGGTACTTGCCCACAGTATTTACTGTAGCCCTACTTTCATTAGCATACATCACTTCAGGAAAATTCAGTATCATTTCTTACTTCATAGGGATTTCTACTGAAAATGTTGTATTTTCTCAGAAAACATGAATGCCTACCCTTAAGCTAGGGTCCACTTCATATATGCTGCATCCATATGCATTTATAATGAGCTCATTTATTAATAGACCTTGAATATAAAAAGAGTATCTAGATTATTTTATAAACTGTAAATAAAATGTATGGGTATCTTTTGGTGAGATCAATCCATTAGCTAACATCTTGTTTCATTGACAACGACTTGATCGGCTTTTAAAACAGTTTATATGCACAAACCTCAAGAGATTGTGAATAGCACCCACACAGTCTAAAAGCCCTGTGTGAGGTTTTTGCTTCCAATTGAGAAAAACGGTCTTTTTTTTCCCCTCGTATCTGTTTCAGACAACAAGGGCAGAGATGTATTCATATCCTTTTCAACTTTAAAAGGATATTATCACAGAATCACAGAATTGTAGGGGTTGGAAGGGACCTTGAAAGATGATCGGGTCCAAGCCCCCTGCCAATGCAGGTTCCTGAGAGCAGGCTGCCCAGGTAGGCGTCCAGACAGGCCTTGAATATCTCCAGAGAAGGAGACCCCACAACCTCCCTGGGCAGCCTGTCCCAGTGCTCCGTCACCCTCACCGTGAAGAAGTTCTTTGGCATGTTGGTGCGGAACTCGCTGTGCTCCATTTTGTGGCCATTGCCCCTTGTCCTGTCCCACAAACCACTGAAAAGAAGTTGGCCATTATTTTTATTATTTTTTATTTAGGTGAATGTATTTGTATACAATGCCTTTGAAAATAGGAATGCTAAGAAAGAATGAAGAATTTTAGAAATTCTGGTGCTTGTGTAGTTACCACCCCCAAGTCTCCCTCCAAATTTCAAAATCACTTATAGCATCACCACATTTTTAAACATTCAACTGTTTAAAGCAAAGTGGGTGGGTGTTTCCTTTGGTCATTTCTCCAGCCCTGTTGGGTCTATATGTATATTACCTTTGTGGCATATAAGATCCATCATTGCTTTCTGGTGTCCCAGGAAAATCACAGACGCCCTTATGACTGACTACAAAGTTAAATGCTTAAGCAGTCTGCCCAGCTGACCTAGTCTTCCCAAGACCCCTAAGTAGCTTGTTTTGGGTGGACTGTTAAACAGCAAAAGCAGGAAATAGCGTGGAAAGAGTAAGTGCTTGTCTTTCTACCAGGACATGGAGCGGTTGAGATGAAATACAAAGTAACTGCCTGTGAAATGTTTCTAAATATTCTGGTGAATCATCTCCAGCAGGAAAATACATGGTACTTGATTGGATAGAAAAAGTTGTTTATTACCAGTGAAGTGAGTCAGGATAAAGCAGGAGAAATGTCTGAACAATTAGATTTGCTTCAGTGTTCCAATTACCTAATGTGTTTGTTTTCAAAATGCAGAGAAATGTGTAAGGAATCAGTTATCTGTAACTTCCAGTGATGGCAAGGTATAGGGCAGGATGGGCTTCAAATATTCTCATCAGGACACTTTCTGAAGGCTATTGGGAAACCACAATCTAGCAAGGTTTGTGAAGATTAATAGCTCAGCTGGAAGCACGCACACGCAAAATGTAGTAGCATAAAAAGATGAAATTTGGAATGGATTTTTTCCTCTTTAAAAAGAGGAATAACGTGGCCTTTGCAGTAGAGCTAAAATGCATCCCTGGTCATTGCTTGACCATCTGGTATGGGGTAGTAACACACAGATCAGCTTTTCTAAACGCTGATGTTGAAACCAAAGGAGTAATTTTTCAAGGATTAGGCCACTGACACCAGACTTTACCATGTCAGCAGAAGTGAGCAGTGTTTATTATGAGGAACAATTCTAGTCTAGATAAATCATTTAAGATGTACTGCATCATTCTTGATAAAGAATTATTTTTATTACGTTAGTTATTTTATGTTTATGCCTACCTTAGGAATTGTATTCTTCTAAATAAAAATTCCCAGGGCCTTTATCACAGTTGCCATTTTTATCAATATGAATATAGTCATGTTTTATTTTCTTGGCTTATACTATGGTTTTCTGCTGTTCCCTCCTCCTTTCTCTGTTTTTTAGGTGCAGCCTGCTGCTTCTCTGCAATTAGCAAGCACTTCCCCCTTGTTTCAGCCATATGGTCTGGAGACACGGGGAAGTAGTAGCTTTCTCTGTGACCATTGTGGAATCGGGGAAGACAGTAACCATGACTGTCAATTAACCATAATTAAGAAGAGGTGGAAGATTGTTATTTCTCTGTTTTCCTTAGTGATACTGGGGGGACAGATAAACTACCACCAAGCTCCCTTCTTTCAGGGAGACTTAACTATCTGAACCCACAGAAATGAGAACTCAGTCAGCTTGGTCCTGCCATGAAAATATACATATTTCCTCAAAAAAAAAAAAAAAGGGGGGGGGGGGGGGGCTGAGGAAATCCAGTAAGCAGACTGGATGGGAACAGGGTTAAGATGTGAGAGAAAGTAAGCAGCAGGCTTAAAATATTATTTGGAATGTAGCTATATTGAAACCTTAGCCTTGGCACTTCAAAGCTATTTCTAAAAGTCAGGGGCTGGTGTTATATTTATGGTAATAAATATTGGCAACTTCTTTTACCTAATGCAGGTGAAAATCAAAATCATTTGAGCATGGTGGGGATGTTATGAATGAAACAAATTATATTGTGGCTGTAATTATAACACCTTTGACTTCAGCCTTTTGGCTCCATATCATTTAGTGAATTTAAAGTCTCTTTATTGCTCTTTATCAAGACATGCTTGTCCAGAGCTAGATCACACTAATTTTCCAGACTTTGGTCCACAGTTGCTTGTTTGCAGTACAGCAATCCTAAAGTCTCTTTCTGCTCTTTTAGTGTCTTGGCATTGGAATATGTCCTCAAAGATACGATTCCCTAAAACACCGTATTCCCTGTGTACAGTATTTAAGTATCTTTTGCATATTTTTAAGATAAAATGAGATTGGCAAGAAATTCTTTCTTCCTCCTAGTTCTAACTTTTGTGTATGTGTGTGTGTGTGTGTGTGTTTTGGATGAGTAATTTGATAAATAGCTTATAAGACTGAGAAAGGAGATCACTTCTACAACTGTGGGCAATTTTTTCTCTTATAATAGGTTGGCCTGGATATGAAATGAGTCAGAGACTAGAAATTAATAAATGGGAAACTTGAAAATAAAAGTCATATCCAATTATCGAGATAAACAATTGGGGTTCATTTTTATTTTTATTACTGCACCTCTCAAATTACCACTGGATAAGGCTTCTTATAAATTGTTATTCAAAAATAAAAGAATGAATCTGAATAAAGTGTTAAAATTTTATGTTCTTTAAAGCAGCATGTGAGATCTATTTGTGGGGAGAGAAAGTGGTGGTTATTTTTTTGTCCAGTGCAATGATAAATGCAAATTCTATTTTTAAAGAAGGCTGGAGTAATTCCTTTTCACTATAATAGCAGTGTTTCCAATTTAGTATCTTCCCTCAGTTTACAATTTGCTACTTACAAGGTGTAGTTAAGAGCACTGTTGTTTCCATTCTTCCTGCCTTTCCTTCCATTAAACCTGCCTATTACAAAGGACTCCTGCTAGTATAAACAGAATTCAGAAATGCAAACTTTTTCCAAATGTGCTTGTATCTCCTTTATAGCCCAGTGTCACAAAATGCAGAGACTGCCCTGCAATGAGCTGTTGTAGGTCTCTGTAGAAAGTGAAGTTGCTCAGCACTCAGGATGGCGCTGAGATCTCTGTTGCAGTTCGCAGCTAACAGCCAATGTAGATGTAAGCAGTGCAAGTGCTTTGAAAGTACCTACTCCATTGCAGTACAGCAGAGCTGTTTCTTTTGGATGGCGATGAGTATTTGACTTGGCCCTGGAAGTCTTAACTCATCGCTTCTTTGGATATCAGGTTATTATGAGGAGAAAACATACCCTGCAGAGCAGGCAACTACAACAGTGGGATAGCTTAGTGTGATCCTTTGGCCTACAGGCAAGGCAATGGGTTTAATTGAAGTGATCAAATATGTGGTCTGTGTTGATTTTTTTAACTGATTAAAATCTAATGGGATATATGAATACAAAATATTGTCAATTGTATCAGAAATTAATAATCCCAGACTGAGCTGTCTTCAAATAGCTAGTTCTAAATAAACTAGCAGATTTTTCAGGTTGACATCATATCATTCTAGATTTGAAATGGATATCAAGGACACTTTCAAAAAGTCTATTGCATTAGTAGCTGTGCAAGATAGATCTAGGCAGATGCATTATTATCTGAGCTGTCAGTTTTACTATACAATTTGCATGTCAAGTGTCAACCTGATGGGCTATCTCGTTAAATGCCTGCAAAACTGTACTGCTACTTGGTGCAAAAAGTTTCTTGTTTGACAGTTTAGATGTAGAGACTTCTAGCTTGTTCCTTTTCCTTTTAAACTCAGTACCTGGGAACTTCTTAAGACATGAAAATGTTCCTCTTACACTAACAGATGGACTCTGGTAGTTAGCAGCTGAACTGCGGTGATAATACTGCACCAGTCAGAACATGGATCACGGGAGGGAGTGCAATCGTACTAAATATCCCTTCAGATGAACCCCTTGCTCTTATTAGGGAGATTCTCTGGTAGCATCCATTGACTTTAATGAGATTTATTCTTTTTTTTTTTTTTTTTCCGTCAGCTTCAATAGTTGCTCTGGGCCCTAAAAGGAGATGAATGTGGTTTTTAAGACGTTTTACTTAGCAAGGGATTGTTATTTAACTTTTAAATCATCAAATATGTCTATGGGCATTTTCTCAGGGAAGCTTCTAGCTAAATTCTCCTACTGTTGTATAGAAGAAAAATGGCTCTCATCATGCTGAATGTGGCAAATCCTAAGAGGAGGTTACATATATCTCTCCATTGGTCAAAGTTGCAGGTATATTAGTAATATTTCTCTATTATTTAGGTCATATTACCAACAATGTGAAAGATAACTCTTTGTCCTAGATCAAAAGACAATGACTATACTTTGTATTTTTTTTGTGTCACGGGGTGTTGCTCTGTCAGACTGCAGCCTGAAATACTGCATTAACACAATGTTTCTCTCTTTAATCTGAAGGTGATGTCAAGTATTCAGTTTTGAATATCATCTCTTTTACCTAAATATTTCTGCTGTGATGGGCTAAAAGAGGTTAAAAAAAAAAGGAAAAAAAAAAAAAAAGGAACGCATAGTTTAAAGTTTTGTATGCATTCTTAGGCTTTTTTTTTTTTATTTCTTTGACCGATGTTTTAAAATATCAAATAGATGGCTAGAGGAGTTTTATTATTTTATTCAGGAATTTATATCAGATTTCTGCTTCACACGTCAACATGTAGATTTGTACGTGGTTTTAGATCTTTTAATGGTACCTTTGTTAACATATCTTCTGAATGGGATTGCTTTTTTCATACATCCACTTGAAACCCACATATGTTTTCTAAACTAAAAAGATTAATTATTACTACCAAACATTACTATTAGCAGGGATAAATGGGGAAGGTGTAGTTCATGTCCTTTTGGAAAGGGAGGAAGGATTTTGTTTTGGTTTTGTTTTGTTTTTAAATAACAATGGCAAATTCAGTTCCCTGCTGTCAGAGAATTCTATTAAGAGTAAATCAGAAAACAAATGGAAGAGACAGAAAAGAAGGCAAAAGGAGAAAGAAAGAAAAAAAGGAAGGAGAAAAGAAAAAAAAAGAAAAAAAAGGAAAAACGTTCTAGGCACTGAAAGTAGAACTTGACATCTAAATCTTAAGTCCCACTAGTAAGTTTAATTCTTCCTATTCTCCATGCATGCCTCCAATGATTCCATTCACTGAAATACTTCAGGCTCGTACAGTTTCTGCTTCTGTGTATGACTATGGCTGCCTTGCTCTTGCCAGAGGTTAGCATCTTGGAAACCTGTACTTCAGGCAGATCAGGATTTTGTTTCCATTCTAAGCATTTCTCCAACTGTCCTCTAGGGAGCTTGTGCTTGCAACACACAACAAATACTCCGGAATTGGGAACCATACAAAAGATGGTGATGGTGATCTTTTCCATACAAAGATATTGTAAGAGCATGAGTTAGATGTAACTAGTAGGTATTTCACCTGCTATATGTAAAGTAGAAACTGTTTTCAGACTAAGAATCAGAAATCATTTTTTTTTTTTTTTTTTTTACAAGACTAGGTGAGTGCCCATGTGCACTCAGGTGCAGAAGCAACACTCACTTTCCTGCTCTCTTTTTCTTGACTTTACAATGCAAAGTGGCATGACTTTAGAAAGGATTGTGGGGACAGAACACCGCATCATAACCTGGTTTGCTCATCTCCAAAGGAAAAGGAGATATGGAGTGAAGCTCTTCCGGGAGGACAGAACTGGAATGGAGTCTGTAATGTTCAGGTGAGTGCTGTGACCTCTAAAGCTCTGTGACCTCTTGGTGCTATTCTAATACTGACGGTAATGGGCTGTGTGCTAGATGATTGTGTGATAGGAATTCTGATTGCGGTTATACCTAAAGAAAATTTATACCCACAAGCAGAGACTAGTGGGACTGTGGGACTGTTTTAGCTTTAGTTTACTGTACACCAAGTCGGGCACAGACTAGTCCTCTACGGAGGAAAGGGCAAAGCATCAGCCATTATAATACTTTGGTGTCTCCATCTGCCAGCTGGTGTTATGAACTATAAGAGATGATGGCACATCCTTAATATTCTTTGACAGTACAATATTTTTACTTAGGCTGTCTATTCCAGAATGATGCTTCTCTGATAGAATGGCCAGTCAATCTCACAGTGTGATAGAAAACAGATGTAAGATTAGGATGCAAAGTAGTTTTCCAGATACTTGGTCTCAGCATGCTGTACAACCCAGCCCTAGAGTTAACCAGCCAAGTGCTGACACATGTCTTATAGCAAAATATCACTCACAGCCACAGTTCAAAGGCCTTGCTACCCTCCAGGGCAATTAATACAGCATCACATTCAATGGTGCTTGAACCAAATCCATCGAATTCTCAGGGGAGGAGTAACAAAGCAATCTCAAAGCTCAGACATGAGCAGCATGCTGCTGCAGCTAAAGTTTCAGTCCTGAAGAATGCAATCCTCCCTTAATGCTTGTGTGACAATGCATTATAAAGAGTTGATTCTTCTGTCCTTGAAATTTGTGACAATACTCTTATTAACTTTACTAAAAAAAAGTTCAAACTCCAGATGTGGATCTCCACTTTCCAAACTATTTGTCCCAAGGGTAGCTCTAAATGGCTTTCCCTAAGTATTTGGAGGTGGGCTTTTGAGTTAGAATTTTAAACACGGTTTAGAATAAATAAACAAAAGATTCATACTGCACCTTTTTTTTTTTTTTTTTTTTTTTTTTTTTTTTAATGAAGTTGTATGTATACATTCTACATTTGCATTGGTAATGCTAACAGCTAACCATAGCAGCTTTTGCTATTTCAGGTAAGTACCTGAAGTGATGACATTTCATTTTAGAAATTGTGGCCAGGTTTGAATAATAATGCTTGCATTATGCAGCATTTATTCAACTAATAGTGCCATTGAAAGTATTGAGGCGTCTCATAGTATAATTTAGTACTTGGTGTGAACATGATTTGATAGTCACCTTATACCTGGGACGTCTGAAATTAACTATGCCTATTATGTAATTGTGTCATGCTATAGAGTGCAGGGAATAACAACAAGTGGCTCTTAATTCCTGATTTCATTTCAGCAGTTCCCACTTCGATTTCTATTTATTAGTGTATGAATGCTGTGCTCCCACTGTTCCTTCTATTGTGGTTATGATAGTTCAGAAAGAAATAAGAGTTATGTGTAGATGTGCTCTACACTCTGCTGAATATAACCTGAATATTGAATTGAATATTTTTATTCAGGCAGTCCTTGGGAATTCCCAGACTGGTCATAACCAATGGAAAACAATATGTAACCCAAGTTCCATTGTAATTAACAGTAGCATATGAAAATGAACAAAAAAAAGAATGACATTTTAGTGCTTTTACTATTTAAGAAAATTAATATTTTAGCGATAGGTTCATGCTCTATATTTTGTCTTTAAGGAGTGCAATTCTTATGAAGGCATGTCTGCATCCTATCCTAAAATAAGTGCTTATGGCAGTGCTTATGGCATTACCAATCTGCATGCCTGCATTTATTTATTTATTTAAATGGATAAATCATTTATAGATGAGAAAGATGGCATAGACATAGACGGCTTTTTCAGACCTCTTACAGCACAGATAATAGGATTTCAGAAACCAAATTCAAAAATATGTATGACATATTTAGCTTTGGCAGTAAAGGAATGAGGGTGATATGAAGTAATAACTAAAGAGAGATTTTGGGGATTTTTTTGGAAGTTAATTATGTTCTTGAATACACACTGGTATTAGGAAGATCTTTCTCCCTGTATTTGCAGATTATATGGTCCTTCAAATCTAGGAGTATTGCATATAAATCATTTAAGTATTGTAAAGTGTCTTTTCTGATAAGCATAGCCAAGGTTGCTGGATAAAATCATTTTAAATAAACTGTGTGTGTGTGTGTATATATATATGTGTATATATATATATATATATATATATATTTACCCAAAGCGTGCTTGATGAGTTCTAGGGGGATATTTTCTGCTATTTTCTCTTTTTAAAGACACCAGCTTGTCAAAAAGATATTGACGCTTGTCAAAATTTAGTTATGATAGAAAAATTGTAAAAAAATATATGAAGATGCGAGGAAAAGAAACAATGCAAACTTGCTTGGGATTGTTATTAAAAAATTGATTTCAGCTGACTTTTTACTTCAAATTTAGAAATTGTACAAAGTGAGGAAAAAAGTGGAAATGCAGAGGAAAATGTTGAAATAGATGGCTTAGTATTTTGAAACTTTGCTATAAATTCAATAAAGGAATTTTCTTATTTTCTTATTTCAAAAAGGAATGATATTTGAGATTTTTAAAAAAATCAATTTTAAAACAAGAAAACAGAATATTCCTGAGCTGTTTTGGTTCTCCTGTGTTTGGGCTGTTGCTACCTTATCTCCTTAGCTTAACAGTGACAGAAATAGCATTTGTCTTATGTAAGGGGAGGTGAACTTTATATATTCTGCATCTCTTTCATCAAAAAAACTACTTCACTTTAACATGGCCTTTTTTTTTTTTTTTTTTTTTTTGCTTGTTTTTGGTAAGTATATAGAGAGAATACTTTACAAGCTAAGCAGTGCCTGAACAATTTTTTTTCTTTCATATACTGTACTTCCTCCAGATCAGAGTGGGAGCATAGTGGAGAAGCAGTCTGGGGGAATTTGGGAAGGTACTGGTTGCCATCTGTAGTGCATCTTTTCTATAAATGAGTATTCTGAGCATTTGTTGTGCTGTTAGTTAAGCAACGTCAGCTATGCCCGATCACTTTAAAACAATACTTTGAGGATCTGTAGTCAAGTGCTTATTAATTTTTCACTCTCAGAAGTCAAACATAAAGCAATGCAAAAAGAATTTTTTATAATGACTAATGTAAATCAAATAGCTGATTTGTTAGAAACTGTTTGGTGGAAGTCTTTTTTTTTTTTTTTTTTTTTTTTTTTTTTTTTTTTT
>NC_048901.1:5480039-5630835 GCF_011077185.1 Oxyura jamaicensis
TTTTTTTTTTTTTTTTTTTTTTTTTTTTTTTTTTTTTTCAGCATTAAATCATATTGAGGTAGATTTTACAGCAATGCCTATAGGTGGTCAAAGAGTTTAGAAACGTTTGTTGTATTTATTCTTAAAAAACAACAACAATACAACCTAGCCCTGAAATTCTTCAAAAATAAAAGTAAAAAAGTAATGTTTCAAAGTATAAAACTTTTTTTTTTTTTTTTTTTGGTTTGGTTTGTGTATTCTCCTGCAATCCCTGCAACTGATTGTGTTTAATAAGCCTCTGATGCCTCTTTTTTTTTTTTAAATATATATATAGATATGATTTTTCTTTTATTGCTCATATCTCTTTTATTGCTGCTCTCTAGATCAAGGGCATAGGAAGAAAAGAAAAATGGTGACTGAGAATGATATCTGCAATCTTCCACATTTTCTTCCACACTCTGGCATTTTTCTAAATGTTTCGACCTTGATTCAATGCCGTAGTTACCCATTATAATTCTAAGAGTCATTGTAGACAATTCTTCACCACCCTGGGTATTCCAACCTCTCATATGTTTATAAAGTTAGGGCTTTGGCAACCCTAGTGATAAAAATTCAAGACAAATATAATTGAGATTATAAATACATTTCAGTTACTTTCTTTAAATATTATGTGCCATCTGGCTGTACAAGATAGTAAAGCTTATATATTTTTAAAGTTTTCTTTTGAAACTCTGAAAGCTGGACATGACTGTTTTTCTAAAAGAATGCTAAATTATCATGTTTACTGGCACTGATGATTTTAGACAACCACCAAACATTATTGGAAATAGTGCCCTGCTTGAGATATAGTTGCCTGCTTCCACATATTCATGTGCTGATTTTCATAAACCTTGTGCCTAATGCTGGGCATCTCTGTCCAGGATGAAATGTAATTTCCAGACAGCACGGGGATGAGTTATCTTGTAAGCTCTTAAAATTACTTTCTGAATTTCATTCGTTATTCTTGGGAAAATGTATTGCCCTGAGGTATAGTGCTGTAGAGGTATAAAACATATGCATACTTTCAGCAAGTGATTTCTCAGACTGTACAATTTTTTTTTTTTTTTAGTCAGGATACATTAACTCCAGGCAAAGAGAGACCTTTTGCCTTCTATGTGAATTTACACAGCCTGGTGGTAGTTGTGGTGCAGTTCTCACAAGGAGTGGCTTTATTTTGCTGTAGATATTAGCTTGAACTTCTCCATTGTGCTGTGATGTGCTTTCTCTTCCATTTCTTCCCATGCCAAGCCTCTCTCTCATCCACAGGTTTGTCCTCTTTCTATAGCAATATATTTATTAATGTAATGTGAGAGTATTGATAGTATAATTCTTTTTGGTAATGACTGCATAGCTGAATATCATCTTCTGTTAATCTGCCAGTAATTATCCTTGTGGAGTTGAGAAAATGTAAAAGGATATTTAAATGTTGGATGGGTCTGGAGGATGTAATTTTAAAGTGAAATCACATATCACCTAAATTCTGTTTGAAGATACAAACGTAACAGAAAAAAAGAGTCAGTGCACAACTTGGGTTAGATTTTATAAAATCTTTAAAAATGATTGTTGTATTTTCCTCTGATTTTCAGCATACATATTGTCACAAGTACTTGTAATAGAAAAATGGATAAATTTATGTAATTCTGCAGCATTGCATCTTTTTCAAAGAAATGTGGAAAAGTTTCAGAAGCATTACTTCAGAGCAGTTCATTTCTATAGAAAGCTGTATTTAGTTGGTCAGATCTGTGAAAAATCATGGATTTTGACGTCTAGTAACAGTCTGAGTTATCTTCTAACTAAAGCAACCTGTTTTAGGCTTGACCTCATTTTCATGTATACATTAGGAAAGCCAGTGATTGTAAACACAGATGGTCTAACACATCATGTCATGCTGTTGCCCTTGTGTTGGAACAGGGCTAAATCTTGCATTGGGAATGAGGATTTTTATGTTAAACAAAGCACTTAATTAAGAACAGATTTCAATATTTAATGACTACACAGTAGCTTATTAAAATGTTTGCACTAGTGTTTATGATGTTTTGTGAATTAAATACCATTATATTTGTTAACTGTAGAATACACTTGCACTACTATTGCATGGAATCGAAGCCTTACTTCAGCAAGGTTACAGAGGCTCCCTAGCCTAGAAAAACAGATTTAATCCTTGTGCACTGGGGACAATGTTTAGAGAACTTAACATGATTTGAGAAGCAAGATATATCTAGAGGGTACAAGGGGAATCTGAATGAATGATTCAATGATCTTTCTTGGGGGATTACTACATCCTTAAATTGGAAACAACTGGGTAATATCTCTCTGCTTCCAGCCTAACAGCATCTTCTTCACTATTTAGAATTTTGAGGATTGAAGGCATCTGTAGAGACTCACAGAGCCACACTGGTATGTACATATGTTCAAAGTCTAACTTCTTTTCCCCCCTTGGAGCCATGGGTACTTTCTTTTTTTGAGTTTAGGGTACCAAACTCATGCAGCTTGCTACATTTCAAAGCAGAAGTGCACAGTCGCAATGTAATAGATGGCCTTTTAACTTAGAGTTCGTGGGTTCTTTGAGTGTCTCTCCCTCTTTTAAACTGTGGGCAAGAGAATTGAACATAAACCTCATTTCCTTTTTCTGCAACACATACCTCGTCTTGGTGTATGGTAAAGATGCATTACTGTTTTCATGCTATTGGCTTAAGTAGTAAAAACAGAAGACCCCATCTTTCCTCTGCTTCAGATGAAAATATTTCAACATTTATTTTATTTTCTAGCAGCTCATTTAAGAATGATAAACAAACATCTCATCACTCTTTTCCCTTGGGACCTTTTCCTCCAGATGAAAGAAAAAAACTCCACCATTCAGTTCCCTAAACCATACTTCTCCTGGGGAAGTCATTGTGGTTTCGAACTCATTCATATGGTATAGTATGTACATACTTAATGCTTTGGCCCTGCGAGAGTTCTTTCCAATTTATACTTCCATCTGCAATAAGTTATGACCACCTGCATCAGCTCAACTGTGCTGCTGATGTGAGAGCCCTCCTCCATTCCTGCTGCCTTCCCAGATAGTTATTTACAGAGAGAGTCTAGATAGTGCCTTTAGAAATGGAAGTCAGGCTGCTACTCATGGCCTTCCGTGAGAAATGTGGTTAATCAAGGGAACCATCCCAGAAGAATGAGTGAGTTAACCTTGGGGAAAAAATGTGATCTACTGGTGATTAATTAAAGAAAAAGAAGTATCAATGTTTGTAGTCTGACTTTTTAGAGGCTACTCAGAGAGCTGTGCACAATGTCATAGTTCCTTATGAGAAGTTCCTCACTCAAGGTTTTTGCATGCCCTGATGGTATTGCTGCTGGATGGGGCCTCTGTCAACAAACTGACTAATAATTACTCGTCATTCATATTTCTAATTAAATCTAAATTAAATGTGCACTTGGAACAACTTAAAATGAGATTACAGCTTTTTGCCACCAAAAGTTAACATAGCTTAAGATATATTTTATATCTCTACAGTAAGGAGTTAAACATTTAATGGAATGATGATTTTGGACAGCAGCAAAATTTTGTCATTGAATTCATGAATGATTACTAAATTCAGCAATATTATAATTCTCTTTAGAGGGCTTTAGATTTTCTTCATTTTTATTTTCTGGAGTTAGATATGTCTTTGTATTTGATACTTCCACCTGTCTTATATTCAAAGGAGTAGAACACATTTTTGCTGCTTAGTATGAAATCTTATTTTTTGCATGTCCACGATGTCTGCCATACACAAATCTCAAAGACCTTTGATATTAGTGACGCAGCTTTGTAGCATCCTAAGAAATAGACAGCATCACTTTCCACATCTGAACAGTAAGAGAAGTCAGGCAGAGAGAATTTCAATAACTTAACTAAGCAAGTTAAACAATAAACAAGCTAGTGATAAATTCAGGAAGAGAATGCAGAGCCACTCTTTCCTGAGGAGATCTGATCTTTAGATTATGTTTTCTCCAGCAAATAATTCCCCGAGAAATGTAATTTCAATCATTTTGAAATGATTTGTGAGTTTGACTAGAATTTATGCAATGATTTTATCTAAGCAATGAAAAAAAATGGGCCTGACTCCTAATAGTTGAAACAAGCATTTAGTGAGGATTATTGCATTATTATTTATTTATTTATTTATTACATTTTTATTTAGGATTATTTTTTAGCATGTCCACCTTGGGGAAAGGTAAGGCCTCTTCCTCCTCTTTGTGTAAGCGGGGGGGGGGGGGGGGGGACGCAAGGCTGGCTGTGGTACCTCTTGTGCAATACCCTGAAGCAGGGGAGAAGGATGCATGCCTGAAGGCCTCATAATAAGGTTCCTGGTCCTTCAGACAGGCAGCACGAATTAATCTTGGTATTCTGTTCTTATGTAAAAGTAAGACAACAGTGGTTTTATTTATTATTATTTTTTAATTATTTTTTTCTTAGTTCTTAGCTGCTTTCATTTTCCAAAAAGGTCTGAATGGGCTGGCTTTGAAATATTGTTAATGAAATAGACTAAGCTCTGGAAAGCTGGAGTGAAGTGTTAAACTCTGCCAAGCTGATGAGAAAAAGAAATACAGCTTTTTGGTTGATTGTTCTATGAGATTAATTTTCACAGAATCACAGAATGGGAGGGGTTGGAAGGGACCTCTGAAGATCAGCTAGTCCAACCCCCCTGCCTTCATTTTGTTAGCTGAATGCTTTTTTTTTTTTAATTTTTCTTAAAATAAAAAAAAATATTTTTACAAATAGTTCAATACCCACGGTTTAATTGTACACATTGTCTTCTGTGTACAGGCTGTATTCCCCTGCAGCTTTACCTGGTTGCATTATCCTTAGGAGCATACGCTAGGGTCCGGTGAGTTGTTTTTGTTATTACTTCTATAAGAGCAACAATAAAATATTTGATTTATGTCACCTCATTGGGCCAGATTATTCTGCAGAAGTATAAATCACTGTCATCTCCAGGTACATCTGGAAGGATGAGTCAAATCTTATGCTCCACCTCCTTGCAATCTTGAATCCTCACTCAAAAACAGCATTGTCAGTAATACTTTGTGGATAACTTTAGCCAAGACATTTGGAAAATTGATTTAACTCTTTTAAAAGGAATGAGAGAATAGCAAGTTTGCCCTATTGTCCTATAGACATTCGGTATATTACATAATATACCAAATATGCACAATTTGAAGTAAATTCATAAAGTTGCACCGTCCATTTATCCCTAATGGTATGGCTAATCATTGAAGCCATTAAATATTTTCCCTATTTATACTGGTCCTGTTGTGAGATCTCAGCTTGATTTCCAGACCTTGCAGATTAGTACAAGGTTATTGAGGTATGTATGAATTACTTTGGAAATCTAATTATTTTCTCCTGCTGAAATAGTAGAACATGCTGCAGTGGTGAAACTGGGGAGCACTTCACCGCAGGTAATTTAACAGATTTTTTAGTCCTTTGTGCAAATACTTTAGGCATCTTTCTCTGCAAATTACTTGCCTGCATAAAATTATTTAGTTCAGTGTGAACAAGTTCAGGCGAGCTGATTTTTAACAATCTGCTCCAAGTAGATAATTTTGGATATTGGTGGTGTTTTTTTTTTTTTTTTTTGGTTTGTTTGTTTTGTTGGTGCCTGGCAATCTGTTCTTTTCTAATTCTAATGCAGTAGTGTGAATGCTTTTGTACGGGGGCTTTGTTCTCTCAGGCTAAGGGAGAAAGAATGACAAAAAGTAGGGTAGTAGTAGTAGTAAACTAGTAGTAGAGTTCCTGTAAATTTGACATTAAGATTTCTTCCTGACACTATTATAAGTAAAAGCACTGGGCATATGGGCCCAGTGTTCAAATTTTCCTAATCTTTTTCTTACTACTCGAGGAAGATATGACTTAGGTTTACTGTCTTTCAGGAAACCTGATATTCCTTTCTCTGCTGTTGTACTTATGCAATCTGATTGAATGTGTATTCATTCACATGAACTTGTTTTTGTCGGATCTTTGTCTAATTTACTTATTTGTCTAGTTCAAAGTGCCTGAATTTGGACATGGATGTAATTTTCTTAATCCTTGTATAACCAGATCAGTAGCACAAGCTATTTCACATAAATGCCATTCTGAATGCTTCCTTATTGAGAATAACCCATATATTTTAAAGTGTCTTTTCCCCATCTCAAACTGAATAAAACTAGTTTCTTGGGCCATATGACCAACCTGAAATGAACTCACTCACATAGGCTGTGTTGCAGTGCTTTATTTTGGCATAGTAGTTCCTTCTCCACAGCTTGTGAGGGTATTTGCACTCTCCATTTCTTGTGGTAGCAGTTCCCATGAAAGTTGAAAATGACAGACACTAATAGGAGATAGTGGCAAGAAAATGTCAGAGTTCAGAGTGATTATTATTTTGGCCTAATGAATTTTGAGAGAATCATGGAATGGTTTAGATTGGAAGGGACCTCAAAGACCATCTAATCTCCCTAGAGACATCACACTTTCCACTAGATCAGGTTGCCCAAAGCCCCATCCAAGCAGTTCCAGGGATGGGACATCCACAACTTCTCTTGGCAGCCTGTTCCTCTGTCTCACTGCCCTTATTGTGAAGAATTTCGTCCTTATATCTAATCTAAACCTACCCTTTTTTAGTTTAAAACCATTACTCCTTGTCCTGTTATAACACACTCTGCAAAAGAGTCCCTCCCCAGCTTTCGTGTAGGCCCCCTTTAGATACTGGAAGGCTGCTCTAAGGCCTTTATGGAGCCTTTTCTTCTCCAGGCTGAACAATCCCAACTTTCTCAGCCTTTCTTCATAGGATAGGTGCTCCCACCCTCTGTTTGTCCTTTTGGCTCTCTTCTGGACTTGCTCCAAAAGGTTCATTTCTTTTTTTATGCTGTGGGCCCCAAAGCTGAGAGCAGTTCTCCAGGTAGGGTCTTGTGAGACCAGAGCAGAGGGGGAGAATCACTTCCCTCAACATTGTAGCTACGCTTCTTTCAATGCAGCCCAGGGTATGGTTGGCTTTGTGGGCTGCAAAAAAACATTGCTGGGTCATATCAAAATTTGCCTCCACTTGTACCCTCAAGTTCTGCTCCACAGAGCTGCTCTCTATCCACTAGTTGCCCAGCTAGTATTCATGTTTGGGATTACCTAGACCCAGATGCAGGACCTTGCATTTGGCCTTGTTGAACTTCATGAGGCCCTCCTCTTGAGCCTGTCAAGGTCCCTCTGGGGGGCATCCCTTTTCTCCAGTGTGCTGACTGCACCACTATGAACTTTAAATTACGTCTTGGGACTATGTCTCTTGTTGAAATCTTGGAGCTAAAAAGAAATCAGGTATTTAAAGAAGCCACTTGAATTAATCTCAAGAATATGAACAGAGGCAAGAAGTAACTAAGTTGTGAAGGGTCTTGGAGGGAACTTGGATGTTAGGTGGAACTGTTAGGATGATGGTGGAGATTTAACAGACATCACAAGGTAATGGGCTATATCTGCTGAATGGGTATTTAATGTAGTCTTTAGGATGTTAGTGTTAGTAACTGCTTGAGGCGCTACCTTACAAGGAAACACTGGAAAAACAGAAATATCACCACTTCTATGCTGTGATAATGTAGCCTTTTGCAGTTTAGAGGTTAGTAGTTTGGGAAATAACTTGGGGAAAGTTTTTTGGTCAATTTTATTAGAAATACCTTTGCACATGACAGAATCACAGTGTGAAAATATCAATCTTTTGGACTACCTCACAGAGACCAGATCAGTAGTTAGCAAAAAAATGGATGAATACTATGTTTATACTATGATCACAACAGTGACTGTTTATCTTGCCTCAAGTGACTTACAATTTGAATACGCTGTCCAAAAAAGTTTTGTTTCCATTTCTTGGAGTAGAAATAGATGTTCAGAATGGAGGGATTTGCACTTAAAGTTCATGCATGAAAATGGTGACATAGTTGGGAAGTGAACTGAGCTCCTTGTTCCTAGAGTAGACTCTTATCTGCCAGGCAGTTCTCTCAGTGTCTGTAAGTCCTTCACTGATGCAGGTCAATGTTATGGTATGAAATACAATTCAGCTGATTTACACCAATGTGAAGTTGACCTTTGAATTTTTGTCATCTTCTTATAAGAGTCTGATTATACACTTCAAATATGTTTTGATTTCTTAGTACAAGGACTTAATCCAGAAGAGAGCATGTCTATTGCAGATTAAAATTCATCTTGCTTCATTCTGGATTTTCTCTATTGAGTAATAAGGTTATACAGAAAGAATGCTGCTTTTATTTATTTTTTATTTTTATTTTTTATTAATGATATAACGCTCGGGTAGGTATTTGTATTCCATGCCTGTGCTGTATGTATCTGGCATCTGTTAACCCTGTTAAGCTTATATAGTGTGTCTTCCTGTAAGACACATGTTTATGGGATGGGGAAAAATGAATAAAAACACTGCAAAATTAATTGCAGAACTACATTCACTGAATAGAATTGATAATGAAAGACATGATGTGGAAAGAAAAGTTAATGAAGAAAAAGATGATAGCAGAATGACAGTTCAAAAGAGGTGAGATTTAGATTCTACCTATATGGTTAAGAGTCAATTGCTGTTACTTTTTGTGATTTGATGATATTGAGGTTCAGCTATACCAGATTTTTATAAATTGTCCACGTCTTTGAAAATGTTGCAAATAAGCTTGACCTAGAGGCATTGCTATATGTATTTTGTAGTCTTTTGTAATATAATTCATAATTTGACAGTGGTAGTTGGGAAAGGAACAGACAAAATTCCAACTGAATGAGGGGGTGGGGGGTGGGTGGGAAGGAGTGAGAGAGTGAGAAGGCTTTTTTTCTTTTTCTTTTTTCTTTTTTAAATAATGATCACCAGCCATATGCCATTTCTGGTGAACTCTTGATTCTCTGTCTTCTGGGAACAATATTTTTGTGGCATTTTGACATGTTTAGATGATTCTTCACCCAACATTTCTCTAACTCATTGGTCTTGATTTTTCCCTTACAGGGATGAAAACTGAGAGCAGCATACTGGTGTGCAGCTAGTGTGAGTGAGACTGGGTTTGAATTCAGTGACAGAATCTTCCTCCCAAACCTACTGCTCAAAACATACTAATGTGTCTTTTGGGAATCTGAGACTACTGCTAGAGGTTGGCTAATAATACAATCTGTATAGTCTTCACCCTTGTGTTTACAACTGTGCTATTCTGGCTCAAGATCTTGCACAAAAAAGTGGTAAACTTGACTGTAGAATTGATTTGACTTGCAAAGAAACTGGCAAAAAATAAAAAATAAAAAATATAAAACTTTATTTTCAGCAAAATCATTTTCAGTTCTGATTTGTTGGATGGCTGTCAAATTCTTATAATGGTCTGGTACAATGGGTAAAAGCTGGCAGCAGGGATGCGAGATTGTCATTATTTTATGCTAACATTGCTGTGAAAAAGTTATTGTGAAAGGGGAGGAGGTGTCTTGAGGTGTTTTCCCTGTGTAGCTACTACTAGGTGCTAGGACAAGCCAGCAGTACTCTTTTAAACTAAGTGGAAAATGCTTCCCTGGTCTGGAAACCCAAGAAATCTTCCTCCTTTCTGTTTTTGAAATTATTTTGAAGAAATACTTTTTTTTTTTTTTTTCTCTCTCTCTCTCTCTAATCTTGAGTACTTTTATAATTATAGCCGAAGTGTAATTTTTCTCTGCATCTCTACATTTCCCCCTCTGATATTTTGCAGATTCACGTGATACATGCCAGGAACGTGAAGAGATTCTTGTGGAAGAAAACAATGCACATAGCAATAGTGTTATATACTTCAGGGATTATCTAAGTAGGTCAATCCTGACTGGGGTGAGGAGAACAAACTCAGATTCTGGTGAGGAAAAAGAATTGTATTTCTTTCAGAGTGGTGAAATAGGATGGAAAAGAGAGACTTTTCTTCTCTTGGATAGATATTGACATCAGACTTAAAAATGTAGTTAAAGCTTTTGTTGAAAGTTGCTGGTGGTCCATGTGATCCTCTTTTTCTTCAGTGTTAGGACAGGGTAGCTTAACCATAGATTGATGCAACTACACTAACATAAAACTGGAATAACCTGATAGAGAAGGGGCATTCTGATTTTTTAAAATTATTTTACTAGAGACTCTATTTCACTGTGTGCTACTTACTAGTTCCAAGGTCAAATGCATCTGAAACTTGAGCTGTGGGAGATTTCCAGCTGTGTACTCTGTCTCTATTCTAAACAGCAGATTTCCCATTCTGACTTCTATTAGAAATAGAGTAGTTCTGTCATTTTTGATTGTCGTAGGAGTCACCATGAATATGCCTGTATTATTTAATGATGGATTAAAAACATAGGCATTGCCTTTGATTATGGTATTATTTTAAAAGGGAGATTACCAATTAGGAAGGGTATGACAGAGTTTGGCCATACCACAAAATGGGAAGCACTCAAATAAAACTTATCAAGATTTCTGGCTCCATTCAGAATAAGGCAGAATTTTCTTCACTGCAAATTGCTTCTCACTTAGATACTCTGCCAGCAGACAAAATTGGATTTTTTTTTTTTTTTTTTTTTAACAGCAGCCGAAGTATTGTATTTACATTATCTGAGTGCGTAATTAAGCCATTAAGCTGAAAGTTTCCGGGTTTGAGCATACAAGGAGAATATTTGAAAAGAGTTACAAAGTTCAAACAGTGCTAAGACACTATAGACTGATGGGTGCCATTAGAATGGGCTGAGCTCAGCCAGAAGGCTTTTACAGGTGATATAGGAATATCAGATACTGCTGTTTCTACTGTCTTACTGTGACCCGTAAGAGACAGCATGTACCATGATCACAGGCAGAGCTTGCTTTGTGTGCAGGACCCTTTAGACTTATAAATGCTACACTTTTAAAACTGTAGGAAAATGGCAAACAAGTCATGGCATCAGCTGCCTTGTGCAGAGTTGCAAGTCTGTGTACAAAGTTGTGCTTTTGAATTGCAGTTCTTCATCCTAGTATCTTCTTGCTGCTGCTTGTGGCCTTTACTACCACTAAATTACATGTCTGACTGCTGGGATGGCTGAAAGCCTCTTTCTTCTCCATTCCTTCTTTGCTTGTTCTCTGCAGATGCCCTAGGGAAGGAAGAAGGAAATGGATTTAAAATGAGGAAGGATGCTAGGAGAAAAGTTCAGGAAATAGCAGCTTCCTCATACACAACTCTGTGGTGCTGGTCAGTATTTTCATTAATGACTCAAGTGGTGGAATAAAAGAAGTGCTAGGCTTATGAAGAACTTGCAAGCTTATTATGTTTAAATTAGAAGTCAAGATATTCTGGAGAGTTGAAGATGTGACTTGGATAACTCAAAATATTGTCCAGAAAGGAGAGGTGGAAGTTCAACATTTAGGCAACTGCTTCAGTACTGGGTGTTGGAACATGGGTATTACCAATTTTAAGGGAAAACATCTTGCTTGGAGTTATAGCTGATTATGAGTTGGGCTCAAACCAAGTACCTTGTGCTGCTGTGAATAAAGCAAACATTACTGTAATGTGTAGCATAGCCTTTCTGCTATATCCCCTTATCCCATATTCAGCCCAGTCTCAGCTGAGCATACAGTGTCCAATTCTGGCTGCTGCATCTTGTGACGGATATGGAACAACTGGAGAGAGTGCAGAGGAGGGCAAAGAGAATGTTTAATGACTTGAAACACAGAAAGTTTCAGTAATCTAGGATTGTTCAGATAAGATAAGGTTGATTATCATTTATAAATGCAGAACAAAATGCCATAAAAAGGGAGAGGAATAACCTGCATTCCATATCTATCACCTGGGACAAGAAATTATAGATTTACATTGGAGAAAAATGGATTTAGTTACTGAGTTAGAATAACCTCTCCTAAGGATAGTGGTGTACCAGAATAAATTATCATCAGAGGCTGTTGAGTCTCCATTACTCTGCAGAGGAAATTTTTAGGAACATAAAATACATAAAATGTCAGGAATGGCATAGGTATCATGGTTCTGTCTTGTGGAAGGGATGTATGGATTTCTCAGTTCCACTAGAGGTACACCCTTTGTTTACCTAAGTGCCTGTGATTTTTCTCAGCTGGCAGACAGATTAAGAAGTTGAGGCAGTGAGGATCATAGGACAATTCAGATTGGAAGGGACCTCAGGAGCTCTTTCATCCAACCCTCTGCTCGAAGCAGGGTCAGCTATGATATCAGACCTGGTTACTCAGGGCTTTATCCATCTAGGTCTTCAGTATTTCCAAGGATGATGATGGCACAAATAGCTACTTTTACCACCCAGCTGCCAGTGCTCCTTTCTGCCATCTGCTGCCCACCTGGTGATTATTATTCCTCTTCCCTGCCCCAGTGCAGTCGAACCGTTCGTCTCCTAGATATCTCTAACTCCTGAATACGAAAGAGGCTTTGGCCCTTGCTCAGGATAACTGTGCAGGCACCTTATATCATGACACTGAGCAGAGAGCCCCTAACTGTGCATTCACTGAGGCCTAGATAGTGTCTCTGTAGAGACACTGTCCTTGACTTAGAAGTGAGATTTTCAGAGGAAATCTGGACAGTTCAGCCCAATAAACTACTGCTCTGCTTTAGGAAACCCCACACCCAAATAAATATAAGATTTCAAAGACAGATGTTTTTCTTTTCAACTGCTGCTTGTGGATGTTTTAGGAGACATTGGATTGAAAATAATGGTTGTGTTACATGAAACAGTTGAGAGAGCAATTCCGTGGAGAAGAACAAAGTAGAGGAAAGGAAGATAAACAAGTACCCAGGGAACCATTGGTAAGTTCAAAAAATAAATGTGAATTAGGACTTCATGACTGACTTATGTATCAAAGGGGGAATGATGCATGTTTTTTAAAAAAAACTTATTTCTTAACTTCAAGGCTTGTTCTTTGGTTTGTCCTCCAGTTACTTATATATTTTTTTCTAATTGTTCTGTAACAGTATTGTTATGAGCAGATACACTTGCTAATAGATGGCTTAATCTAGCTTCCTCTGGAGACAAGGAAAGATTTCTATTGATTTCAGTGGGAAATGAATTAAGTCCATTTTCACTGAACTTGGCACAATTTTTCACTGCTTAGAGCTATTGTTCAGGAGACAGTATGTAACAAAAAAGATGGGAATTAGTGTCTGATCATATTGCCCAAAATGTGCTCAGAGCCAGATCCAACTTAGATTCAAGTTTGTATGAATTGTCCAACATGCCAAATCAGTTTCTTTGCTTTTCTTGCTTCTATTCTGAGCCATTTTATGTTTTACCTTTCCATCTGGGCCTTCAAGCTATATTGACTCTCAATTTGCTTGTGGCCTCAATGGCTTATGGCCCTCAATGTGGGGATGCAGCTCTCATTGTGCCCAGCAATGGGTTTAATAAATACCATATGCCCTGATGATGTTTCCTTGTCCAGGCCAGTCCTGTTCTTTTGTTTGGATGTTCTAGTTTCCTCCGTTAGCAGACTGTTGACTTGAAAATGTCCATGCAAATGGTCTCATTCTAGTGAGCACCAGCAATGGGGGCCTATTTCCTCTAACAGCTGGCCGTATGTCATTGTAAAATTGTAAATGCTCAGAACTTTTGCTCTCAGTCCCAGGGGTTCCCCATTAAAATAATTTTGCATTCACTACCTGCCAACAGGGCCTGTAAGTGAGCCAGCAAAGCAGCAGATTAGGCATAACTATGAATTCTGAGTGGGGCAGAGGGGCTAGAGATTGAATTTTTAGCTGCAGAAAAATGGGCCTTTCATGTGAAACAAAAGTACCAAGTGCTCTGTGGGGCCTTTGTATTGAACTGTAGTTCACAATTAACACCTCTGCTGTTCTCTCACCATGGGAATAGAAATCCTCCAAAAAGTTGATTATATTAAGATTTGCCCTCCATGTTTTGGAGATCATCTTCCAGCCAGATCCTCTTATTTCTTATTTCTGCAGGCAGAATAAGTCTTTGTGACTTTCTCTTTAAAAAGAAGCTGGGTATTAAATACACCATTCCAGCCTTTTGCCTAGGCTTGTAATCAATGGATCTTGAGTTTTAATCCTTTCGGTTTTACAGACCTGCAGAAATAAGTAATTAGAGAAAAGCCTCTTGCATACTTTCACCTTTAAGAGCCCAACTTTTCAGTGTTATGAACAGACTGATTGTGTAGTACAACAGATACTGTGGTCTTCCCTCCTTTATAACGAGGGAAAAAAGTCAACTAGATACTTGCAATGTGGAAACATTTTCTAAGGAGTGAAGCTATCTTTCTACAGTGAATATTTACCATAAGATTGTTTCAGTTCTTAATTATTACCAATCTCTTATCTTCCATTTTACTTCTATAATCTATGGCTGTGAGCATGGCAATTTATTCTTCTTCATTTTATGTGATTTGGTGGCACAAATGTGTTTGTGTTTCTAGTAACAGACCATTTCTTTTAAACAGTTTCTACTTTTATTTCTCAGATGGAAACTTGGCCTACATGTTGATGATTGTCTGCTGATGTTGAAATGCCATGCCAGCGTATGTGTTTTGTTAAATTGGAATAATTATATTTTACTGTTAGGGGTTTTATGTAATAGGTATGGCATATTTATTTTTTGGTGGAGAGATAGAGGACTTGCCATCTTTTTACCTTTGAAATTCACTTAATGTACTGTGTTGTTGTCTTTAGTGGTGTACATGCATAATCACTTGATACTAGAGAGCTGCTAAGCAAGAGATAATTGATTCCTATCTCAGTGTTCTGTAGCTTTATTAGAGCTGACACCAGTACCTAAATATAGAAAGAATATTTTGTTGGTTGACATAATGGAAGTTTAAAACAGGAAGTGCAAGGCCACAAGTAACCTGTCAGTTTAGGCTTTACAGATGCTATTTAGAGACATGTTTTCAATGGGAGTCCACAGAAGAGAATGTGAAAGGAAAATGATCCAAACTAAGTAAAGGCAGGGCAATATTTTCTTTCTTATTTGTACTGGGTTTATTCTACTTTCATTCATGAAGAGACAGAAAGCCAGAATAAAAGTATAAATCCTATTCCTTTCCTGATAATCAGCCTATAAAGCTATTAGCTAGCACCATAAATAACAGCTGTATAACTGCTGAAAAGTCTGGAAACTGAAATGTCTGGTGACGTATGATGGAACAGTAAGTGATGACTTTAAAACATTATTGGTGATATTGGTCTCTTTCTTGACAAAGCTCAGGAAAAAAATATGAAGGCCAAAAATAAATAAAATGGGCATTAGGTGTGCTTGTTTTTTTTTTCTTTTTTCTTTCTGTAATTCCACAGTAAGGACTTTATCTATGTGCTTATATACATATATTTCAAGATATTTGACAGCATAAGCTTCCTGAGATTAATTTTATTCTTCAAGCAAATGAAGGAAAACATGGCAATATGATCAAACTGAAATATGAAAAAAATGCATATTTCAACTAGATATAGACAACAAACTAGATGAATGCATTTTAGGCTTTGTAGTCAACATATTTTACTTTTTTGTACTGTTCTTTCTATTTCATCATGCTTGACTTGAGCTGCATTATTGCTGTGACATAGCCCATGGTTGAAGATTGGAGATTTCTCCAGGATAATTCTTAGATCAAAGCAACATTAAAGGATGAGAAGTGCACTCTGGTATCAGAATACTTGCACCCCCATCCCCCAAAACAAGGGGAACTTAAGGAAAAAATCCCCAAATGATTAACTTAATAAGTACAGAAAAACTGCAGAATAAAAATATTACTTGTTCAGAAATATCACTTCACAAACTGTCACTTCACAATTGAGCAGATAGAAGACAAGAAAAAGATCCAGTCTTTGTGTTCTGCCCGATTTGTTATTGAATTTTTTTTTGAGGCACTCTGAATTAATGCCATGTTTTGGGACAAGTGATTCTGCAATGACTTTTGGATAGTTCCTGACACTTGACTCATAGTGACAGTGGCCTCTGCTCTTGAGCTATACGTGCATTAATTAATTTTAGTTAACACCTGAGGGTTTACCATTCCACTCAAGAGGGGTTTACCATTCCACTCAAGACGGTTGATGCAGTGTGCTGCACCTGGGCCAGGGCAATCCTGGTCATGAGTACAGACTAGGAGAAGAACTCACTAAGAGAAGCTATTAATATCAACCTATTCTTATAAATCCCAAAGATGAACACAGTCCTTCTAGTTTTCTTCTGTTTGATGTACATCTTAAAATTACATCCATGTTTTTATTTGGAAAAATATGTATATGTCTTTATAAGTTACAGTCAGGCTGGCATTAAATATAAATAAACCTGGCAAGTACAGGTATGAAGAGCAGCGTGACCTTTCACAGTTTAAAGTGCTGTTTTGTCCTTAAGTTGGACCTACAGTGATATGGTATTAATAACAAACATGAGATTGGCTTTGCCTTTGAGATACTTTTAAAACAATATGTTTTATAGCATTATATTTTATTTGGTGGTTTCTGTACCTTTGATGGGGTTCAGCTGCTTTATGCTTTCAAGCATTAGGTTGAGGTAAGAAATAATTTTGAAATTTGACCTTCAGATAGTAGCATGACCCTTGCAACTGATTTTTAAGGAAAACACTCAATACGGTGAAAATTTTGGTAAAGTTGTGGGTGCTGGCAATGTTATTCTGTCCATGCATTTTTTTTTTTTTTTAATACACCAATAGATAATATCAAAGTTCTGATACAGCAGTGGTGCTTAGAAACGTGATACAAATAGCCATTTCTGAAATGGACTGAGCCTATCTAATTGTTTCACATGAGATTATAAAGCTCAGCCATAACTGTGGGTTTTAACTAGTTTTCAAACAGTGATTTGGAGATGAATGGAATCACCTCTTGTATGAATTTTTATTCCATTTTAGCGGTACATGTCCTTTATTTGCAAGTTATTTTAATGAGTCAGGAGCATGATTTTCTGCAAAACAATCCCAGAGTATGACATTATTATTATTATTATTTTTTCTGAAAGAATTACTTGGGTTCTTTCAGGTTTTGCTAACCTAAAAGTAGTTTGTAACTTGTAGAAGGTAGGGGGCTTGTTGTCCTAGGATATTGACTTTTCTGGATGTCGTGAAATACAGAATTAGTACTGAACACTGGAAACAAAGTAGATGAATATTTTTTTTCCTGTGATGTGGGAGGTATAGAAATGTCAGGCTGACTGGGTGTTTAGGATAATAAGAATTTGTCGTTGTCCAGCAATGCTCCCACGCAGGACTTCACAAAATTCCTCCAATATTGCTTCTTCATCTGTAATTATATAATTATAGAGAAGCATTGATTAAGTTTGAGGAAGTGACTTTTTTTTTTTTTTTTTTTTTTTTTTTTTTTTTCCAGAATTCATACTCCACTTCCACCTCTCCAAAGCTTGCTGTTTTCTTCAGAGTTCCCATATAACTTACCTCTCTCCAAATTGCACCACTCCTCATGTTGGGAAGCACAAGGTGAGTCAGCCACTGGCATAAATATTTTCAGAGGGGTTGGAAGTTTTCTGCTGTGGTGGTGGAGAGACTTATGAGTAGTTGACAAGCTAGCTTGTATGAGGCAGGGCAGAGCAGCTTTTTCCTGGCAAACTTCATTATTATAACCCTTTTCCCTTTTCAGCATATTTCAAGGAAATGTGGGACAGAGCTAGGCTGACCAGATCATGGCATTTGTAGGAGACGGAATACATGTCAGGTTAGCATCAGTGGTATTTTCAGCAAAACTTTGAAATCTGAGGGGTGGGGATAACATGAGATTCATCCATTGCAAGCATTCATGAGTTAGAGCATCTCTATCCCAGTAGACACCTGCAAGATGACATGCAGAACTGAGTAAGAGGTTTATGTCTGCTCTATGCATAAGCCAGTTTGTGTGTACTTGGGATACAGACTTCTTCTGTCATAAAACTGATTGAATCAAGACATTACAAGCTCCTAAATGGCCTCAAACTATAATAACTGTATGTAAAGCAGGACATTAATCAGATGGATTTCTAAGATATGCTACCAGTCTTCTCACTGATACTTTTTTCTCTTCAGCCCTGAGGTCATATTTTGTCTGTGTGTTTTGCTGAGTGACTTATAAGAACTCTATAAATAAAAACTTATAACTGTGTTTGCATTTTCCTTGATTAAAATGCCATGTAAATGTATTTAAAATGATATGCAAATTGTATGAAGGCTCCAGGCATATTTTTTTCAGCAAGACCCTACACATTGCAAAGGTTGTTAACAGAGCAAGGAATATAAATAAATAAAATAAAATAATAATAATAATAATAATAATAATAAAAACGTGAAGTCATTACTGGAAGCAGGAGGGCAATGAAGGAGTCCTCTTACAATTATAAAATGGATTTAGATAGAGAAGGCATGTTGGTGCAGAAATCACTGTTTCCTGGTGGCTACCATGAGAAATTAATTATATCCTTATGTCTTTTACCTTTTGCTAAGGCTTCCTTCAGGAGTGCATGCTGTAACTCTCTACTAGTTAGTGCTTATGTGTTAAGCCATAATTATATATTATTAGGACAGATTTTACAGGACTTTTTTTTTTTTTTTTTTTTTTTTTTTAAAATACCAGAGTTAGTAACTTTCATTGATGAAATTTACGGTTTCAGTGGTTTCTTGTCCAAATTTTGACATATCAATTTGGTGGGACAATAAGTTATGATAGGAACCTTTATGTTACAGTTATAAAACACAGGGTTGTAAAGTAAGGGCCAGTAAGGTCTCTTAAAATATTGTACGCTATTCACAAAGCTGTATTCACAGAGGGATGGCTACAAATTCTCTTAGCATAGGGTTTAAAATTTCAAATCTCTGCACTTTCTGCTTGATTAATGTCATACTTAATTTTTTTTGATTCCATGATTTTTTGTTTTCTCTAATAGGTATGTGCATGCATATATAAGGATGTTTCCGTAGACATATATGTCAGTGTGAACAAAATGAAAGGTGGTGACTATTCTCTTCCTGAATCTGTAAGTAATGGAAAAACAGACATTGTTAAATCACAGCATATAGACAATTTCCTAATGGATTGCCTTAATGTATCTCCACATAAAAACACAGTAAGATGAAATCTCTGCTTCATTCTGCATGTTTTACCCCTGCTCTTTTACCTTAACTGACTTTAGAGCTGCTTTTGGTCACTGACTTGGCATAAAGCATCAGGATCCAGCTACTCAGCTAGTTTTGCACTAGTTTGCTGGAGGAAGGAATGGGTGCTTGGACTGAAATTGTCTAGAGGTACCTCCTTGTTAACAAAGAAGTCAAAAAGTGTTCAAGCCTTCTGAACTAGCGCAGAAAATTTTCACCAATGTGAAATTTGCTGAAGGATTGTAGGTCAAATTCAATTATGGATAAGACAGCTAAATGGCAGAATAAAATACTTCATCAGGTGTTTTTATTTAAACAAATACAGAACTACAACCCTCACATTAACTTTTGCATATGCATTATTTTATTTCACCCCAGAGATAAATATTTGTCATTGCAGTGCTAAGAAAAAGGAACATATTTCTTTCCTAGGTTGGGAGAATTTAGAAAGGGTAGATGTGATCTTCATGAGATACATAAAAGGCTTAGCTGTTCTGGGATGCAACAGGATAAGTCAGATGTAATATGCTTTGGAGCTGATCAAATTCTGTGGCAACTAGATGAATGAGTTATGAGCTGACTTGGCAGGTACCGTTCCCAAGGCAGCTAATTGTTTCTCAGCAGATTTTCTTTTATTTGCTCTCCTTTAAGAACAGTTTTCCTGGGTGACACAGAAGCCAATGCAAATATGCATAATGAGTATTTCTTTAGGTTTCAGGCAGGACACAGGGTTTCCCTCACAGTATGTGAAAACTCGAGACATTTCCCACAGCTCAGACTGAAGTGCAGAGTTGTGGTAAGATTTGGCTTTAGATAAGAATAAATGAACCCCCATGAGAAAAAGCCAGGTTATGTGGCAGGTAACTCCTTAGGTCAGCCACCACTAATATGAGAGAGATTATTAGAAATTCCTTTAATGATTTAGTTTTTTATTCCTTTTTTTTTTTTTTTTTTTTTTTTCTTCCCTTGAATGCGAGCTCAATTCAATTAACTGTGGTAAAACAAAAACAAAAAACTACCAAGGTCTTTGACATATAAAGTAAGGTACACCAATAAAGTCAAAAGGTATGTTAGTAAAGTTCAACATGTTTGTACTAATAAAATCAGTGGTTCAAGAAACTCACACTTCTGTAGTCCTTGAATGAGAGAACTTGTTCACTAGGTGTGAGTGAGTCACATCGAATGCATGTCCAGACATTTCAGTGTTTTATGTGCATGAGGGTAATGTTGTTAAGAGTGCCACTGAGCTCATAAGGAATACAGAGACGAAAAAATTTCCCCTACCAACCTTCACATGTTTTTGGGAGGGAAGGAAATCTGCAGAGGAATTCATCAAACATGACTAGTACATCTAAATTGCTTGCGGTGATAACAGAACGAGACATTAATAACAGATAAAGGAGTTCTTAGTTACACACTCAAAAGCTTATTTAAAGAGCCTAGATTAGATCATAGATCAACAGAGCCTCACTGGAAAGAGCAGCCTTGTCTTACACATAGGGCTCCACACGGCAGCACTTAACTGAGACTTTGGTGAGATAAAGCTGTTTGGCTTTAAGTCAACCTTGAGATGACTTTCCCTTAAAAAAAAAAAAACAAAAAAAAAACCACACTGATTATGTGTTTGGTTTGCATGTTAAATAAGCTGCTCTGCTAAAAATATACCCTTGCAAGGAGCTTATGTCATCTCCCCCCAAATGAGTGACAGATAGTGAAAGACAGGGAAGGCAGAAGAGGTGATACAAGAGCCTGAGTTTTAATTACAGACAGGATGAACTGGAAAGTTTGTATTTAAATTATCTAAGCCCTAGAAGACAAAGGCATTTTCTCGCATATGATAGCAAATCCATGGCAGCTAGCGGCCAGATCTACAAGTAACATAGTCACATGCAGATCTGTGGACTTCGTTAATCCTGGGCTGTTTTACAATAACTTCCAGTGCTCCTACGTACTGTGAGGCACTTGTATTCACTGTTAGTTAACTGCTTATTCTAACAAACACAGCAAAGTCAGCTGGAAAAGTTGCTGCAGTGAGGGTCGACTCCTTCACCTCAGCCCCACTGTGCATTTTCAAAACCTGGTGCAGAGTTAGCTGTCCTAGGTAAAAAGTTGAACTGATCTGTGCTAGAGTTGCTGGCTAACCCTGGGCCCACACACAGCACACATTGTGGAGCGACAGGTAAAATAGATGTATATTTCCTCCTGCCGTTTTTTAAAAGGATATGCCCTCCAGATAAATTCAAGCACTGTCAGAACTGGCACCCTTCTCAAGAATTATTAGGAAGCAAAGCTCTGAAATACCAGATTCCTAGTAAATTATCTCAGCTTTTCATTATAACCAGAGGGTTGTAGATACTCCAGGAGACCCTAAAGGGCCTTTTATTGTTTCAAGGAACTTGTTGGGGTAATTTAAATAGATGGGAACATCGTGTCCTCTGGATGAGAGGTGGATAAGCCATGATAGGCTATTATTTTAGTTGAAGGTAAGGGATGAAGAATAGGGTGTGTTTAAATTTAGAGTTCTCCACCACTGATAAAAAATCCAGCTCTGCCCTAGGGCTGTGGAGAGGAGGGCAGTTTTCAAAAGCCTATTCTTCTTGGTTTACTGCATTGTGACTTTTTATTTTGTAATCTCCTGAACAAAACAGGGATCAGAAATGGAAGAGGAAACCTCAACAATGCAGACTGGCCCCTGGGGAGGCAAGGCTGATTAATGGACAATTTTATGGCTCATTTGTAAAAAGGGAAACTCTAAAAGAGTACTCTGTTTACTTTGTCCATTTGATTCATATCAGAGTTTCAGGAGAAAAAAAAAAAAGTGTTGGATAGCTTGGGAGAATAAGCAAATAGCTTATGAGCATCTGCAATGAAGAGTCCAAACTACTGGAGGATTTATAACAAAGATTGCATGTACTAGAATGGTCAGAGTCCAACAGATTTTTCTTTATACTCATTCTTCATATCAATTTAATTGTAAATGATATTTTTGAGATTAGGGATGCATTTTCCTCTCCTAGCAGTAGCAGTAGTTATAGACCTGCAAGACCTGCAACTGATCTGGGAATTTAATCACTTTTTGGAGTCAATCTGTATCTCTTTATGTGTTTTGAAATGCATGGTTTAGTTTGCAGTGCTGTTGACTAACTCTGAAATTATAACAGCAGCAACAGCCTATTCTGCATTTTCTGAACCTCAGTAAATTAGTCTAAAGTATTCTGACTTTTTTCCTAAGTTTTGATTCTTCCTTACCCATTCCAATTCCAAAAGATTTGCTGAAATAAATGTAAACAGCATCCACTGCTCTCATGTCATCATAGAATGCTGTCCAGTTGGTCAGGCATGATTTCCCTTTAGAAATCACTTGAACAACTTCCCTAGGGACGTGCTAGAATCCCCATCATCGCAAGTTTTAAAGAAAAGATTGAACAGGATGCTTGGTAATCTCCTCTATGCTTGCTATTACCACAAAAGGTTGGACCTCATGATCTTTCAAGATCTTTCTTTTCCAGCCTTGACTACTCTATGATTCTAAATACTTGTTGAATATTTCACCTTCTTGTACTTTGTATACCTGGAAATAGTTTTCAGACTTATTTGCTTCATCACCTTCACTGGGGCTGAGGTATGGCTGATTGACCTTAGCTCCTTGGATCCTCATTCTTGTTCAGCCTGTTCCTTCTCTACTGTAGTCGAGTACACTCTATTGCGATTAAATCTTTCCTGCTCCAGATAGTTTCCCTTCGTCCCAGGGGGTCTGGGCTTCCTGACAGGTGAATCTTACCAGTAAAGGGTTGGGTGAAGAAGGCTGTTATTGAATACTTTGGCTTTCACCATGGTTTTTTTTTTTTTTGGTCTTAGGGTCCCTTGCCTCATTCTGTAGCAGGTCCACATTTTCTGTAGTCTTCTTTTTGCTGCTGATGTATCTCTAGAAGTCCTTCTTGTTGTGTAAATCAGTCTTAATAAATATGGTGTTGCTCTAATGAAAACAAGCTCTACATCTGTTTTAACAGCTTAGCTGAATTCAGCAAGGCTCTATTAATTTGTTCCTCATGAGAAACTGCCCCTGTGCATGAGGTAGTTCTGTGTTTACACTTAAATTAAAACAGAATTTGGTTCTGGGCACAGAGGATCCAAGTCACCTTCTGTATCCACAGCAACACACTGATATAAACTGAGGTATTTGGCCTAAAATGTACTGCAAGTGCTACATTTTCTCTGATGAGACTTGAGTAAAATGTTGATAAATACTGATTATAACCTCTTGTATACTTAAGCAGTTAGTTTGTCAGTTGGTAAAATAGGACTACATTGGGCATTTAAAAGTGCGTGGGATGTCTTTTTGTAAAAACTGGGACCAAACCCAAAGACAAATTTTGAGCAAGGTGGTTGGTAGACAAAATGCTGTTACCTTCAATAAAGCGCTGTTGTGCTCAGCCAGAATTTCTAGTGAAATGTAACTCTGAGTGTGTCTGTTACCATGTATGAAGGTTGAGAAAATACATCTCAAGTTTGGTAGTTTCCATGAGCATTTATTACCACCTGATTTCACTAGTTAGTGGTAATATTGCTGCAAAACAAAGCAGAGAAATATAGGAGGTGGAGTTAATTGGGGAAGCTTGCATCTACGTTTAAATTTTACTGTATGGATTCTCCACCTGAAGTGCAAAACAATGGTGTCACACAAAGGACTTCCTACCACGAAATCCTAACAGGATCTCAGAGATGTGTCTTTGACTTTACCATACCCAATGCAAAACTGAAAGCTCACGTCTGACTGGTGGATTTCCACACTGTGCTTTATTTCAGGGTATTAAATGAATAAAAACACTGAGTTTTATTAACTGTTTGTCTTTCCAGCATTTATTTTTTTTTGACTTATGGTCTACTCTGTGCCCTGAGATTTGGGACTACTTTACCATGTGATACCTGTGGAATTTGCTTTCTTCTAAGGCTGCCCTGACTTATTAGACCTTTAGACCTCTACACTTCTATTTAATCTAATTTTGTCTGTTTGAACAGTTAATTCCCTAGTCTCTTGGCAGACAAATTAATTGGTTAATTGACCGTTGTTATTCTTTCATGCAACATTCATAGTCGTCTATGAGGGATTGTCCCTGTCTGTTGTACAGCCTTGTACATTGTGGAGGTTTTGGCATTGATAAGATGCTTTTGGCCAGACTGCATATATATTATTTATTCCTGTTTCTTCACATACAATTATTCAAACATTGACTGTAACATCAAACAGAAGTAACCAAACCTACAAATGTTTCTGATCAGCTTGTAACTGTCTGACAATGCTGAGTGTAGTGGCACATGCATGTTATTGGGCACAAGCCACTGATCTCTGGAGAGGATTTAGAGCCAGAAGTCAGCAGACTAAATGGATTGGCCAGAAACCCTATTCAACAGTGTGTGCTGTGAGTGTCTGTGAAAATCTGGCCCTCCATATTTTCATGGGCATTTTAATGCCTTGGGGTGCCATTTCTCAGAACAAAATAACAGGAAGTCTGGGCTTCTCATCATGTTTCAACTGCTAGATATCAGAAGTATCCTTAGTACCAGATCTCCTGTTGTTTCTACTGCATAAGGGACTTTCTGAGGCAAACACTTTCTTGGGAAAACATGGACCCATACACAAATGTAACTATTGAAATACTTTGCATTAAGAGGGTTTCTTGTGTGATGCTGTATGGAAGGCTTGTCAAATGAGATCCCTTCTGGGTGGCCTTTGTCCATCTCCCAGTGTTTTCATGACACTTCTTTTACCGCAAAGAGGAATGAAAGGCCTTCACCTCAGAGGTTCAGGAAGAGTGGAAGGGGGTCTTGTCTGAACGATGATATACCCGGCACTTTTGTTCCTATCTCCTTCCTGATAAGCTCAAGCTGTTAAACTCCAGCTAACCAATCAGCAGAACAATTTACTACCCCGTGTCATTTTAAGTGGGCTGTCTGGCTGGAGCAGGATGTATTCAAATGAAAGTTAACAAAGTATGTTTTCTTTTGAGGATTTGTCTGCTCTAAAGAGCTTGAAGGGAACCTTTGAACGGGTATTCTCATCCTGTTGCAGCTGAAATATCCATTGTACCTCCCACAGCTTCAATAACGGCAGTTATTTTCATTTCTAGCACATTTGGAAACAAACAATATTGAATCTATTTTATTTGATGGGAGAGGTTCATAAAGAAATGGCAAAGGGCTTGCATTTTTAAAATATTTGGCCTTCAGATATCCTCTCCTTTCCAGATCCTTTAAGCCATGCTCAGGTGACCCTTACAGGCTGAGCAGCAAAACCCTGCTGGGAGAGAGGGGCCCAGAGCCGCCACAGTCTCCCTTGTGGTCCCTGCCTATCAATGTCTGCTCTTATTCCACAATGAGGCTGGACTGTCTTGGCAGGGAAAGCTTCATGAGATCAGGTATAATCCCCCAAGGAAAACAATTGTATACAATAAGAACTTGAAAGCATGAAAGGAAAAGACTTTCAACTCCTCTAAGCAGAGCTTTATTGATTAAAAACTGCATCTGCTAGTTTTCTCTAGTTAGTTCACTATTATGCTAAAAAATGTAGGAAGGCAAGGCTTGTGTTATTGCATAAATGAGCTTGTCTGGTAATTGAAAAATAAAATAAAGCTATTTGGCTACAAACCTTCACGTAAGGTAGATATCTGATTTTGTATTTATTTTTTATTTTTTCTTGTGCAGACTTCACATGTTTTCTCACCCCTTTCTTAAATCCATCTGCAGAAATGTTTATTCTCTTAATACCCTAAAGCCTGAATGTTATAGATTCTGGGTGAGATACTTAATTCAGATCCTTTTCTCCTATTCTTCTGTAGCAAGTCAAGACTTGTTGGTTCAGAGAATGTGAGTTCTTGTCTTTTCTTTTTCTTTTGGTATGGTCACATTAATGAATTTTACAACGTGGTGCTAGCTAACAATGAGATGACGGTGAAATATCTGTTTACCTCTTGTGTGACTAGAGCAGTACATTTTCCTTTAATACAGAATGTAGAAGCCAGGAAAGCTACAAGTCTATTTTTTCTCTCCGTTGCTGAGAGAACCCTTGAGAATATTCTTAAATGACACTTTATGGGATAGCTGAACCCTGCGGGTAAATGTTACCCATAAAAAGGGAACATCACACTTCTGCCATACGTACCTGAAGTGCCTTTCTGTGTGACTGGGTTGTCAACAGGAATTTCCCAGGCACCACGCAGAACTGCAGCTAAGAACAAAGGCACTAAACTGATCTTTTGTCTGCTGTGACTGCCTTGAAAGCAACTTTACAGGCACTCATTTTCTTTCCCTCACAGCCCTTGGCCTGCTGTGCACAAACAGGAGAGAGGCAGCACTGCCTGGGCTTCTCTCCCTGATGCAGGGTGATGGGCAGAGATAAATGGTTGGAAAGTTCTTGCCTCTATTCAGTGTGAGCCCTCATAGCCAGCCTCAGAGAGCATATACTTTGGGCACCTCATCAGCCTGGAGAGCCTTAACCTTTGGTCATGTTTCTGCCTGATCTTTATTCAAGCCATCCTTTTTTTTCCCCCAGTGTGCTGAGTCTGCTAGTTAAATTAACATTTGTAAATCTCCCTAGAAATAAGACAGAAAATGAAACTACACTTCATCTTTATCTGGCAATCAAAGCTTAAACTTCACGATACGAGAATGTAGAATAGATGTTAAAATCATACTTTCCTTCTTCCAAAGAGACTAAATGAGCACAAGGTACAATTAGGCTACTTTATTTAATCCCAGCTGTGAAGAGAGAGTTCTGTAAGAATGATGTTTTTGACATCTGTCACTTCCACCATCACCTTTCAGTCCCATCAGAACAAATCCATTATCCTTTCTAATTAGAGAGGGATTTTATCTAACCAGAGTTATTGGGTGATACCAGCTACGGTGACAGATATATGTCCTGGAATGCTTTCCCAATCCTGATGTGTTTATAAAAGGGATACATTCAAGACAATGTTAATTCTTTATGGCCACACTTCTGGGAAGAAAAAAACCCTGTAAATAAACTGACCATTCTTCCCTCAAAGTAATACTCGATATGCACATATAAATTGTTTTGATTGTACACTTAGCAACTGCCAGAAGTAATAGGCACGCAACAGTTTCACAAAAAGAAAATACTACAGCATGTATGTACTCAAGTAGCAATGGGAAATGCAAATTAACCAATGTATTATTTGTCATGTTTACTTTTTTATTCATTATGATTAAAGAAGTTCCTAACTTTAAATGAAATAATATAGAATGGGATTTTATGCTGTCACGTCAGTGAAAACTCTTCAAAATCAGAGACAGATGAAACCCCTTTATCCTAATGTCCTGAAATTTTGGGGGATTGTATAAAACCTGAGCCTCAGCAGGCCATAGTCAAGTAATAATGGCTTTGTGATGGGTCAGCCAAAACCCCAAACCCAAACATTTCTTAGCACTGGAACTTTTAAAATATGAATTTGGTATGACTCTGTGACTTAGCTATGTGTTTGAACATGAAGAGAATCCCCCTTCCCTAGACCAAAAATCACTGGAAAAAAAAGGCAAAGATACAGAAAATGAAGGAAAGGTAGTGGTCTTCAATGTGCATGTCATGTGCACAGATGTACAACTGACATGTGCTTAAGGTGTCACCTAACTGGGCTTGTATCTTTGTCTTAAAGCCATGTAGTGCCTGCATATTTCTGCACGTGAAGGAGAAAGGTGTTTGGACTACTGGTAACAAAGGCAAATGGAAGAGAATTGGCTCACTGTAGTCTGAAGACTTACTGGTATGTGGATATAGGCCTCAGGAAAAGGATGTCCCAAGGATGTCCCAGGAAATGGACTTCAAGCTGACTTCTGGTCCTTGGAATTTTAATTATCTATCTTGGGAGTTAGCTAGGCATCACCATAAAATTGACTGGTATCTGATGAATAAAACTGTCAAGGACTTTTAACTTCCAAAGCAAGACCTGATAACTTTGTAGTAACACAGAAATTCAGGCTATTCCTAGTCGAGCCTTCGCTGGGGCCCTAAAAAGTATAGTAGAACTTGGGTTGTAGAACCTGCATGTGCAGTTCAGATGATCTTTCATGACAGTACAACGAAGATGCTTGATTAACTTTGCATCTTTCAATTATTACAAGCGTGTGTAATTGTTTGCTTCCCTTGATTATAAGTAGGAGTCTTTTCAAGAGGGAAATTTAGTAGAAAATTTAGGAGCGAAGCTCTGAAACTCAGTGGAGCAAGGAGTTCAAACTAACCTTTTGCTATATGAATATGCTTTTCTTTAATATTTTCTGCCTCTTCCTAGGTTAAACTTTCCTAGGTCAAACAATCCCTTTCCTGAGTGGTCAGCAATAAAGCTTGGAAAATTAGGAACTTAGAAAATAGTTACCTCAGAAGGATAGGACTATATGGCACAGTTTGTTCCTCCTCGAGTTCTGCTAAAAGTTGGCTGAAACTGGTTCTCAAATTATTTGTTAAATAGTTGAAGTGTTTAATAGTAAAAATATTTTGTATGTATGACAGCTTTTCTTTCCTTACCTCTGGTCTAAAATGTACGGAAGCCAATGGAAGGATTCCTGTTGCCTAAAATAAATTTGGGATTCTGCCATATCAGCTATGTGTGGGAAACAAAGGCAGTCTGTGTCTGGTACTCAGGAATGGGGAAGAGACACCTGTAATATGGGTCTTGTTCAGTTGTAGTTTTCATATCCTTTTCATATGCTCATTCTTTATTTTCATGTAATTCATCACATATCAGTAAAGACAGCTACAATCATGCAAATAGTGGCAGGGAAACAGGAGAAATTAGTCCCCCAAACCAGTAAATATGGATTAAGGAAGGGCAGAATCAGAGAAGGTTGGAAACATTGTTTATGCTAAAAAGGCTATTTGCTGCTGTAATTTGTGTTTCTCATTGTTAGGTGGCAGGAAGCCCAGTGGCGCTTTGGCCTTGGCTCAAATAAAAGCAGTGCTGTACAGAAGGCAGATCATCTTCCTGGTGAATTGAGAGTATGCTATCTGCTGTCTACAGTCAGCGTGGAAATGGCACAAGCCTCCAGTGACTGCATTTGATGGGTAACTTCAGCATTTATCCAAATCATTTTTCCAACTCAGATGCTGAGTTCAGACTCTGCCCTTGCACTACTTTTAAATAGATTCACTGTGTTCAACAAGGTGAATTTCATTATTCCTTTCGTCCTCTTTGCTAGTACACACTGTGTTAAATCCACTGTGAGGGAGGTTTCCTGTTCACGTGGTAAAACTTGGGCTGTGAAAACTGACTGGCCAATTAATTCTTGTGGTACCTGGGGATCAACAAAGTCTGAGAAACCAAGTTCCCCCCCCAGTTACAGTTGTTGTGGTAGTGAGGAAGAGGTGGGGATCACTAGAATAATTTGATTTTTTTTTTTTTTTTTTTTTTTTTGGCCAGGATTTTTCTGTGGTGGACTCCACTGTGTTTACAACTGATTTGGGATGATGTGGTGCTGTAAAGAGCTACCAATAAAGCTACCAATAAACTAGAAGTTTGGTCTAACGGGAGAAGAGGTGAGCCAGGCTTCCTTTATGTGGCATAAGGACAAAGAGGGGTAGTTTCACACTGAGCATACTTTGAGGAGTATCAGCCTCCCAGAACTCTTGTTAGAAAGCATTGCCAAGTGAAGTATCATTTCAAAACAGCTGGACAAGGCAGGAGGCAGGCTTTGCCAGACAGTCAGCAGGTGCAGAGGACAGCAGGAGGGCAGCAGAATTTATTATAAAGCCTGCCATTAATGATCATTTTTACTAGTAATTTTATTAACGGGAAAGGTTTTTTATTGTTACTGTTTTCTCGTTACAAAGAATAGTGCTGGTGTGTGAGGCACTTTTACATATTGTATGCCAGGAGTAGATTTGCTCACCAAATCTAAAAGAGCATGTTGTGTACTACTGAGTACCTTTCAGACTTTAAGTTGCATTTTGCTCTCATCTCAGTCTAGTGTTTCCCAGTTGGAAAAGCTGACTAACCTGTGTGATTTACATACACAGTAAACGCTTTGACTTTTATAGATCCAGGGCTGGGTTTTGGAAGGAGAAGAAGAGAGTTATGTGTGGCTTATTTATTTATTTTGTTCAAATACTGCTTCAGGTGTTAGTTTGGCAGCATAAAAGCTGCCAAGTTAAGAAGAAAATGACATTCTCTATGCTAAAGTCCTCAGGAGAATTCCTGCAGGATTAAAAGAGCATTAGAAGAGTCTCCTTTCTTCCTTTAACATGCATGCATATGACCACACACACACACTTTGCTCTCTAGTGGCACTTACCAGTTTTTCAACAAATCTCCTTTGCTAAAATTTTGCAAATGGCTGCTTCATTCTTTGAAATGACTGTTCTGAATACAAGTCTGTCATAGATGGCTCTATCTGCTGGATGGTTAAGTGCAATTCCTTTGCTGCAGCAGACAGTCTGTTTTACTTTGCATTAGAGAAGTCAAGAAGTCAATTAATACACTAGCCAAGACAAAATAGTTCTTTACACCTATAGTCAATCCCACTGTGGACTCTCTTATGAATAAATTATTAATAATAAGTATATTGTAAGGCTCATTTCATCTCTCCAGGAGATACTTAATCCTGCAAGTTGGATCAAGACTCTCATTTGCTTTTAATCAGATGAAATGTAGCTTTGTGTACGCGAAAACACTACTTTAGCTTTCTGCATTCTGGTGGTGAGGCTGGGAGTCAGATAGCTGTTGTAATTTGAGAATTCTTTCAGTGTTGGGAAAAGTGAATAAATTCTCTATTTCAGGGTATTAGTATGACTCCTGTGGTTTTCTTTGCCTGTTTTTTAGCAAGTATTTCACTTAGATGGACAGAAACAATTTGTGTGGGGGGAGCAGTATGAGGGAGAGTCTTAATGGGTCACAAGCCAGCTGCTATTCCAATTACTGAGTTGTTTTATGTTACAGACTGGCAGCTTAGCAATACATTGCAGGTGCAGCCTAAGGTGTAAAGGCCATTGAACATGGAGTATCTGATGCATGACCATCCCAGACACACCTGTGTCTGTGTATTCCCAAGGCCAGCTCCCGAGCTGTATTCCGCTGGTATCTCAGTTGCCTTGCAGTACCAGGACTACACCGGCAGAGGATAGCTAAACTCAGAGGAGTTACAAGGGCATTCAGAGTGAATAGGTGAGGTTCAAAGAGAGAGGTTCAGTGAGGGGGGAACTTCAAGTATGTGACTGTGCTGCTGATTAACCTAAAAAAGCTCAGGCTTTTCCAGAATGTTTCTATGTACCTCAGCAACTGAGGCCAGTAAAAGGGAAAATGAGATGAATTTCAATGTATGGTCTTCTCTCCAAAGGTTAAGGTGCTTGGATATAATTTTGCACTAAAATACAGAAGAAGAAAACTAGGATAGATTCTGTGCCTTAAAACCTGGTGTAAAGTAAGAATAAACTGGATGCCATCATTCTATATTTAAATCAGTAAAAGAACAGGATTTGGCCCTTTACGCTTGATTTGCAATGTGTGGGTGCTATTAAAATTCTACTTAAAAAAAAAAAAAAAAAAAAAGTGAGTTGCAATCTGTCATTTAATCTGAAGAGTCACTGCAGCAGTGATATTCAGGTAAGAACCAATTAATTATAATGGTATTAATGAACATTTCCAAATGCACATTTCATTTAGTTATAACAAGATAGTTATCTATGATGCATTGAATATCAAATCAGCTACCAAACTATGGAAGAGAGACTTAATAGATCAGATAAATAGCAAAATACATAAATCTTTAGTCTTAATATGAGAGTTATGTCATCTGGACAGATAAATTAAAAAAGAAAAAAACACTATCTGTAGAATTAGGTTAAATACTAATCTAGAATTTTTTAAATGACTTTAACTCTAAAATCATAGAGATCAGAAAGAATCATATTTGGTGACTCCTGTAGGGGATATGTCCAAGTGTGGACTGAAGGATAATTTCACCTTTACTTCCTCTGCCACCAGCAAATGCTGAGCATGCTGGTAAGAGGGAGGTTTTTATCAAGATACATGCACTGTACTGTAAATGTCCAGTAATATAACAGAAATTACACTGAATTGCTAAAGAAAAGATAGTATGTTTTATTATTTCACTCATAGCCCAGTTTTGTGGAAGTGAATCTTCTGTTTCCTGTCAAATTATTTTTAACGATGTTAATATAATTCCTCCTCTACATACAGTGATTTTTTCATAACTCTGGCCAGCGGATAAGAGAAAATTATGTATTCTTTGAATTTTACCAGGCACATTTTATTTTCTCAAGGGCATATTTACTTTAATCACAATACCAGCCAGCCAAAGAGCCTGATTGACCTGACAGGGAAGCTAGTACAGGCTCAGAGTGTCTTTCATGTGATCAGGACCACCCATCTATCTAAGCTGGGTCTGGACATGGCGTGCTACTCAGGAAAGACCAGTCACTATGGCAAGTGTTGTGCCAGCAAGAGAAGAGAATCATCTCCACAGGCAGAAGGGCAGGAGTGAAGGTGAACAGATAAAATAGGTCTCTCTAACTCCAAAAAGGTCCAGACCATTGCAGAGGAAATCAAGGGGACATTATAGAGAGAACATGTCGTGTATCTTGCATAGTAGTCATGCATCCCTGCCTCTCTGCTAAGGTGTCACTTATGGACATGCTGCAGACATTGTTAGATGTCTCGGCAGTGCCCAAGAAACGTTCTCATCCTGCCTTGTGTGATGGATCAAGGCCAGGGAAAACTGACTGCCGCAGCAGTGGCAGTCAAAGCAGCGGGGCAAGGTGCAAAGTTTACGCCTGTTTCTCACTTTCCTTTCAGCTCCCAGTAACTCAGTGCTCAGAAACCTCTAAACTTTCTCTCCTGCCAAATGAACTCCCCCTGTTGCGCCCCTCCCACACCCTGCCCCCCAAGTAGCAGTGCTCCTTACTGCTTTCTACTGCCAGTAGCCATTTATATCTTGCTTCTGTCTTAGTTTCTGAATCCTTCTGACACCTCAAAGTGTTTAGCCCTGCTCCACACCTTATCCCAGCCATGTGGGCTACCGCTAGTCAGCCATAATTTAGATTTATAGAAAAGGAGAACTTGGAAACCTGCAAATAATCTTGTTCCTTAATGCAAGAAAACTGTCACAGAGGAAAGGAAAACTTGATGGGAGATTGGCTAAATATTGTTAAAGGAAATCAGATGTTAAGCAATGGGCAGTTCTGTGAGGAAATTCATTCTCTGCTGGTTCCTGAGCAAAGTGATGCCTAATGGGAAACGTATGAGTTCGAGATGTGGTGAGCAGTCCATTGCTGATATCTAACCTGACTTCTTTATGCCTTGGCTTTCTAAACCTGAAACGGAGCCAGTAGGCCTTTCCTACATTAGAGAAATGTTTTAAGGAAAATGCATGTAGTGCTTCAGTACTGCAAAAAGTAGAATGCAATAGTCAGTAGGCAGATTTACCTAATGTAAGCAGTAATCCTAAAAGACTTATGAACTGGTTTCATTTTAGAAAAGCAGAAAAATGAATTGAGATTTAACAGACTTGGTAACAGAGGAATACTCAATTCTCTCTTTGCTACCTTCTCCACAGTAAATCCAGAGCTGACTGCTTTCCATCACAGGCTCAGCAAGTACAATTCAGAAAAATTTCAGTAACTTGTATGAAAAAAAATGTGGTGGCTGAGAATACAATTGGTCTTTTAGTACAGATCTTATATGGCCTGCATGGAAGAGGCTTGATAGATAATAGAAAAATGATATTGATTTATCCATTTGTGTTCATTTTGAAATATATGTTGGTGACATGAATTCAGAGTGGTGATGAGGAATATTTCAATATTAAATGCTTCTTACCAAAACACAGCAACAAATTGTTATGGTTAAATGTGATGTTGTAATAAGTGGCTTGCTAGCCTTTTCAGTGGCTCTTTTGATTAAGCTCTGCTTGGGCCTATTGGAGGCAGTTGTGGAGGCTCTGTAGGAGATGTAGTCTACAAGTACAAAGAGCAAAAATATTCTTAGACATTCACTGTGTGACTTAAAGGAAGAACTTGGTGCTCAATATCAAGTTACAGCTTGACATGACCCCTTATAATGAGACCTGGAAGAGAGCCCAACTTGCACTTTGCAAAGATAGGAAAAAAAGGAAGGAAAATGGGGTTCACAGAGGCTTCTAAGGGATAATGAAAATCTGCAGAAGCAAGGAAGGAAGTAATAAAGAATGGCCCTGGATAGCCCGAATCAAGCTGGTGTTGGGGATAGCATCTCAACAACTGTCTTTGAGTGGAAGGTTTTTGAATCCAAGGCTGGTGGGTAGAGATTGTGCTGTCTCTTATGCAGTGTTAAGTAGAAACCTAAAGTTTAGGAGAGGAAGAACTGTTTTGCCGCAGGAGCAAGGTGGATTTGAAGGAAAGGCCTGAAGGCATACAACCAGGATTGTCATTTGGAGGGCTTCTTAAAGGACAGGTTTTGGTTTCCCAGAATCGGAAGACTTCCATTTGTGACATGAATGGCTTTGCTTAAAAAGATCCACCTCACATTCCCATTCAGTATGCCTAGGAAATGAAACAGGTAAAGAATACCAGCTATCGCTCTGTGCAAACAGTTGCAAGTCTGACCTGTTGGGAAAGCATTTGTGATAAAGGAAAGGTTCTTAATATCTTATTATTATTATTATTATTTTGTGTGTGTGGACATCTAAATCTCATATTCACTTATGATCATTGAAATCCTATCTTCTTTAAGTTACTTTCAAAGACTGAGCATGAGAGGCTTATAGGTTTTACCTTTCTGACCATATGTTTTCTCTCTTGATTATATATTACAAAGTCTCTTCCATTCTCTTGTAATCTAACATTTTTTCCCTAAAATATTTGTGGCAGACAACAGTGCTGCTTTTTAGGCCACAGATGAGCTTTCCTTATATATCAATGCAGAGTCAGTGGGGTCAGTGCCTTAAAACAAGGAATCCCTTGAAATGTACCTCCAAGAGCAAAATGCCATCCCATTGTCAGCTAGAATGCCATAATTGCTGTGGTTGCTACTTTAAGACTGCTTTCCTTGGATGGAAATGATTAAAATTCACTGGTTGTTATGAACACTGCTATGCTTTAGTGAGTTTCCTCTGAGCAAAGTACTGGGAACACGTAAAGAACACCTGAAGGGGAAAATAGGTAATGAAGGGTTTCTTGTACTGAAGGATGACTCTCACATTGAGGAACAAAACCCAAGCAAAATGTTTTGTAATCAGTGTCAGTGTGGACAAAGCAAAGGAATGGTTCAGTGGACTGGCTGCTACTAAGTGTGTATGTTTATGCATTATCGACCTCAGGTAATGAAGTCCGTCTAAACTTTTAGGCCCTGGTCACCTTTGATTCAGAAGACAAATGTAGCGTATGTGGGACAGCGTATGTGGGTAGGTAAAGAGATAAGTTTCATTGGGACATCTTTGAATTAAACTGAATAAATGGCATGCTGCCATGTCAATGATCTTTCATGGAATGCAAATAGGTCTGTCTAATGTAGAGAAAATGCACATAATTCATTTTAGACTTTAATTAGGTTTTAATTTAATCATATATTGGTACCAAAGCAGACTTTGGCAAAAGATTCTGATATTAAAGCCTTCAAGGCTTTTCTGGAGAACTCTAAATGTTTTGTATGGTAGTAAATCAACTTGCAAAGTGGTGACTATACAACACGTGTATTTTTGCTCTAAAATGGTTGAAACAGGACTTATTATAAAACTTAAAATGGGGAGCAAGGGGAACGTAGACTTTTATGAGAGAAAATACTAAGTGAGTCATACTGTGAGTCACTCTTTATCTCAGGGAGATGATTTCTTTCGAGCATTGCCTTTTAGGATAGTAGTAAAAAGATCCTGAGAGACCTGTTGTCACTATCTCGCTCTGCTTGCTCTGCTTAGGGTTGGTGGGGCACCCTCCTGAATGGGAGGGCAGAGCCCTGTTGCTGCCATGGTCTCCCTCAGCTTCTGGCTCCTCTTCTTACCTGGAGTCCTGCTCTTGCTACTCCATGACATTACTAAAACTCATACTACCTATGTTTCTGCACGTATGTGTACTAATCATGTCTGTATAACTTCTGAAAATTAACTAATACGCTTTTTTTTTTTTTTTTTTATTTTTTCTCAGAGAAAAAATCCCTTTCTCCTGGTGCAGGGATGCATTCAGACTGGACTGCTTATTTTTGGTTTGCTGCCAATATGTTCCTTGGATAGGAGGGGGCTTGTTTAGATGTAGCTTCCCTGGCATAAATGCTGCTACCTGCACTGCAATGGTGGACATGACCGTGAACTTTAAGATTCAAGAAGGCTGTTATAAAAGCTACTGGAAAGAGTGTGAAAATGCTCTAAATCTACAACTGGTCATCCCAAGTGCCAATAAGAGAGCCACAAGGTGCTTCCCCACCAGAGAAGGCTGCTGTACCCTGCAGTCCCTCTAAGGACCTGACTGTTGGAGAAGAGGGAGTAGCCTGTCTACTTACTGATGAATTCCAGCAGGTTAGCATGGGAATGGAAATGAGGAGGAAAATTGTTCTGAACCTTAAAACAAACAGAGCCATTTTGTGTAGATTTGAGCTACTCTTAAGCTCCGGTTTTGCCTTTGTGTACAATCTCATGTTTGTATCGCCAAGTCCCTAGAGGTGGACATAACTCAGTGGCTTTTGGAATATTTACAAATTAAAATCAGACTGTGATTTTGATCAATAGTACGTGTTTCTAGAGAACTTCTGATTGCTGAGGTGTTTACCAGAGCCTTAATTGGAAAATGCATCTTGCTCCCCTGAACGCTGGCCACAAACAGAGAATTTGGACGTGGCACTTCTGAGAAATGTTTGAATGTTTTGGTTTGTTGAGTAAGATCAAAAAGTCTTGCTCTGGATTGTCTTGTGGCTGAACTATATCCCCCTGAACTGACGTAAGGTCTCACGGGAGGCATCATTCTACTGCCTCATGCTTTTAAAGCCTGGGATTCCTGGCCAGATTATGTCTCCCATCTCTATTAGAAGCTGGTGTGTAAAGGACTTAGTGTTTTCTGATAGCTGGTTTACAGTGAAACCTAGGGATTTGGTCCTGAGCTCAATGAAATAAATGAGAAAACCTGAATCTGATGCACAGGATCTTCCACAGGGCAGTGTGATAGCAGATATTGTACTTTCAGAACATGGGGAAAGTCACTATCTTCACTACATGCCTAACTTTCAGTTTAATGTCGAAATCGCAACTGGTATTTACTCACCAGGATTATTTGATTTTGCAGTTAGTCTTAAAAGTGTATATACTCAGTCATGTACCTTCCGTAAGTAATTCAAACTTGCTTTAAATATATTACATTTTTATGGTGGGCAGGTAAAGCTTTTTAAGAGGTTATGGAAAGAAGAGTGCATTAGAAAAATCCTACACTGGCTGTAAGCTGTGCAGAAAACTAGCTTGTTTTGATGTGGGGAGCAGTGGCTATTGTTTATCTTGATTTCAGCGATTTTTTGACATCCTCATAGACAGCTGTTGAAGTATGGGCTAGACGACAGTAAGCTGGGCTGAAACCAAGTTGTGTTGCTGGGCTCAGGGTCTAGCTGAAGGCCAGTCACTACTGCCATGACACCATGGTTGAGTTTGATGCTGGGAACAGCCTAGTTTAATGTCTTCATAAATGACCTGTACAATGGGACAGAATACACCCTGAATGAATTTGCAGATGATAGGCAACTAGAAAGAGTGACTGATGCACCAGCTGGTTGTGCTGCCATGGAGAGGCACTTGGACAGGCTGGAGAAGTGGGCTGATAGGAATTCCATGAAGTTTAACAAAGAGAAGTGCAAAGTGCTGCCTTAGGGAGCAATAACTGCCTGTACGCCAGAACAGGCTGAGGACTGCTTGGCTGGAAAGCAGTTTTGCAGAAAAAGACCTGGGAGTCCTGGTGGACACCCAGTTGACCACGAGCTAGCAATGCATCCTTACAGCAAAGAAGGCAACAGCCTCTGGGGCAGCATTAAGGTAAGCGTTGTCAGCATGTTGAGGGAGGTGATCCTCCCGTGCTGCTCAGCCCTGATGAGATGCATCTGGAATGCTGTGCCAGGTGCTGGAGACCATACAAGAGATACAGGGAGACATTGGGGAGAGCCCAGCTGAGGGTCACAAATATGGTTAAGGGCTTGGAGCATCTCATAGGAGAGGAGAGGCTGGGAGAGCTGGGGTTGTTTAGTCTGGAGAAGACAAAACTCAGAGGGATCTTATCAATGGGAAGGGGTAAGAAGATGAAACCAGACCCTTTCCAGTGGTATACAGTGACAGGACAAGAGGCAACGGACACAAACTGAAATACAGGAAATTCCACTCAAATATAAGAAAACACCTTTTTACTGTGAGGGTTGCCAACCAGTGAAATGGGCTGCCCAGAGAGTTTGTGAAACCTCTGTTCTTGGGGATGATCAAAACGTGACTGTGTACAGACAACCTGCTGTAACTAATCTTGAGCAGGGAAGTTGGACTAGATGATCTCTGGACATCCATTCCAAGGCCAACTTCTGTGTTGTGTGACAGACTCCTGGGTTGATGAAATCTGATGTTGGTGGATGGAACTGTGAACTTCTGTAAGATACCATTTTTCCTAGGGATGTTTTTGTGAGGTAATTATAATCTTTTCTGGTAATGATAGAGTGGATTAAAATCTAAGAATAATGGAAGTGTGATAGGAAAAAAAATTAATGTGAATGGAAAAAGCATGACTTACACGCTGTTATGATATTGCCTCTGAAACAGGACACACCATCATATATATATATATATATATTTTTCCCTCCCAACTGCTTAGACTGAGATATATTCTAAGCTTGCACAGTGCCATCTTTACCCAGTTAGCTTTAGACTATATAATGTAGTGAACAAAGATGTTACACTACTGTCTCCAAGACAAGTTTCTTTCAGAGAAGATTCTTTTTCCTGTAGCATGTTAGAGTGTGCCTAATCTGTTATAAGAAGCCCTAATATTATGGACAATTTCTCCTTACTGGCAACTATTTCAATTTTCTATTCCTTGTAATCCTTAAAGAGTTCTGAACTGTAGCAGGAGATTTCAATATAGAAGAGCTGGTCTTCATAAATAAATGAATAAACACTGCAGCAAATGAGGTCTATTGTGAGTCTTCAGCATTGTATCTGGACCTCAGTTTACGAATTGATTCTGTTCTTGCAGTGTCCACTCAGTTCAAATGAAGGTTTTGTAATTTGCTAGGAATATAGGCTGAAATAAGTATAAATTTATAGTAGGGTGGATCTGTGAGACAATGCAAGCCTCAACTGTAAAAAAAAAAAAGAAAACGCTGTTACTTTGCATCACAATGGCAAAAGCTTGTTGGCTGGACAGTCTATAGATGTTTACAGCGGCTTTTTTTCTGCTAAATTGTGACTAAGCAGTTTGTCTGCAAGACGTGTCAATTTAGCATCATCTAAGGCCTTTGTGCTTACTTAAATGCCTTCCTTGTAATTAGGAGATTGCTCATTATTTTGCCAGTGTCCAGCAGAAATGTTACAGGCTCAGTTTCTTGGACATTGTTATGAGTTGCTTTCCTGCCTTGCATTGTTTTCTTCAAATTGCTTCTTAGGAAGGCATGGGCTTTTACTGCAATCACAGAGAAAGTAAACATCTTAAATTAAGACAAACAAAGATTGGTTGTTAGGAGGAGAACCAGTCAGGCAGGAAATGCCAAGCAAAACAACATTCTTTGGACGCCTGATACAAATATGATTCTTTAAGCAGCCTGTTGGGTCCTGCTGGCTGGGGCTTCCCTACACTCACTGCAGACATGCAGAAATGCAGGATTACTGATCCTGGCTGAGCCGTAGAATTTCTCATCTGCCGTGGTATAAAGTCTTAGCCCTTAACATTATTTTACATGGATGCAACCTTCTGCATGCTCTGAAGACCAAGGCAGTCCTGAGGCTTCCCCCCTCTGCTCCTGGGCTCTCTAAACGTGGTCTGGAGCCATGTTCCTCACATAGTGTTGGTGTGGCTTGGGGTCTGATTGCTTGAAAGCACCCTACACATGCTGACCCCCACTTTTTGCAAAACTGCATGCTAGGGCTTAAGGGGTTTATTCGTCAACCAAACCCAGGATCAAGTATGGAATTTAAAAGGAATTGTACATCATCACCAGATCACACCAAGAAAAATTCATCATAATGTAAAGTTAATCAGCTTTTAAAACTTAAATTATTTGCCAGTTTGTTGGCTTTCTGCTTTATTCTGTCTGAAAACAAAACAACAAAACAAACCAAAACAAACAAGAACAGATGAAAGCATGATGGTGTATAGTTGGGGATTTCTGTATTGTTCGTTTTCTGAATTTTAGATTTGATTTTTGTAGTCATACTGCACACATACATGGCAGGAGTATTTTCTGAAGGATAAGCCTGGGATCTCTATGCAGTATTCTCTTAGAAAATGTCAGCATCACCAGGCAGATAGCTCGTACAGTATTTGTAGCTCTCCTTTCTCTTCAAAATGGAAGAGGTACAAGTCAAAATGCTTTGAGCAAAGTGTAGATCTGTTAACATATCTTTCTGCTCTGGGGAAATTTTGCTGCTTTGGAAATGGGAACTCCCAGCAACTACAACATCAACAGGGAACTGGTTCCATTTGAAAAATGTGGTGTGCAGTTTTCAGTGTAACCTTCCAGTGAATTCTGAAAAGTTTGTTCTACTATTGTTAACAGCTAAGCAGTTTTAAGTAGAAGACAAAAAGGATTTTGAACTACTCAGCTGCATTCTGATGCATCAAAAAATTTTAAATATGTGCTTTATTTCAAATATTCATTCCTACTGAAATCAATCAATGCAGAGGTTAGACAAGGGTGCAGCTAATTTTTATGAATTACAGATTTGTATGGGGTTAGGGCCATCATTTTCATTAATGTTGGACTTCTGCAAAATTGTTACTGATGGGCAAAATATCTTACTAAAAGAGGCATTAAAAGCAGCTCTAAGTTTGTTTACTAAATATGTAATAGGAAGCATTTTGCAAAGTTTCAGTCTGATATCATGCTAATGACTTTCTTGCTAATGTGATTAAAATTACTTCCCCCTGATGGCTAAATCCTTAAATTGAATGAGTTGTGTAATAAAGAGAATGTGAATATGGAGTCCCCATTCAATAGAAGCATGGCCTATACCTTACAACTGGTGCTTCACCTAAAGATCATTTCTGAAGCCTATCCCAAAGCTTCCCTACACTCAAGGCATAACTTTGAGGCTACAAAAGTGAGATATAAGGTTTCATAAAGGAGCTTGCCTCACTGATGTTATGATAATGTCTGAAAGTCAAATTTGTTTAAATATAGGCCACCAGAATATCCACAGCTGGGCAGAGACTAAATTTGGCATCTCATAGGAAGTTGTCACTTTGTTTTTAATTCCAGAATAAAATAACACCTTCATAATTCCTTTAAAAACACAACCCTTCAATAAATCCTCCATCTATCCATCAAATCTATGGTGCAGGATTTAACCTGAATTTATTGGTTTATTGCTACAAAATTTAAACTGATCCTACAGCTATCATCTGGCTAGCAAAGGGCCAGCTATCAGTTCTGTCACTGTTAATCTGGACATGTAGTGGGAATTAACCTGCATTTCTAAAAGACTGAAATCCATCTCTTTAGATGGTTAGCTAGCAATGGGCTAAAGTGACTTCACAAAATTCCTGACCTGGGTAGCTGGGAGTTGTGGAGGGCATTTCTGTTCCAGACCTTCCAGTTCCTCGCCATTGCCTTCCCTTACCAACCTCCCCTGGCCAAATGCAGATGGGGGAAAGCTTCAAATTTCACTTACATTCCCAGGGGTTAACTAGAAATCTTGCTTGTTCGTTTGCCTTTCTTATATTTTACATATATTTTAATTCCTGAAGCTTCAGATCAGCATATTTTTTCCTTTAATAAACATTTAAGTTTACAGCCTTTAATCATTTTTTTATTCAAAACCACAAAGAAATGCACAACCTTTTATGAATTCAAATTAAAAATGAAGTGTGGTGGAAATGATTTACAGGCACTGTAGCTTAGCAGGGAAAATATGCAACTCCTTTGCAGTACATCATATTCTGTTCCTTTAATTTATAAGCAAGCTGCAATGTAACATATTAATCATACAAAGAAAATGTTGCTTTGGTTTGAAAGATTTGTTATAGCTGAGCTTCACACACCTGCAAATTATTAATTTCTAAAAAAGAAAAGAAAACATGTGCAGCACACACTATTGCATCCACCAGGAAATCAAACACATTTTTGAAAAACAAAACAAAACAAAGGCACTAAACAGTAAATGATTTTTTTTCTTTGTCCTCCTTCAACCACCTTCATCTCTTTTGAGCTTGGTTTCCCATGTTCTTTCAATCATCTGTTCTGTCCCCTGTGGAAGTTAAAGGTGGCTGGACCAAGGGAAGAGGTTGCATTTGCTACTTTGAACCTTGTGTCACATTCTCCTGTAAGAAGGGCAAGAAGCTACCTGTTACCCTACAGGGGGAAGAATAAGGTTTGAAATAGTAAAATATTTTTCAGATTAATATATTTTCATAAACTGCTTCCCTCAACCATTAAGGTAAGCAAAAAGATTGGTGAGGGAAAAGCTGTGCTAAATAAATGACTCAGCAAATGTAATCAGGTTTACTGAGTACATTTATTATTTGGCTGATGCTAATAGAAGAGGAGGTTCCTTTAGCGCAACATATTTATAAACATCTGCTACTGAGCTGACCGTTGCTTTATAAAAGCCTCTCTCTGAATCCTGCAAACAAGCACAGGAGCCTTGCAGGCATGGAGCATTTGGAGCCTGATCCACTCAAACTGCAGGCAGATTCGCAGGGAGGGAAGGACTCAGGCAGGCTGCAGCCAGCATTTCAGAGTCTGAAGATGGTGTGGATATCCTTGTGATGTTAGGTTGGCCTGTGGGTTTCTTCCTCTCTGCTTTCTAAATTAACTCTACCTGGCTCAAGACACTAGGGTGTCTTCAGCTTACAGTGGTGTTTCTCTTGTTAAGAGCAAAATGATTTTGCAAAGAGATTGTGGAGGAGGGAGAAATCATGATAGAAATTTTGCCTTTTACCTCCTTTCCCAACCTGAATGGGAGAGGTAGTTAGGAGATGATAAACAAAAGAGGGAGTAACAGGGAGGGAGTAAGAGGGAGCGAGAGGGCAGCAGCGAAACTCCCAGAGGGAATGGTGAGTCTTGTTCTCACAAGTCACAGGCCTGCAATAATGAACCACTAGGGGTAAGTAAAAAGGTAAAACGTAAGGTACAGGAAGCCAAATGCAGTGCCTCTGGGCGTGTAAGTTTGTGTAGAATGTATACAAGGGAACTTTTAACTCTTTCTTTCTGCACCATTGTAAGGGTGAAATTTACCTCATGCAGTCCCCAGTGCATCCACTACTCTGCTCCATTGAAGTTTTGGAAAATTGGCTGATTTGTTCGTATGCCATCTGGCAGAAGGTGCGGCAGAAATGGTTGCTTTCACAGATTTCCATCAGGTTTAGGTGTTACCATTTCTGTGGGGACAGCTCACTGCACCACTGTAATGAATTTTGATTGTCTTAAAGAAAAGGGTAACTGATAACATGTTATTGAGTGGCTGAAAAATAGAACACTTCTGCCTGACTGAACTTAATGTAGATCTGCTACTTGTTCCCTCTCAAATCTGAACATTCCTTTTTTCATACAAGCAATATGCCTGTGAGAGCAGAAGATTTGTAACTCTGGAGCCTTGAGGATTAATGCTGCCAGCTGAAGACCCAGGGAAACTGAATGGCCTCCTCTATTCCCTGTTGCTGGGTTGATTCCTTAGACCTCATTGCAAGTTAATGTGTTAAATGGAGGAAAGAGAACTGAGGGACTAAACTAAACATGGGTTGGCTGAGATTCATGAATGAACCAAAAGTAGCACTGGCTCAAGTTTAGTGGAAAAGCCATTGCTTGATCCAGTGTGCTTTAGAAAAATGGGATGTGTGAATTTTGGCGCAGCACAGTGAGAACGTGGTCATGCTGGTACCCGACCCAGCGTGGTCAAAGGTAGCTCCCTGTCTCCTCCAGCCTGTATGGGTGGTGCACACAGAGAGGCTTGCATGTGCAGCAGCACTTGCATGGTGTGCTCTCCCAGGGCCTCACGCACTTAGGCTCAGGTTTGCAGTTTGAGATTCAACCCCACCCTCCTTGAGGACTATGCCTTGAAAGCACAACCTGGGGCTGAAGCGGCAGCTGGCTGGAGTACAGCAGCTCTTGTGAAGTCTAGGAGACTTTACTGCAAGGCTGGGGAAGCAGGAAGGGAGAATGAATGGGAAGGAGGGAAGGAGAAAGGCATAAAAGCACAGGGTACATTTGCACGAGCCTAACTGGGAGTTTCAGACTTGAATTCTGAATGCTTGATCTAAGAGACCATGTATGTTGAAATAAAAAAGAAAACCTGAACCACTGCTGCCATCAGAAAAAGGACATCCCCTCAATGCTTTGGAGTGAGTACTGAGTCTTGATATGAATAATTGAGAGTGGTTTTTGCCACTTTTGCCCAAATGTGAACTTGCATAACACCCTTCCCCCACCAAATCCATCAACACTGAAACATTTTCATCCGGAGCAATACTTCCAATATCTGGAGAAGTTTTCCAATCCAGAGGTTTGTTCCCAAGGAAAGCAAAATGAAGTTGTGAAATCCTCCACAAAAGGAACTTCCAGACTCCACATAAAAGGAGGATAAAAGGCCTGAGATATAGATGATAACTTTGTTCTAGTGCAAGACCCAAAAGTCTATTATTAAAACAGTTTATTTATTAGCAAGCTCTTCTAATGAACCAGACATAACAGATGTGGGCAAAACTCTACGCGAGCAGGTACAAACTGAAATAATAATGATGGAAGGAAAATAGCTTGACATTCAAATTACTGGCTAGACCTGCTTTTAGCGCTGCTTTGGCTCCATCTCTAAATAGAATAACATAGTTTTAAACCTTTTCCTCCACAAGGAAAGTTGGAAATACCTAACTGAAATAGCTGGCTAAACTGATGCTGATTTAGTTCAAATTCCTTGGTGCTGAAACCACATTTTGGGGAAAGTGTGGCCTTTTAAGCTTAAAAAAGAAAAAAAAGAAAAAAAAAAGTAAAAAAAAAGTCATTCACTGATACAAAAGCTTTATTTGGTACCTTTTCTTCTCTTTCAGTCCCATACTCTTTTCCTTACAAGTGCATGTGTAGGTGACAGATACCCACTGACAGATTCTGATAGTGCTGCCCTGGAATTGGGTAGTGTGTGTGTGTCTCTGCCTTTCGCTATTTGCAGCTACAGTTTAATTTCAGATTCATCCCATCACTTTTGTTAGGTTAACAGAGGTTTTTTGTCAGTTCATTGTGTTGCAGTCTCTATTACAGTGTTTGTCTTAGTAAAGAATATTGCTTGTTGAGTTCATCTAATTTGTTGGGGGGAGGGGGGGTGTTAATTGGCATACAAAACACCACAAGTTACCATATGTTTGTGATTTTTTCTGTTAGTACTCTTCCCACAATAGCAACTTAGATCCCTCCTAAAGACCTCTAGAAAATGATGACAGAACAGCTCATAATTTTTTTGTGTGTGTGGTGCTAAAAGCTAATCGGGTGCAGCTCTGGCTTATTTTTCATTTGCTGTATGGTATTTTAGACTTTATTTTATCCTACTAATATTTATCTAAATTTGGAAGAGGACTAGAGCACAGCATTTTAAAAAATGTGAATGGTTGTACTTCATGAACATGGAGACTCTGGAGAAAGAAGTATTTTCCCCCTCTGCTTCCTCCACCTGAGTCATTGAACATCAGATCCTTCTTTTGTAGCATTTCAGTTTTCAATTGGTGCTATGTTGGCTGACTGTGAAAGTCAAAAGGTATTTGTTGCTGGTATTTGTGGGACAGGTATATATTTGAAAAACAAGGAGTAAAAATACCTCAGAGCACAAACTATGAATAAGGCCAGATTCTGACTCATTTTCTAATGTTGAAAAGTCTTTGCTCTTTGGACTTCAATAGGACTTCTTCCTTGGTAAGCATTACTCACTGTGATTAAAGGCTCAATTTTCCTGCCCCGTGTTATGTAATTAAAATTATGCAAATAAATCAACTATCCAAGACAATTCAGATTGTGAATGGAATAATCAACTCTACTCTTGAATCACAACTTGAATACCTTCAGAGCACGTATCTTATTTGTTGAAGAAATAAACGGAACTATTTGCAGTAATGAATATGTTTTAAGGCTCCAACAATTTCTTTGTGAAAAGTAATGGACACTGATTCTGAATAAATTATTTTCCCATTTTCAGGATGGCTGTTTATCCCTCCTGCCGTCACGTTCCATGTTTCTAGCTTGTGGGCTTTTGCAAAGCAAGGTTATCAGCAATCTGCTGCAGAGTCCTTCCCACTCAGTAAATCAAAGCCTTGCTCTTCTCCGGTTTGTTTCCATGGACAAATGATTCAATCCTCCTTCACTTCCCAGCACGAAAGGTTAGTTAAATACTTGCCTGTAGCTCCTTCCAACATTTATGAGAATTGTTTATATAATTCTGAAAGATCTTCCTTCTTTGCTCAGTGATGGTTAGACATACCTGCTGAGAACTGGGTGTCCTCTCCATTAATTTTCTGCTTGCAGAATCTCACTAATGAGCCAGGACTCGAGGAGAAATACAACTTTACTGAAATGGTTCCTGCTTCTTGGAATATTGTCCACAAACAACTGAATAGCTGATGTCAGTTCAGTGAAGTGAATGATACAGTTCTTTTTGGTCATCTCATGTTGTTATTAGGGTTGGGAAATTGAAAGCATAATGTTACAAGTACACTTTTTAATACTGCTTTGAGAAAAGTTGTATAGTCAGTGGAATTTTGAAATTATTCAAAAAGTACATGCAAGTTAATAGAAAGATTCCTATTGACTTTACTGGAATTTGGATCAAGCTTGTCGGCACGAATCAGGAATTTACGGGAGCCTAAGCAGCAATATGCAGGAATTTAGCACTTGTAGTCTTCAGATTTCCCAGTTAATTAACTGTGCAGATCATTGCCTTGAATAATGCTGCAGAGTAGGGCAGAAATAAGTTTCTATGAATTTTAAAAGGAAAAAATACAATCTGAATTAACCAACTATACCATGCAAACCAACCTCACATATAAAGCATATCGATTAAAATTTAAAGTATTACACAGTTCTTGCAGATCCCTTTTGGAAGGGGCCCAGTGGGGTGCTTCTCAATTCTTTAAGCTTCATATGCCTGTTCTTCAGCCTGTCATCCCCAAACCGCCGCCAGCCCAGCTGACCCACTGAGCCCTGCACTGGTGCAACCATCCTGATCGTTCCAGATCCAGCCTGTCCCTCACAGGCATCCTGTCCTCTCCTCATAGAGACCCTGCAGCCCATATCTGCCAGCAAAACCCCGTGTATGAGAAGTGGTAAGTATGATTTTTTTATCATGGTTTTGCAGCTTTTTTTTTTTTTTAACTGTTAGCAAGGTTTATCTTGGGCCCGGTGTGGCCACTGCAGTCCCGTCAGGGTGGTGGGTGCCCACGGGGGGCTCATTCAGCAGGCTGTGAGTGCGCTGGGTTGTCTTGCTCCTTCACTGAGTGCTGCTTGGGCTTGTTTGCTTTGTATTCATTATCTTCCCTGATCAAAAACTGCTATCGTTTCTTTGAAGGGTGTGATCCTCTAAGATCTGAGGACTGTGCAAAATCTGCAACTGACACAAAAAATGTAGGATTTAATCTCAAACCAATATTGTCTTCCCTTCCCAGGAGAAGGAGGGGCTCATTTTACAATGACATTAAGAATTCATTCCCTTAAATGAGGTATGTCACCTTGCCATTTTAACTTGATTCATTAAAATAGTGGCTCATTAGTTATTCCCTTGTGTGGTATAGAATTTGCACATTAAAGGCGTATGCATTTCAAGTGTTCACTACATTCAGGGATAAATTTCTAGCCATCCTTTTTTGAAAGGAAGAAGTGAGTGTGGGTTTTGGAAAAGAAAAAAAGGTAGAAGGCCTACAAGTCTGCTCCCCTTTCCCCCCATAAGTCTTTCAAATCTATTCATACCATTAATATGAATTTAGAAGGCCATGCTGTAGAGACGAAGGACGCACTGAGGTAGTGCTAATTTTTTTTCAGACCTATGTATGGCATGTGGTCTCCTATGTGCATTGTGGGGTCTAATACAGTTTTTCATTTTCTTAGTCTTGCCATGAAAATAATGATGTCTGAGCTGAGAAAATACCTCAAATCCTAGGCAGAGAGGAGTTCTGCTTTTGGCTGAGTGAGAGCAAAACTCCTGCAGATTTTCAATTGCCTTGTGTCAGCTTGGTCAGAGAAAGGCCTCTCCAGCCATGTTCCAAACATAAGCCTCTTCCCTGTGACTAGATGGACAGATCTTCCCAGTCTCAAATGGCATATTTTCAGGCAAAGGCCCTGCGTTATAATTCAGAATAAAAAGGGCTTGTTTCACCATTATGCATGCTGTGGGAAAGCATGGAGCAAAAGAGGAGGGCAGGGGTGCTCTGGGACAAGTCCCTTGTCCAGTTTAGCGAGTGTGCTCTGTTGCATGAGAGAAAAGGGCAATGCTGTGCAGCCCCCTTGCTTTCCCCTGCACTCACCTTTGGGCAGACATCTCTCTCGGATCTCAGTAAGGTTAGCTAATGCACTGGAAGGACCACAACTCCCTGAGGTCTCAGGGTGTTGGGTTAAGTTCTTGAACCTTGCAACATGAACACTGAAAACAAAACAAAACAAACAAAAAAACCATTCAACACTGAGAAGGGGTAAAATCTCAACTAAGGGTAGCTGGCATGAAAAAGAATAGGAAAATAATAAATTTGTTTGAAGAACTGAATCAAGCAGACTGGGAAAGATATTTGATCTTTTATGTAATATTTAGGTTCATTCCAGACCCTGACTGATGAACTGCTTCCATCTCAGAATTTGAGGGCAGAACTGTTGTTCATTTAGCAGTAAATGCTAGGGCTGGATGGAAGGAATATCACCCCTAACTAAAGCTGAAGTCTAATCCTTTGGTTTCACTGGTGACTCAGATTGCAATAATATGATATGGAGAACATTTTTTTTTCTCCTCCTTTCTTACTGCATTACAAGTTACTAGTAAAATAAATGTAGCAAAAAGCTGATCCTGCTAAAAATGCAGTTAAGTACATTCACATTCTGTCTCCCATCTTGCCTGTGATTTTCTTTTCTCCTTACCTTCTCAGACTCTGATCATCAGCATCATTTGTGCTTTCAGGATGCTTGTACTGCAAGTCATTTTTTAAAATCCTGAACAAGGAAATCTTTGCCATGCAATAAAGTTCCATACAAATACAGCTAATGTCAATAAAGCTAAAAAGACATGCCAGCAAAGACCCAAACACTCAATTTATTACAGTTAAACATCCTGCCTAGACATTTTATTTACAATCAAAGCTTGTTATATAAAGCAATCCCTCTTCCCTTGATGTCTTTTTTTATCTCGCAGTTTACAAATTACTGTCTTTTTCTTTGTATCCCATATGAAATACTGAATTCATCTGTGTATGTTGACTACAGTCTTTTCGTTTCCTTTTATAAAATGTCTTTGGATGATCAGTTAAAAACATACAAAAAATAAAAAATAATAATAATAAAAAAACTCTGAATTTGGACCTTTTAGTCAAAAGAAGCTGAAACTTAAAGAAATGAAAGATGTCACTAAACACAGTTTCTTGTTAACAAAATCACCAAAATGATTTAGAAACATAGTTTACAGAAACTTACATTTTTCCTGTATTATCTTACTTTTCATTATAGCCTTTTCCCCTTATAAATATGCACAGGAGGAAATGTTCATATTTCTTCTTATAGCTTTTCAGAATATAGCTGTTTGGGGACAGAGGAAAAGTACAGGCCCTTCTGACAGAAAAAGAAAAAAAACCTAGCCTGTCAAACATTGAGATACAAGCCCAGCAAGTCATTCACATGTTTGTGATAAAAAGACTGTTTTTGCCTAGTGAAGCAGACAAATCAAACCTCTTTAAGGCTTCCAAAAAAGCCGTTGTGTGACTTCCCAACTGTACATAGCTTCTAAAATGGCCCTCCAACAACATTATGGGAGAGCTGGGAAGGAGACCTCCTATTAAGTGACAGTTTAAATCAATCCTCTACATCTTCTTGTTTGTCAGGGAAAACCTGGGACAGGCGTGCAGCTTCTATCTGATGGAGTCCGCATATGTGAGTGGGTTCCAAGACACTTTATCTGGCACAGGAGAACAGTAAAGGCTTCCCTTCTCCAGACCTGCTCCAGAGATACTAAATTCCTCTGTGATAATGAGGTGTCTAGAATAGTAACAAGAGACCAGCAATGTACTCTAGGTTTAACTGTGCTGGTATATCTCTGCTGACTTCACTGTGGGCAAGTGCAAATTCACACCAGTGTACCGGAATGAACTTGGGCCACGGTGAACAATGAAACCTTATCGGGTGCCAGATCTCCTGGGCTGTGCGTGAGAGGTATAGGGTTACTGTACGTCTAGCGCAGCTGCGACAAGCAGGGTGAGAGGAGACTGAATGTCAAGCAGGTAGAGCTATTTCTCTTCACAAAGCTGTAGTTCCTGCTTATAAGGCTTTTTCCTGGGCTTTAACGCTGGTGGTAAGATATAGCTCTTTCTTCTCCCCTGCCACGTTTTGCACAGAAAATACTTAGAAAACAATGCTCCTTTGCAGGTGCAATCAATACGAGTACTAAGGAGTACAAATGAGTACCTGTCTGGAAAAGTGAATGGAGAAATACTTCCCATTCAAGTCTCGGAAAGGTGGAGAGTAGAACTGTGGAAATTCCCTGAATTGTGTCATTTTAAGTTCTGCAGATGTTCTCCCTATGGCATTTCTTTCTCCCATCTCTGGTTTAGGCACAGCATGAAAATGTTTTGACCAACACTGCAGACTCAGGAAAGGTCATACACATACCTTCTTTTACATGTTTTTCTAACCTCTCTACTTGCTGTAGGTAGTCTGCAGCCTCCTGTGCTGACAAGTTTGTGATGGCTAGGGCTGTGATTAATGGGATTTCATTAACACTTGTGCAACTATCCCTAAGAACCCTCAGAGGTGCTCCGGCCTCTTCCTCAGCCTGTGAACTTTGTAATGGCAATAAGTGCAGGTAGATACGTTTCACATTTTCTGTCCAAAACTCCTCCCCCCCTTCCCCCTTGGCAATATGTGTAAATAATGATTTGTATCAGAAAGGGTAATATATAATGATTATGGCTATGTTGTCGTAACAAGAAGGAAGAGTAAAACATCCTGTTATTCCCATACTAGTATTCCACCTTTGATAAGAGGTTGCTTCATCCACAGACATGTGAGTTTAGCTGGGACTGCTCCCTGCTTTAAGCATGGTTGGAAAGAAAGAGAGGGAGAAGTATGCAGGCTGACTGTGCAATGGTTATTTCTTCCTTGCTGGGAGAAAATGGGAGTATCTTGTCTGCAAATGAAATGGAAGGATTGAGTGGAATTTGAAGGAATTTGACGTGCAATGCTGGGGGTAGACATGTATCTTCACTCTGTCCGTGTTCTGTGCTGGCAGAAGGAAGTGATCCAAAAGTTGTCTAGCTTGTTAACTGTGTCTAGGTGAATAATACTCTTCCCATGTTTCTTCTCTAGCTTGGTTCGGTGCACATCTTTACATTGCCTCATGTAGCAAAAGTCGTCTGCTTTTCTTCTTCTTTTTTTTTTTTTTTTTTCCTTGAAATAATCAGGGTAAAACTGCCATCACTATACTTACCTGGCACGGTACTTCTACTGGTGTAGAACAGCATTGTATTTAAACTGATTACTGCTGGTGGAGTTCATTCAACATCTGCAGTATGTTGGGGGTGGTATTAACTGGTACCTGCTATCTCCTAGTTACCCTTTTCTGAGCATCTATTATTGGCCTAGTCTGCCACAGCTCAACTTTTCCTGTACTCTGGTCTGATGTTATCTATATATCAGGCTGATGGCTCTCTAAGTTAAGTTTGTTTTAAATGAATGTTTTCTACTTTAATTCTGGACTCTTGTACTGTGCTAATGTAAAAATATGTGAATATGCCTAAATGTCTTGTGCCATGTTGCTTCGCAGCAGGAGGACTGGGAGGGCAAGGTGTCAATGACAGTGGGAGACACAGAAGGCTGATTAATATATAGTATTAGTCTCAAACTGCTACAAATGAAAGAAGAGCTCCCCTGGACTGTCATGTGTTCCAGAGGACAATATGCATTTCCATTATTCAATAGCATTTATGCATTTTAAAGACTAAAGAGAGCTAAGGTTAAAAAAAAAAAAAAAAAAAAAAAGCCATTGCAATTCTTGTTTTGCATGACTTTAAAAAACACAGGAAAATGAGATCTGCTCTTGGGTAGAAAAATGAGCAGAAGAGTCAGAAGTCGCTCATGGATCTGACAATGCTAACGTGTATAGCAATCAGATTGTGGAGATCTCAAGGACTTTGGCAGTTTCTCTGGGCAGAAGCTGCAAAATGCAGCTTTGTGCCCTCCCTCTGGGAGGGGAGAAAATAATATGATAACAGAGGCTGTAGGTCCAAGATTGATGAGACTGCTGTGCTGAATTGAGCAGAAACTGTTTAATATAAAAGGAGGTTTTGTAGCTGGCTTAAAATACAAATTCCAGTTTCTTATGCGTCCTGGTTAGGGGTAGGAACAGAAGTCCAAATACTTTTTAGGTACAACAGCTTGTATAGAAGATGACAGAATCTATGCCAGAATAAGCAGTCAGCACGTAGGTGAGGGCAGGTCTCAGAGGGTGAACTACAGGCATCTCACAACATTTCTAAGTTATGTTTTCAAATTCTTAAAGTGGTGAAGGAAGATTTTTCAAGCTCTTTACTCTTATCCAAACAAATTTAACTTGCAAATTACCTAAGATCCAAAAAGTTTTTCTTTATTACTGGGCAACTTTCCATCCAATTTCAATCTAATTCTGAACTAAGTAAAACTTACAGTTCTCTGGTAGGGAAAAACAAACAAACAAAAAAAACCTTTAGGAGTTCCCATTTGAGCTTTATCTGTTCCTCTAGATGCCCTGTTTAATTCTGTTAAAAATGTTTTCTTCCACAGGATTTCTGGTGCTTTCAGAAAAAGGAGTATTTTATTTACCTTGACTTTAATTGATCTTGCCAGAAATATTTGGGATTTTTCTGAAGTTGCTCTATGAACTCCCATTTGGCCAAATATAACATTCATTCTTAGCACCACGTTATGTCAGGCTTCCTTGTTTTCTTATGCAAATGGAAATGAATGTGAAAAACCATTTTGGTTCATATTGATTGACATTCACTGCATTAACCTGCATTTTAACTTGACTCTACAAGTATTTCTAATCGGATGAATATATGGAACAAAATCTATAGCCAAGACGAGTAAATTGAAGTCCCTGGATCTTAAGGTCCTTGGTAACTGTAAATCAGTAGAGCTGCAGAAATCAACTGGACTGTGCTAATTTACACAAGCTAGCTGTCTGACCTTTAGTATTCATTAGCATCATTAACATTTCTTAAATGATGGAAACTGGAATTTGAAAACAGAACCAAAAGTAAGGTAAAAACACCCATGCACCTCCCCTAGGTGAAACGCAAAATAATTTGACAGGTAATTAAAATTATCATAAAAATTATGACTTTATAGTATGTTCTCTGTGAAGAATTAGCATAAAATCTACTGATATCAAACAACAGCTTCCAACATATGCCAGAAGGACTCCTTGTTAGGCGGAAAAATGGTTTTGGAACTGTTTCCTCAACTGTGTCATTAAAAAGTAATATGGTATGGCTCTTTTTATTTTCCTCTCCTTCAGACTGCATTCAAACACAAACAATTTGTGAATCAGAAGAGCTCAATACCTGAGGAATTCTAATCTGCATATTCCCACTCTGAGTCAGGTACTGCTTTCTGTATCTCATAAGAAACTTCAAAGCACTCCCTGGTTTCCCTCCAGCCAGAAGTCTTGCCCCCCCCCACAGACCACTGAGTTATCTATCTTTTTAAGCTAAGTCTCTCCAGGCTTGATATACAAACATACACTTTCAATTAAACCTATAGAAACTTGTGTCAGTGTACAGCAGGCCAATGCTGTTGTGATTAATTTTGGGCTACTATATTTTGGGGTTGTTTTGATTCAGGTTTCAGTAAATGGTGAGGTAATGAAAGCTGTAGTCTGTTCACCAACTTATAACAGGGATCTCTAGTTGGCAAACAGCAAAACTTGAACATCCTCTGAACCAATTTCACTTTCACGAAGTCTGCCTATGTAGCAGAATGTTTCTAGTAGTCAAATTGCAGTGCAGGGTACCAATAGCCTTTGGAATCACAGTGAAATAGGTAATAAAGAGTTTGCAAAGTGTACCAGAAAAATTTTTCTTAGAGAACAGCCATCCTTACTACAGGCCTTTTTTTTTTTTTTTTTTTTTTTTTTTTTTTTTTTCTGAGAGTTTGTTTTTAAGAATGATTAGGAACATTTTTTCCAAGCTTTATATGTTCATCTTGTTTGTACAGCTTCTGTCTGGCAGGTGGACCTTAAGTTAATCAAACCTTATTTGAAACAGTGAGCATTCCTGTAGCTTTCAAGAATGTATAGCTTCTTAGACATTGGTTGACTTGTTTGGAACTGGCTTTTGGCAAATTTTAAATGCTGAAAACGTACAGTGCAAGCTGTCTTGACTAGAAGGATGATTTTGCCATAGCTGGTTCTCTTCACTGCAGAATTGTGTTTCCAAGGTGAACAATCCTGAGCATGAACCAAATATTTTCTTAAGTTGTTATTTTGGCAAACGATCCCAGTTTGCCACTAATGAAAGTAACCACAGTTAATTTATTTAAAAACTCACTTGCTAGTTATGGCAATAGGTCCTCAGACCATGTACAGCTCTGTATATACAGAATTTGCAAAATGTTTATGAATCCTTTGAGATGAAAAGCAATTTTTTTTCAGAGGGAAATAGTGACTTTCTGCTCAATTAACTTAACAATGGCTTTGTTAATCAGTCTTCCTTGCTCTTATTCATCCCTTTGGGTTTAGTGGTTTGTTATTTCTAAGTAGAGGAATATAATGGCATCAGTTCTGTTTCTCAATGAGCAGGAAAATAATAATTATATTATGGAAGAGTCAGATGTATTTCCTGTCTAGTCCACACAAAATGGTTTTGGAGTGTGCAGGATTACCATCTTGCCCATGACAAAGCATCACTTCTTAAGGAATTCCCTGGAAATGACAGGAGTTATGTAAGGAATGGACTGCTTTCCGGTGTGATTAGGGGGAAGAATTTTACCCATAAAATATGACTATCATGTATTTAGTCTGTTTTTAAACTTTGGAAGAATTTTGGAGCTAAGGATTTCTTTTTGTTGTTATTAAAGTAATACAGGAAGGTCTTAACAACTGGACTGAAATCCTGAATCAGCCATAGGGTGTGAAATACACCTTCTGAACAGACAGTCTGGGATATTTTTCTGTATTCCCTGATTCATTCTGTGAACATGTTATTGAGAATGAAAGCATTGAGAAATCACAGGCACAAATGGAGAGGCAGTCTCAGAGGAAGCTCGTCCTGGTGTGTAATAAGGCCTTTGATGTTATGAGGAATGAGCAGCAGTGCACAACTGGTGTTCCAGCTACTCCATGGGCTCTTGCAGCAGACTGAGGCACAGGGCACTCAACCTGTAGGGCTAATATCTTTGTGATGCCTTGGGATTTCCTGCTCAAATTCTGGCTAGTTGTTAGATATTCTCCCCTTTCTGTCATCAGCATGGCAGGATGGGTACAGAATGAGAACATGGCCCAGTAACTGCACATGAATTGTGGAGTTCAGAGGTGCCAGATGTCTACTGCGGGAAGAGGTGAAGGCATGTGCATAGCACCTGCGACCTGCTTCCTGCCTATCTTGTTGGTCCTGTTAAGCAGAGAATATGTTTGTCTCAGGACAACTTGCACATCCTGAGTCAGCCCCTGTCCTCTGTGTCCTTGGGTCATAATGTATGCTGCTTACATTGTGCAATGGACAGAACTGGGTCTGGAAAACCTTTTCAGCTGTGTCCCCATTGGAAAACTAAATAAATAAATAAATAAAAATCTCTTGAATTGCAGTTCCTCAGAACCGTTCCCTTCTAGCCCGTCTCTGTGACGGAGACATCCCACTTGCCTCGTTGTGCTCCTTTATGTCCACTTAATTATTGTACATCATTTTCCCTGTTTTGCTTTTTCTCAAATCCTCTCTCCCCCTGCTGTAAAACCAATCCTTCTACCTTACGCCTACTTGGTATGGAAAGCTGAACTTAGTGCGTAGCACTGAGGAGCCTTAAGCTTGCTCTGGTTTAACTTAATTCTCTGTTCATTCTTTTGGTGGTTAAGGAACTAGCATTTGTAGGTGAGGAGTGGGTGTAGTCTGTTGATGCCTAACTCTGGGGAGAGAGTAAGGCTGAGTAAATCAGCTTTGCCCTGTTCCTTATCTGTGTTTCACGCTCTGCTCCAGGGATCCCATATGTCCCAGAGACATCACATCTGACATTTTGTTGACGTGCAGAAGGTCAGTAGGGACTAGGCCTAGAGGTAGTGGCCAACTGATGACTGAGCTCCCTCTTTTATCAGAGTCACAAAGACAGCTCTGGTGCCCTGTAGAATATCAATTATTGCTTGCTGGACTCTGTAAGTTGACTTCTCTCAATCACTGTTTCTTTTGAACTGGCCCTGGAAGGCTGAATCCCAGGTTGTAGCAGTTAACACCTCCATGTTACCTTTGTTGTATGTTGCTTTAAGTATCAGTGCTTCCATGTGAGTTCATTAATTTTGATTACAGGAAAATCACTGTTCTGCTTCCAGAATCAAGTAACAGGAGCTAAACTGTAGCAGCTTTGTGATCAGAAGGAGAAGCAGGAGCAAATATAATGCTGATGTCTTGGTACACAGTACTTAGGGAAACTTTCCTAGTTTGCCTGGAGTTGGACTTTGCCTTGTGTTTGTTGCTAGCATGCCTACAGATCTGATTTAGACCTTCCATATATTGAAACATAATTTCATAGCTGCTGCTTTTTTTTTTTTTTTTTTTTTTTTTTGCCTCTGTTTTGATCCTGGCTGCAACGCAATATAGGGTGTGCCAAAGATTTAGTCAATAGTCCAAAACAAATAATAAGGTTATCTGGTCAGATTCTATCATCAGTTGAGTCAGGTTTGTACAACCTGATTAAATCAGGGCATATACAACACATTTAAATATCACATGGCCTGGCAGGGGGAGAAGTACCAGGAGGTCACAATTTATTTCCAGCAAATGAAAACATTCGGCTTTAGACTTATGAATAAAAGATAGACTTCATTAATGCGGAGATTTAGCTAGTCAATCCACAGCTACATAACCTGCATCAAAAGAAATTCCTGGGAATGAGTTTGCCTGAAGTAGCACCTGAACCTCTCCTGTTGCCCATTAATTATTTCTCTACTTATGTACTACTTGTAGAATACTGCATGAAGAATGTGCAATGTAAGGCACAGATCCTGCAAACCATAATGCAAGTATTCAGCTTTGCTTGTATGAGGAAATCACATATATAAAAGTTTGTGGGGTCAGGACCAAAAATGACAATGTTAAAATGAAGGAAAAAATGAAGCATGAAGTTATTCTTTCTGAACTAAGTCTGAAATAAAGCAAGAATGTATTTAAGATTTTATTTACTTTGTGTGTTAACACTTGTGATTTAACTCATTCTTTGACAAGATGATGCAAAATTGTTCCAAAAATGTTTCTCTATTAGATTTTTACTGTGGCTTACACACTTGAATAAGGGGATTGGCTAAATATAATGTATACCTTTTCACTGTTGAAACTGTTAGCAAAATTAATCTCCTTCAGACAGTGCCTCTCCATCTTGTGCCCATCATTCTTTAAACCATTATTTTAACTTAAGATTTCATCCTTTTTCTGGCTAATTCACTCAGTCTCTAAGGACAGTCTCCCCCAACTCCTTTGTTACTGGAAACAGATTTAGTACTGACAGGCAGAGTCTTGTGTAGGTGTGGGAAGAAAGGCACACCTCATATAGATAAAAACCAGAAGTTTTTATTGGTAAAGTTATGAGGTAGTAAGTGACCAGCTTAGGGGAGGGTCTTTGTACTTGTTTTGAAAAAATACAGAGCATACTGCAGTGGTTTAAGATGAGATAATATTTTCATAATTAATCTGCCTAAGTATTTGCACCATACTTGCATCCAAGAAGTGTGTGCTTTCCACTTCAAATATCTATGATGAGTAGCAGCTTTTATTTGAGGACAGTCCTTTGAAATGCACTCTTCAAACTGTAACATTTGAGAAGTTTTTCATTGCAGTTTCATCAAAAGAGAAATGTTTTATGAGAACATAATTATGTTGATGAAATTTGGCAGAAAAGTATCCAAATAAATGGGTATAAATATTTTTACTTTGTTTTAGGGAGATAAGATGGTATTTTGACTTTATTAAAAAAAAAATGTGCTTGTTGGCTTTGTATTTACTTTACTGAATCTAAACATTAGAGTTTTTGCTTTGTGCAAAACTGTGTTTATTATCAACTCGACCAAAAGTGGATGCTCAAATTTAGAGTTTCAAGAGAAATGGAAGTTCAGTTCTGCTGGAATGTAGAGATTTGGTTTAGAAAGATGGATTTGGTACTTCATGCAAGAGCTAAAGCTTGGGACCACTTTGCATCTGAAATTAACCAACTTCTGTTGCTTTTAAAATTCTATCCAAATAACCACAGTTAGCATGTGCCTAATTTTTATATGCTGTTACCACAAAGACATGAAAGGTGATACAGTTGCCTGACTTGTGCAGAAAACAAATGTGTTCCCAAGTTTCTTTGTATGGCATATATGATGGATAGAAGTAATCTCATGGATTTGCTTTAGGATTACAGGAAACTTTTCAGATTTAGTTGGGCAAAAAAAAAAAAAAAAAAAAAAAAGTGGTCCACTGTCTCCACCACTTGTTTTTATGGGAATACAAGGCAATTTAATGGATTTTTATCTGACTGACATGAGAGTAATGGGGAACAGAGTGAGGCACTGCAACATTAAAAGGGTTTTCTTCCTAATTGTTCTCTAACTATTTACAGGGAGTAGATTTAATTTTGAGTTTCTCATCTTGTAATTTATCCTATAAGGACAAAACAAACAAGTATTAACTAAGCAAATCAAACTAGACAGTTGCCTTACTGTTTTATGTGTTTTTGCATCTTAGGGTGATTCTGTAGTTTGTGCACTTAGGGACATGCAGAAGTGGCAAGAGAAGTTAGTGCTGCGTTATTGAGCTCTTTGCCCCCCAGAGTTCGATGGAGACAGTAGTTTTCTTCTATAGACCAGTCACCACGTTCTTCTTCAGTTCATCTATCTGCAGTCTGCTCCTTCTGCCTCACATTGGTGATGAATTCTACTCTGCTTCCTCCATCTAATCCTTTTCATTTATTTATATTTTATGGAGGAAACATAAAAGACTCCTCATAAAAATCCAACTGTTTTTGATAAACCTTGTCATGTGCAAATAACGGAGCCTTGTCAAGCACAAGCCTTGTTGGAAATTTATGCCTTCTAATAATAATAAAAAGAGAGAATCAGGAACAAATAAGGAATATATTGAATTGGATTCAGAGTATGTTTATGGTTTTAAATTGGTGGCAATAAAGTATTTTTTATCCAGAAATGTTTTTACATGTTACTGTAATTCAGACACTGTGTTGTGCTTGAACTTTGCAGTATTCAGCCTGGCAGAGCTATGAAAAGCATCTTGTACTTTAGCACAGTAGAGCACACTGATTTCTCTTTCCAAGATCTGGTGGAAAAGATCTACCTGGCTTAGTAATACAAGAAGAAGCAAGCCAGAGCTTGGGGCAAAGATGGAAACCATTGGTCAGCTGAAAGCCTATCTGTGGATTAGCAAAAAATATTAGGAACACAGAAGTCAGAGAAAATTAGTAAAAGATAGATTTTTATTAGAATATTGATTTTTCTATAGCAGCAAACTTCTTTGGCCTGAGGCAACTTATTAGGAGCAGAAATGGTTGTTTCTGACTGCTAAGGCTTTGTATATCCAGAAGGGTATAAGGACAAGTAGTAATACACAGATACTTTTAACATCTAAAGGAAAATAAAGGCTGTTAAAGTCCTTGTTAAAGTCTTCAGCTATTTCTTTGCTGGATGACATTTTATTTCCTATTACAATTTTTGCTTTGAGAGCAAGACTAAACAGAATGTTAATGGTTTTCTGATGATACCAATTAGCATTTTATAGCACTTTACAAATGTCAGTGAATCAAGGGGATCTCTCAGGAAGAAAACTTTGTGTTCAACTGGCAGAACCTAATCCAAACAAATGAATCCCTCTAATGAAGAGGTTTCTTAGTAGCACAGCTAGGTCTGTGAATATATATTCCCTGCATCTTCACAGAGCTGATATTTATGCTTCCATGAGAGTTACTCCTTACATGAAATACTTGTTTTATATCTTTTCAGGAGTAAGAATCCCTGTAATTCCCTTTCAGGTAACACATCTAAGCTGTCATGTTGAACTGTTAGAAACAATATTAGAACATGAAGAAACAAAGACAAAAACCATTTTTCAGTTTAGAAAACTGTCTTGTGTAAGGCCTGTGTTCAAAGTTGGGCTTTGCAATTATTGATGGTTTCACTCAGTCATGGAGAGAAATCTTATTCTTAACTTGAAGAGGATATGAATGTTTTAGTTTAATTTTGTTTTGGTGTGGAACAAAGGCCCTTTATGCCCCTTCTCTCACCTTCTCATTAAAAATTTTCTTGGCAGACTGGGCCCTTGGGGTTCAGCTTTGCAAGATAACACTGCCATTGCCACACTGGACAGTTACCAGTTGGCCAGAGAAGTTACTTAACAAGTAATCAAACAGATTTGAAGGAACTGGTTCTTTCACACTTCATCTTTATCAGTCTCTATAAAACAGTGGGACTTTAATGATCTCTGACAAAGATATTCTGTCATTGTTTTTGTGTTGCTCCATGTGTTTTAATGCATTGTATGGGACCACATGTCAGGTATGAACTGATTTTGCAGTGTTGTCATAAAATGGTAAACTTTACAAGAAGGATGCCCAAAAGACCACCATTTAAATCTCTCTGTTGACTCTACTAAGGAATGTCCAAGTTTTGCAGATATTAACCTCTATAATGAGGTTGGTGACACACTTCCAACAACATGTAAATAGTGATGGATCTGTTATTATCTTGTTTCAATGGCTCAGTGTAGATTTAGGCATTATACTGTCACCAAGTCTTTGTCTATTGCCTGTATAAATATAACTCTTAGACTACCTTCAGAACTGATAATGCCCTCCTCATCACTTTCTTCCACACCATGAATCCCTCAAATAACACACCAATTTTTAAATAGAACTTGGTATAGTTGGGTGTTTTACAGAAGTGTTATTTTCATACCACATGAAACTGGTTTGGATTTCTCTTCATCTGAATTACATTGGTGTAACCAAACATGGAAGGGAGGGCAGGTGGAGTTTTTCTGAAGCATTTTGCTCCAAGTGCTTGCAGTCTGACCCTTAAAGTTAGAAAGTGAATTGCAAAATAAGTGTTTAACAAATGTTGTTTATCACTTGTGTGTGATGGTACATGAGTCACTTCTTAAGAGAAAGAATTGTAATTCCAAATGACCTGTGGAACTTGGCCAGTGTACCCAAGTTGTAAATTACTTGCTACAAAAGGAGATGTTGCAGCAAATTAGACATGATCTTGTGTATCATGACAAATAGATTCTGTATTTACAATCTGGATATGCAGTATGGTGGCTTTTCTGGGTGATAGGAGGAGGAAACAAGATTGCTGGCTTTATTACTGTTTTATTATTACATTTTTTTGAAGGATTGCTATTGAGGATCTTCTTTCTAAGGCTGATGATGTTTGTCTATGTATTCATCAGCCTTTTCCCAGTATCTAAGTCATAGAATCCATAACACCCTGAGAACTGCCAAAGTACTAAGGCTCAAACTAAGAATTTCTGATTCAAAAATTATTTTTTCCCCTTTTCTCACATAGGATGAGAAAGTGAATATGTATATCTGTTATCTATATGCATATATATTCTCTATTTCAGGGCTTGGAAATACTTATTGTATAATTCTGAAATCCAGTAATGGTTTATTGGCACACAGATAGAGTACACTTAAAAAGATAAGATTCATCAAACAACAAGCAGCAGCATCTGCTTTAAATTATTTTTTTTTTTAATGATTTATAAAACATTTAAGATAGAACACCTAACAACTTGATTTCAGTAGTGTGATACACTCTATATGCAGTGGTGCTACTTATGAATCAGAAGAGCCTGTAAAAGTATAACAGTTAAAATTCCACATGAAAAAGGAAGTGAAATGTATCAATTCTGAATCAGTGAGAACTTTTATATTTTACTGAAATAGCATTTTTGGTGCACTTTCCTCTCTTACTCCAGATTCCATTGCCTTTTTTGGAGCTAGCAATATTTGGTAAGAAGAGCTATATTCCTCCCCCCAGCCAGCCCAAGTTAGGTAGCACTACAATGGGCACAGGGGTTTTATGCTCTTATGCTCCCGTGTCTAATTCAGGTGTTTGTGATCAAAAAGTGGAAGGCACCTGTGGGCTCTCCAGACTGAAAGAAAACTCTGGGTATTTGAAATAATCCTTGAAATGCTAAAGTTTATTCTTACAGCATATACAGATTTAGGACATTAAATACATTCATAATCTCATTCTAAAAAATCCTTTGCTCATCTGCAAGGGTTTGACCAATCTGTCAGATGCCTGGTATGGAATTAGAACATCTATTTTTTTAATCCTACATCTATTATGCCTCTTTACACAGCTGCAAATAAGGTATCTTAGAATCAATTAGGTTGGAAAGACTTCTAAGATCATCGATTCCAACCTTTAACCTAGCACTGCCAAGTCCGCCATTAAACCATGTCACTAAGCAGTATATCTAGCTGTTTTCTGAAGATCTCTAAGGATGGCAACTCAAGCACTTCCCTGGGTAGCCTGTTCCAATACTTCACAACCCTTTCATTGAAGAAATTTTTCCTAATATTGTACCTAAACCTCCCCTGGTGTAACTTAAGGCCATTTCCTCTTGTAGGAATGCATGTACATGCTGCATTCTCCAAAATGATGGCCAAGTAAAGTCAGTCTCCCAACCTTGGCCGTACGTTTATTTCTGCAATACTTGGTTTTAATAACTCAGCTAGTTTATCAGTCAGCATTTTAAATACTGTGTATATCCCCTTCCATCATTCAAAACGTGTAATGATGAAAAGCACTGTAAGTAATTTTATGCAACATAATGAAATTAAAAGCTTTTGGTATTACTGTACTGCAGGTATAAATCTAACTAAATGTGGTGCTAGAGAGAGATGGACTATATAGGTAAGTGTTGGAATAATTTAAGGTTGTTCAGCATTTTCTATGGATGTCCGTTCTTGTTTCTTCACAAATATTGTAAGTAATTGTGCGGTTAGTATATTTCTTAAGTGTCTGAGCTTGCACTTTGCTATTGCCTTTATTCATTGGCAATGAAAAAGTAAAGCTAATGGAAAGCAATCCATTTCAGTGAACCTGTAGATTTGCTTACCCATCATAGTCAAATGTTAACCTGCCTAATATTTTAGTGACAAATTAACTAATGGCAGACAGAATATTTTAACATATATGCATATAAATTTCAGAGGAGTGGACAAAATCTTACATATATTCATATCTTTTAGTTTTATCCATCAACTTGTACACACTTTCTATAATCTGGGTATTAACAAGAATGATGCTTGAGATCTGAAGATCTGCTTTTGTTTATATAGAAACATTTAAGTAAATTAGAAAACATATGTAGTTTTTTCCACCTCCCTTATGCATTTTCATTTACATATTCTGGTAGCTGCCTCTCCCAGATACACACTCTTAAAAGCCTTACTACTTCCGCTAGGGTTTTTCTGTCACCAACCACTGTGTAGAAGATGAGGAAGACTTATTCACGATAAGTGTAAGCATCTTTTCATGCTTAGTGTTTTTTAACAGAGGAGTATGTCGATTTTTCTTATTGCCTCATTACATTGCCTCTTTCATCACGGAACTGCAGTTATTTATAAGTGTGTGCTCTTAATCTATCCAAGTTGGCCTGAACTTTATTGCTCTCGTTTTGTATTTACAACTGTGTTCTCTTGCCTTAACCAGTATTTAGTGTTATCATTAGTTATTCAATTGCCATCATGTTTCTTCAAGGTTGCTTAGCATTTAAAGGAAATCTTTTCCCCAATTAGCTCTGTGATTCTCCCTTCCCAGTCCCCTCCCCCACTCCCTGTCTACTTTTTTAATAGCTATGAGATGTGGAACATAAAGCCTTCTCCCAGCACCTGCTTAGGTGTGCTTTCTGCCTGTATGGGAAACCCAAGGACTGAGGTGCTCACAGTGCTCATGGGCCAGCAACAAGGGCTACATGGAGTAGTGGGGATGCTCTGCACATAGCCCCAGCCCAGATACCATTTGGATTAGCCATAAAATCTCAGCACATGCTGACAAGAAAATCTTTTCCACTGTTTCTACCCAGAGTTTGTTTCCAGAGATCCTGAATTTAGCTGAGAATAAAGTTCTGTTTCTTTTATATGTCTAAGGTGGTCCCTTCTCTGTGGTTTGAATGCTATAAAGTTTTGAATCAAGTCTGATAGCCTGCTTAAGCCTGGGTTCCTGGAAACAGGCACAGTACAACCTTCCTCTGAGCTTCTGCCCACACATGATTTAGGTGTACTGTTGCCCTATTGCTAGTATTAGCCCTGCAGCCCAGTGTGCAGCAAGTAGACCTTTTTAGCACTCATTTATCTTCCAGCACTTTCCTTTTCCATTTGCGTTGTGTCCCTCCATGGCTTTATCTCATTCAATTTCACCCAACATTTCTCCCTTTCTTGTTGCTGGCAAGTAATTCATGTAGTGATGGAGTTTTCTGAGGAATCCCTTCTCTGCAAGAGAAAACTTTAAAAACTTCCCTGATATTAAATGCTCAGTCAAGTGCACTGTTATCTCTTTTGAGCTGTACAAATAATAATAATAATAATAAAAACATTTTGGGAGTAGAGAGTGCAGAGAAGGTTTCTTTTTAGTTTATTGGTTATTTTATGACATGGTGTGTGCAAAATACAAGAGATCTCATTTGACTGAGAACAGCTTTTAATTGCAATTATTGTTTTAAATTGGTGTTTTGAAAAGTGCCATATTTCAAGGCATAGAACAACCGAGCAAGAATTCCAGGAAAATCAGAGTAAAGCAGCTTGACAGAAAGTTGAAGGAACTTTCTGTCATACTCTTCAGCCTTAATTTTGATTCCTGATTTTATTTTTATGCATCTGATATATGTTTCTTTTAGAGCTTATTCAGTTAGGAAGTAAAACTGCAAGTGTTACTAACAGCTGGTTTCTTCCTAACTATTTTGAGACAGTGTCCCCAGGTCTGTCTTCAGAAAGACTCTCTAGTCAGCCTTATTACATTTCTGAAATTCTTAGTCTGCGCTGGCACTCCGACCTGAAAAATCAAGGCAGTTCTTAGTATCAGATCACTATCAGTTCAAGAGCTTCATAGGGCAGTACCAGGATGACTGAACTATGTTAACTTACTGCATTTACAAACTCTCTCAGATGACTAAATCTTCAGTTATATGCATTATTCCACTTGTTTGCAGAAAAAGGAGCTCTGTTGTTTTCATACCAGTTCTGACCTTTCAGTTCTAAACAAATGACTTACTCAAGCTGAATTTTTATGGCTCTTGAAAAAGAGATACCGATAGTTTTGGGGAAAAGGCTAAATCTGGCATTTCCCGAAGAGCAGAGTCATGAATGAACCTAATGTGTCAGATTAAATAGTTGAGGATTAAGTAATCTGTTCTTCAACCAGTATAATTTCACTGTTTGCTGCATTTTACCTAAATGTCTTTCTCATAACACAACCTGTTGATACCAGATTGCTGGTAGGATGTATTATCTAGAAAAAAAGAACAATTTTTTTTCTTAGAATATTAAGCCAAAGCTACCTGGCAGTATATTATTCCTTTGTGCTTTTATGGGGAAGAGGCAGTGACCAAGGTCCAGAGAAAGACAGTGGGAGTATGTTATGTTTATATGGGACCTACTGGGAAGCAAGAAAAGAATCTAGTGCAGTACTCTGCCTATTAGATCTGTCATAGGCAAGTTGGACGTTCATTACCCAAAATGGCTAATGTTAAATTTTTTTATATAGTAGATACATTTAATATATATATGTATATATATGTATATAGTAGATAAAGCACCTCCATAGCTATCACTTTACCTGCAAGTGTCAATGATGTTATTTTGGGGCTGCGACCTGGCCAAAAGCAAGGGTGAATTTATTGACATATCAGCACTACTGGAACTACCTGACTGCCAATGTTTCTGATGCTCAGTTTAATGCTGAATAACAACATTGTTGAGAAAGAGCTATTTCCTTGAAGCTTAGTTATAAAACTGTTTGAGACATAGTGGTTTCTCTATTAGTGAATACTTTTCATTGTATCTTACGTAATTTATCACTGCAGTTGACTTTTCCTTCTGCAAAGGAAATTCTTATTCTGAAGAATGAGTCCAAAGGAGAATCAAGCAAGTAAAATTTAAAACAAAAATATTTAAAAAAATAATTACCTGCATAAGTACTGCTGTCCCATTCATCAGTGATTTGCTCTGAATGCAGTAGGGTCAAGCATGACACCTTTTTATCTTTAAATATTTTTTTAAGAATCAGTTGAAGATACTTTACAACATTTCTATTTTAACTGGACCTTGCTATGTTATTTCCTACATCTAGGTAATGGGCTGCCTAAGGTGGGACTTCTTTCTCCTCTCTTCAGCTCTAAAGAATAGTAAGATCTCTAAGGCCTAAGTAATGAAAGATTTTTAAGTGATAAAATTAAAGAGCTAAATGTTTGTTGGGTATAAGGCTGTGGTATCAAACTTCCACAATCAAAAGCAGACATGTCGTGTAGGTGAGTTAGCTCGATGTATGGTGCCTACATATGTTTTTTTTTGTTTGTTTGTTTGTTTGTTTGTTTATTTTTTTAATAGTCCAAGACTTCCTAGGATACCGTCACTCCAAATGAAGTCAGCTACCAGTGCATCAGTGTCTTGCCTCCTTTCTCAGGTTTGTGTCAGATATGTAAGATAGATTCAAGCTCTTGCTGTGCCCTTTGGCTATCAGGCTGAATATGCATGGCAAAGGTCTGAAGTAAAGACTGTGCTCTGCAGAATAAGAACACCAATACACTACATATTATTTAGCTAACTAAGTATGTAGTAGGAAATCTGTATTTTAGGTATATGGAGATTTTCCAAAAGGCAGATAATGAGGGCATGGAGAAACTTTGTGGTTTTACTCAGCAAATACTAAAAAAAAAAGCAAAATCCAAATCTGTTAGTCAATGGAATTCATACACAATGTTTGGGATCACAATTAGATTGATTAATATCTCAATTTATATCCTGAAGTACTTCAACATTCACGCAGAATCACTGTATATGTTGAAATGTTTGTTTGGTGAGCTTAGAAAGGTCTGGGGCTATTTTGTTTCATGTGAAGATCCTGAGAGTAAAGGATGACTAAAGTAGACTTCTGATATTGCTGTTAACATACCAGGTTAGTCAGTGAGATTGTTGTTGTTTTGCAACTTCAAAATAGCAAGAAATTACCCTCCAGATGTACTTGATTGGCAAACAGGGACTGGATCCAAGCTTAAGCTCTTCATTTTTTCTGTCTTTTCTTCAGTATCTTGAACTTAGAGCAGGAGCAGAATATCTTGTTTGCAGCTCACTTAATGTTGGTTCAATTTCAGCAGCATGTTTTTCTGTTCAGACCCCAGGACTTGAAAATAATACAATGTGATAAACCTGTTCATGTGTCCCTTCCAGTCCTGGCTGAATGAGGGCATGGGATCAGAAAGGATACCTTTTTTAGCCAAATCATACAATTGAAATTGGAGACATGCAATCAAGCACTAATAAGGCTTTTATTTTTTTTTTATTTTTTATTTTTTTTTCATTGTAAAATATGGCTTTGCTTCAGAAACATTGGCTCTAATTAAATGCCTCAAGATTGCGGCTTTCCAAAAACATGTAACTTAAGTAAAAATGTCGTGTTTAATAGTCAATGGAAATTAACATTTTTCATTTTAGCTTGGTTTGTAAAATATTGTACAAAAAAAAATCAGGCAGCTTGCTGATGCACTGTACCTTACATATACAATACCTGTGATTTCATATATTTATTTTCTTGTATGTTTGATTTAAATGAGGAAAAAAATTTATTTGCATGTTTTCTGCAGAGTAGGTTGTGTTTGCTAAGTCCTGTTGTACAGATCCTTTGCTTAACCTAAAAACATCTTTTTTATAAAAAGAAGCAAGCTGTCCCTTCACATAAAACTTTTTTTTTTTTTAAAAAAAATATCCTTAATATCCTTTTTTTTTTTTTTTTTTTTTTTTTTTTTCCAGAGAATCACTAGACTGTCTTAAAGCATTTCTTTGTTTGGAAGACTTGGACACAGACAAAAGAGTACTTGAAGATCAGAATAGAGAATCTGTTTATTACAAAGCAAAAGCTTACTGGCAATGCTTTGGAAACACTGTGCTTGCAAAGGAGAGAGTGCAGACCTGTTTCTTTGAGCAAAAACTCAGAATATATCACCACACTCTTTTGTAGGTTGGGAGGAAGAAAGTATTTTTGCTTTCCTAAATAGCTTAGAGCAAAAAGTATTCAAACTCAGAAGCTACCATCTTTAGTTATGCTAGAGAGGAAAAAGCACCAATGTCTTTTTGATTTCTTTTGCTATCTCTCTGCTGCAGCCAGAGACCTCTGCATAGTCTACAGGTTAAATGTGTCCACACTGTGATGAATTTGGTCCCAGCATCTCCTCTGCATCATTTGTGATGCACCTTTATGCTGAAGTCTTAATAATTATTTTTATTTATTTATTTATTTATTTATTAAAATTGGTTGGTCTAAAATTACATGAGTGCTGTGCCATAGCCTCTGTGAGGGTGCATCAGCCTGGGAGGCAGAATGAGTGCCAGTGGGTGCTGGCACCCGGCCAGCTAGCACAGCCCCGAGCACCCATACAGACAGAAGTAACTGCACTGGGTGCAGGTCAGTTCATGTCTCCTCTTAGGAGCAGTCCCGATACTGAGCATCAGCACAAGACTGCAGCTTTGTCCTCTGCCATGGAGCATCAGGCAGCATGCTAGCAGTAGGGCTGACCAGTGTTCCAGTGCTTGAGCTTGCTTTCCATTCCAGTATAAGTACGGATTTTTAGTTTGGGTGCAGCCAGGGACAGTAGTATGATTTATCCCGATACAACTTGCAATTCCCTGGCTGCTGCTCTTGAATGGCACTGGTCTTTAAAAGGAGGAGGACATTTCATTCCTATTAAATGCTCTTTAACCTGTGGCCTCCAGGACTGCACCTTCATGCTGCTCTATCTTTTTACCATCTACATCCCCTGCCTTCCAGTAAGCCCTCCAGGAAGGCCCTGTGGAACTGTCCTCCCACTCACAGGATTTTGCACATTGCATTTCCTTATCCAAAAGTCCTCCAGGAGCAGAACTGAGGGGCCCACTGGACTTTGCAGGATTTTGGATCTTCCCAGTGACTGGGGTGAGAAGCACACAAAGCCCTGCAAAACACAACTGTTGTTATGTTAGAAGATTGTGGTGCTCCCTCACTGGATATAGTGCATGACTTCTATATTGGCAGTGGAATTAGGCCTTCATTTCATCCAGTGGAAGTCAGCAAAATAATATGAAAGATAATGCTGAGTGAGATGACCCAACTGCAATCAACAAGTGCATTGGGAATTGAAACAATATTTTACAGTTGGAGAGAATTAATTATGATTTCATTAGAAACCACATAGGTAGTTAAATGTGCATATGCAGCATCAAATAACTGCTTATGAGTAGTGCAGTCTTTTTTTTAGGTGATCTGAAGTCATTCCATGACTAGAACACTCATTGGAATTCTCCTTTTACTCCTTTTGCTCTTTTTGTTGTTGTTGTAACGTGTCTGCTAACAGTTCTGTAGACATATCGGTCAAGGTCCACAAGGACTGTCTTTAGCTGAGGCCTTGAAAAATACCATGTGCTAATTTTGGAGTCAGTGAATTCCACCTAAATTTGATGCATTTTTAATTTTCCTCTTTAAAGCCAACTTTGCAGCAACATGTGACTGCAGCCGCTACAGTACCTCCCTATCAGATTGAAAAGGGAAGGAAAACAGTCCCAAAATCACCAAACTAACGTTCAACACTTCCAATACATGTGTGTAAAATCTAAAGAATGCACAGCAAAAGACCACTATCAGGCTAAAGCAGTGACATAAAAATATACAAGTATCTGAGTTGTGCTGATAACTGAGCTTGAGGAATGTGCATTATGTCATGACCACTGACAGCTTTAACTAGACAGGAAAACACAAGCACCTTTTCTGTGATAACAGCTGGTGCCTTGATAGTCTTTACTGACCTTATCTGAAGAACAATAAATGCTCCAGTTCCTCAGTTTGTCCTTCTTTCTCTCTCTCTCTCTCTCTTTTTTTTTCCTTTTTTTTTTTTTTTTTTGGTTCATTCTTTTTTCCTTTGCCTTTTTAGTGACAATCCCCTGACAATTAAGAAAAAAAAAGTCCAACCTTTCAAATGGCACTAAAGGGTTGATTTAGACAACTGGCAGCAGGACACCTTCTAAGTGTTTTTGGTTTAAAGCATGGATTAAGGTCCAGACATTTTATAAGGCCTTGTGTAGCTATGACTGTGTGACCACTGATGCTAGAGGGGTGAATAATGCCTAAAAAGCAGACATATATTCCAATCCCAGGGTTATAAGGTCTAGAGAGGTGAATACCCTTCCTCAACATCTCACCTATAGCACACAGCCTAGGTCCTTCCTGCCCAAAACACACTATTTTGTCCAGTCATGAGCAGGAGAAGTGTTATGTAGGAAATAAACTTTCTAGAAGTCTGAGGAAAACATGGGAAATACAATGAAGTAAATACATGTGTGCTGTTGTCTTACAAATAGCACGTTCACGTTTGTTGGACTGTTCAACTATTGATCAGGAAGAAATTCTTGCACAAAATGTCACACAAAAACCTTTTACTTTCTTTAGTAGTCCTAATGTGCTGAGTTTTTAGGTCAAATATCAAATGACTTTGTGACAATCATGGTGTCTTCAGGAATGCCAAATATTTACTGGTGATTTCATTACCTTTATTGCATATAGAATAGGGACTGGAAGTTCTCTGTATTTTCTATTTTTTATTTTTTTAAAAAGTTATCTCCTCCAGCAAACAAAAACACTTTGATGTAATTTAAAAAATATTATTTATTATTTATCATGTTCCTTTGAATCAATTGTATAAAAGTCCGCAACATGAAACAAATGCTGATATTAAAACATATCATAGGCTTCGTCTGTAGCTTAATTTGGTTTCTTTGTTTACAAAATAAACATCAACATAAATATTTAATACAGTAGCTGCACTAAGAAAAAGGACAAACTATTATTACTGTGAAATGCTGAGCACAGTGGAAACCATCTTTTAAATTATAACTTTCTCTTAGCTTGGGCTGGAGCACTTTTTCATAAAAGCAAAAGTCATAGTGCATTAATGGCAAATATCCATCAGGAAATAAGTCTAAAAGCAACTCAAAGAAGTATATTGCCTCTGAGAAAGATGGCTTTACATTTGTGCTATGTTTATAATAGGTTCAATACCAATATCTTGAAAATAACAGTAAATATTTAACCTAAGGAATATTTCATATGATTGCAATAAATGTTTAATACAATGTAACTTTACAGTACTTCAAAACCTTATTGCTGCAAATATTTATCTTGAATTTTAATTAAATATATGTATAACCCATTAAATAAACTACCTTATAGCCTTGATTCAGCAAGCTGCTCTACGGAAGTGCAGAGGTATATCATCATGCAGCTGTTCTCTTTGTCAAAGCCTAGGACTGTGTATTTGAAGTCCCAGCCCTTGCTACGCTTGCAGATCCATCAATGTCAGAACTATCCCTCTTCTGTAGCTTCTCATATATACATTCACTTGCTAACAAAATCAGAGTCCAAAGTACACAGGCTTAGGACTATAACTATTGTCTAGCAGTCCTTGCAGTTAGATGATACTTTCTGCTCCCACAGCCAACCAAAATGGAACCATAATTGTATTAGCCTCAGGAGACATCCTGCTTTTGGATTGCTTCCAGTACGCTGAATATCCAGCCTTCCTTTCCAAGGCCTTATGACATAGAAAGGAAGATAAACATACTTTCTTCTGCTGGTACAGGGGTAAATTTAATTTCATTCCCTGTATAGGAGAGTAGAGAGTATGACGAAACCATGGAAGGGCAACCACAGACATTTGTAGGCCAATGTGTGGAGGAGTTTTAGCTGATAGTTGCTACGTGGTTTTGCATGTTGCATGTAGAAAGAGCACAGAGCCTCTTTCGCTTGGCAGTAATGTAGTATTTCTGACCATCTTGCCTCTGTACCTTATGTTATCTTGCAGCCTGTGCCCACCTGTTTTCCCCAGATTGGTTAAGTTCCTTGGAGTCATAAGCCTACCAAATATATACTCATTTTGTCTGAAATGTCACTGTATTTTAAAACCACAAGCAAGGATTTTCTTTTCCATATTTAGATTTCTTACAACTCTAAAACACCTACAAACACTTCTGAAATAATTTCTAGTAGTGCACTACTGCTGCTGATCCAGAACAAGGTGCTTGTAGGGCACAGCTCTGCGTCACATGGATCAGTGCAGCTTTCTTTAAAAGGAATCGTTTTATTTGTCAGTTAAAAAACTTTGTACCTGAACATCAGGACAATAAGAAAACAATTCTGTTAATTGATGCTTTAATGCTGTTACAGAAATGGCACCCGTATTTCTGGAAAAGGCACGTTAGCAAGGCAATGAACATTTCCTCCTTTATGCAAGTAATACTGCAGTAGTCTGTGATCTCTTTCACCTTTTTTGGAACGATTTTCAGTATAGAAAGCAAAGTTGCTTTGGGAGAGGGGGAGTGAGGAAAAATTAGGTAGAGAAGAAATTATCTATTAGTTCTGCAGTTTGATTCTGTTTTCTACTTTCTCCCGAAGGAAATCTGTAGCTTTCTTTCCTGCCTGTGTGGAACTGGGTATGAAAACAAGCAGAGGTAAATGTAATTTCATGTAAAATAATGTTGTTTTATGATTTCCTAAACTGTAAATAACTCTGTTTTCTTTAAACCCACTTTCTCTCTCTGATTAGCATTTACAAAACCTTATTACTACTTTTGTTCTTTTTAGTCCTGAAAAGACAATGAATGAAAGGATAAAAATACTGGAATAATCTTCTTCATTTAGCACCTCTGTTAGTGCTATGGCTGTATTTTTTTCTTCTGAATTGCTGCTAGTGATTGTAGAAATAGACCCTCAGATGAAATAGAATTGATGTGTTATAGTAGTAAAAGCCTTTTGATGCTAAGAGGCCACTGCAGAAGACACCAGTCAGATTAGTAAAAGTGGACAAATGTTATGATAAAAATAGTAATGATTGATAGAACATTTTATTTTCCTGGATTCCTCTTACAATATAGTTAATGACTGTTATTTAACCAGATACAGACAAGACCGACTACTGAGTCATGTAATTATTGTATTTGGATGTCTGTGTAAGTTCACGAGTTAAGTAACCCTGCTCAGTCAGCCCAAGAAGCTGGCCATCAGCACTCTCCATACCACAGAAACACCGTGCCAGTGACCATTAGTAACAACAGTGCTCCAGATCATGTAAACAGTAATCATTTGAGCGATTTTCTAGTGAGCTCACATAAATGCGGCCAGGGGAGGAGAAAAGAGTACTTTTATAGTTTTATTGAGCTGCAGGTTTGTACTGATTTCAGTGGAGTTTTGGATAAAGCTTCAGAACTCCACACATGAGAAGTGAATGATGTGCTGAGAAAAAGAATGAAGATATTTGAAGGAAGAGCAGCTGCACATTTTGGGTTGCACATCAGTAGAGTTGACGGTTGCTTTCTTTTCCAGCCATAAATGTAGCTGAGACAAGTAATGTGGTGTCAGAACTGAGTGTGAAGTTTCTGCAATTGACCCATGATTCATGTGCTCTGAAAATAAGCTTACGCACAAAATCAGAGAACAGTTTTCAGTCTGTAAGGCTTTACATGACAAAAATTCCATTCTGTTCTCACCAAGATAAAATGGATTTTTAGAGCTTATTTCAACAGGACAAGCTCATATCTTAGGGACCTGCATGGTCACTAGACAGAGCAGAACCTCCTCTAGCATTTCCTTGCATAAATAACCCTCTGTTTCTCAGGCTCCTGCTTGCTATCCTTTTTAATCTGCACTGAAAGATACGTATCCTTCAAAGTTCCCTTCAAACTGATGTCTGTTTTCAAGCACCTCAGCCTGAAAGGACGATCCTCTGTAATTGCACTTCAATCTACACCATTTATTAGTGGCACATTTGAGCAATCATCAGCAAATGCACACTACAAGTAACGACATTTCTGCAGCCCTAGTTGTGGTGGTGCTGAACGGGGAGCCCTTAAAACAACAATACCGCTGTGCTGTTATGCAGTGTGCTCAGCAAAGAAACAAGTATTGAGACAGACAGTGGGACAGTGTATGCATAGAAAAGATTTGGTTATCACAGCTTGATAAACCTGAATGCTTCACAGGTTGAAAACTTAAAAAATAATAATGCTGTAGTTTGGGCCATTAGTTATTCCATGCTGGGCTCTGTACTCTGTGTGTGTGGGTTACTTTGATAAAACATTCCTTTCTTTTGAACTGTGCACTGTTTGTCATAACAGCATGGAATGCTGTGAAACTTAAAAATAACACTGTCAGATTAATCATTTTTAGAAGGCTCCTTTTGCTCATTTTACAAAAGGATAACCTTTGAAAATGTAAAAATGAAGGTAAGGAAATGGCTTTTTTGAAGGCAAAATTGTTTTAGATGTTTTCAGATGTCCCACTGGTATGCTGCTGTTTGTCCTTTAGTGCTTCTGCCCCTCAGCATACTTTGTTGTCCTCCAGTCTGGCTCAGTTATTTTAGTGGCATGTTGCAATGGATCTTGCTGCGTATCCCCTGCTTCTTAGTCCACTTGTCAGTGGGCCTGTGCCTTCTCTCTGGTGTTTGTGTGTTAGACTAGCACTTTCCAGTCTACAGGGCATTGAGAAAAGGTATGAAAGCCAGACACTTTTATATCTGCATTATCAAATCAGTGCTAATTGCAGTTGGAAGGGAATGACGCTCATTGATGTGAAGATTATATGAGCCAAATTGGGAAGAAAAACATTGTCTCTAAACAATTAAGGTGTGTGGCTAATGCCTGTTCTTCCTATGAGGTATAGGGAATTTGTCTTTAATTCCTTGTGTAGGTGGCAATTTCACTCCTAACTAATACAGGGAAAATATTTGAAAAACAAGAATATTTTGTTCCATGTCGGTAGCTACAGCTTCCATCCAAACACACTTCTGGAGAAACTAGCTTTATCTCAGCAATGTTCCAAAGCCATGAGAGAGACCTGTGCGCTCCGTCCATGGTATACAAGCCAGAGGAGTACCTGCGTGGGGCGTTTCAAAGAGGGTATAAGCACTGGCAGTTCGTTGTGAAACTCATCTCAGGATCACTCATTCACAAAATGGCACAGGGTCTTCCTATAATGACTAAAGGTGCATCTGGGTAGGGACAGTCAGCGTTTAACTGCTGCTGCCTCTCCTGTTTGCAGACACACACCAACTCTGAAATGCTAGGCCTGTGACTTACACACAGCAATTCAACCTTGTGTTGCCCCCTTGAGATCCGTCCCACTCACTTTACAGTAATGGGCAGAGAGTCCTGAGACTCTCCATTCCCAAAGACAAGTCACTGTGAGAGAGCTTGTAAGACTGCTCTGCAGCTGGGTCAGTGCTGCATTTTCTAGCAGAACCCCAGTGAGGCAGTACCGTGCCCACCAGCTGGCCAGGACTGCCATTGCTCCCAGATCACATCTCCTCACATCCTAAATGGATGTCCCTAATGTCCCCGACAGTGTGATAGGTTGTTGTGCTGACACATGCACTGGCAATGGCAAAGGAGATGCTTAAAAAACCTGCAAAAGAGGCCGCAGCTGTGGATAAACACAGAGGCATGCTTAATCTCAACAGGAACTGCTCATGGCCAAGCACTTCTGAAAATCCGGCACGCTGCAGTTAGATGGCTGAATAGGTGCCAGGCTCGCTGGAAAATCAGGACTCCATTGTGAGGGCTGAGCACTTCTGAAACGACAGCCCAGAGAACTGCTGCAGATGGCCTGGCCCTCTCTCAACAGGGACAGGCCACATCATGGAGGGCAGCAAGCAGGATCGGGCTCACACCTTGTGGAGGATGGGAGGCAGACACAAGCTCACAAGAAAATCTACCCAGGAGGTACGTTTTCCATGTTGGGATATTGTGCTTCATATGATCCAATTACTGAACTTCTCTTTTTCTATCTAGTTGTATTTGCAGTGCATTGATTATCATGATCAATTTTACAACTTTTATTTGATGGTTTTGTACGCCTGTTGTTTAAAATGGTGCCAACTGCTGGCTGAGGAGAAGTAAAACCTCAGAATTAACTGTGGCCACCTGGGATTATTCAGGATCCCCAAAGAGAGAACTCTACTGTCATCTTGACTTTCTTATTCCCTGGCAAAACAAAACGGCCCACCTGTCCCCATGGTTGTGCAGACTAGTTAAAAATATATATATATTCTACCCCCCCCCCCCCCCCCCGAGCTTTTTTTCCTTTGAGACAATTTACTGTTTGCCTCAGCCCTTCTTTCCCCTACTTAAATCCTTAGAAAAATGACATAGTATTTCAAACCCTATAAATGCAAATCTCAGTAGCCTTTGGGGGGAGGGGGGGGGAGGGGGGAGGATAAAATAATAATAATAATAATTAAAAAGTTAAACTATAAGAAGTTTCAAATACACAAACACATAGTTATTGTGACCCAAATAAGCTGAACTCTGAGTCCAAATGGAAAACAAAAACAAAAATTGGGTCACTTTAGCTTCCTGCTTCCACAAAAAATAAATCACTCAAGCACGTAGGGAGAACATAGCTGGAAGAGAGATTGGTATCTTATCGAAAAAACTTGCAAATATGGAAGTAGGTAAGCTCGTGGAAGGACACCGTTGCACAATATGTGTATTGTTTTGTGGAGAGTTAAAAGGTGCAGTCTAGGCGTCTAGTTTCAATAGTAGAGTCAACCAATAATATTTATTATTGCTATAGAAAGAAATTCAAGTGAACTGCCTTACCACAGAACTTAATAGAGACCTCATGCAATCACAAGAGAAGTGGTGACTAAAAGCTTGTAATAATAATGAAGTTGGAGTGGCTTAACAGCATGTTAGCTATGTTACAGTAGCAGTGGTTGAGCACACCTGTAGCCTGCTGCCAACAGCGTAACACATAGCATATATGTCCCTATCTCACACCTGTACCTTAATGCTACTGGCCCAACATGTTCTGTGGTTTTGGATAAGCCACATGTATTCCAAGTGGTCTTATAACACAGAAGACTATTTTGCAGTATATAAATTTAAGTACAGAAGGGACAGCAAGAGGCTTGAAGTAATAGCATATGGAAGAGAAGATTGATGCAAATTGAGTCAAAGGACATAGTACTGCTGTGCTCTCTGTTCCTTCAAATAGTCAACTAGCTAAAAAGAAAGAAACTTTGAAGAGTCCAAGAGTGATAGATTTCAAGAATTGGCACTTATTACATGGATGAATTTGAGAGTACAGGTGAAATTTCTGCAAATATTAACATATATGTTAAATTTGGGGGCCTATGTCACCCAATATTTTTATTGGTTGTAGTGGACATACTCCAGCTGGTGGTTTCAGACGGAAAGGCTTTGATGAGAAGGTGACAGAGCCATGGTAACTTTGAAGAAATATAACTTTCACATGGGAGCTCATTCCACAGGGAGTGACTTCATTGCAGAGTGCTGCATTGACAGTTCAATTCATGGCTGGGTTTCTAAGGAGATGGGTCCCTGCATTTTATACCGCTGCATCTCATTCAGAAGAGGTCCTGGTTCTGTGGAGCTTACAGAGGATTATGTGAAAGGATCTGAAAGGAAGACTTCATTTTACCAGGCTATATGTAATATTTCTGATCACCAACCTCCACCAACAGCAGAGAATGTGCTCTAGTAAGTGGCAATCTACTTAGCTGAAGGAGGAGTGCAGTATTTATGATTATATCAGATTGAAAAGCCTAAATTGCTAGTATGCCATAAATGACCTACTGACCTTCCTGGTTGGTTTTCCTATAAAGCAGACATTAAAGACAGATCGTATGTGTTGTTTTTTTCAGGCACTATTTTGTTTAAGTTGCCTATGGCAGTCTCTTCCCATGTAAAAAGATGCTTTTTATAACCTTTAAGTAACTAATACATTTCTATTACGATTAACCAAAAAAGAAAACAAACAAAAACAAATTAACAAAAACAAACATAAAACCAACCAACCAAAACAAAACAAAAAACAACAAAACAAAATGGAAAATAAAACAACAACAACAAAACAAACAAACAAACAAAATAACCGACCAAACAAACAAAAAAACAACCAAGTAATCTCAATGACAGAATGGGGTTTTACAGATACTTGGTAAATCTGGCTTGTACCAGAACTGAGATGACTACTGTTTTACTTACTTTTCGCACTGAGGATAAGACCCTTACTGTGAAAGTTACATATATTTCACTGCCTACAAAAAAAAAAAAACAAAAACAAAAACAAAAAAAAATTTTTTTGGAAAAGTGTGTTAACCTTCTCCTGTATTACCCTTCAACAACAGTTAATCATTATAGGAGGATCAGTGCTCTGTGTAAGCAGAAAAAAAGCATTGTTCCTGATTGCAGTTCTAATGATTCAAAGGGTGCAATCTCATAATTAGCTATGCATTTAAAAGTTGTTTACTTCACTTGACTTTGCTTCCGCAGAATTCAAGGAAGTGCCTGTTATGACAGGTTTGTTTTTGCATACGCTGATGGCATACTTAAAAATTCTACTCAACCTGTCCCCATATTATGTCCTTGTGATTTGAGCACACTGAAAACTTCGGAAGAATTTGGATTCCCTTCTGAACTGACATCTGATGGTTATCACCCAGGCATAACCTTCAGTCTCAGCAAGCGATCTGGACTCGGCAAACACAGAGCACTTACATATTTTACAAACCCACAGTTTATACAGAGATTATTTTATGTTTAGATATCACTCTCAAGCAACTGGGACAAAGCCAGCTGCAGATCTGTATAAACAACAGATTTTACACATTAAATAGTTCTTATGGATCTAGTTTAGTACAAACTATAATGAAAATCTAGCAGTTGGAATTTAGACCCACTCTGATAGTTCTATTGTTTTTTTTTTTGTTGTTTTGTTTTGTTTTGTTTTGTTTTTGTGGCCAAGAAAAGTAATGGGGTAGCCCTTAGACCAAGAACATGCTGAAAGCAAATCAGATATGTGCACTGCTATGAATAAGGAGTTGCTAGTACTTTAAATGACTGCCAGATGTCAAATAGCAAAATGCCTGCCCTTCCACAAAAGTAAAAATAGTTGACTAATAATTTAGTCTAGAAGGCTGATGGTCCAGATCTCTGTCAGGGATGTATTTTAGCACTAACATTTGATACGGCCTGGGAGAGAAGATGCAAACATGGATGTAATATAGTTTACCCTGTAATCAAAGGAGGAAGAAGAAAAATCTTTGTGTTTTAGGATGCTGGGCCTCCATTTAACAAGAATTTATAACAACTGCCAAAAGTAGCTATTTTTCCTTCTACCAAAGAAGAAACGGTAGTTTATGAAATTGGTTAAATATTCATGGTCAGTCTAAGAGCATATATTTGCTTTTAATAAATTCTTTTATTGCAAGAGGAATCATGGCTGAACAAAATGTGAAATACTTCTACATACACATGCAGATACCTATGTTTCCATATGTGTGAGAGTAGGCAGAAATGACGTCTGTTTTGATTTTATTAAAATATATATATATATATTTTAATGAATAATCGTATTCAGTTACACTAAAAATTCAATCCAGTCTTCTGTGTCTATATATTCAGAACCCACCATGTTTATGAATTGAGATGTTTCCTTAAATTTTATGTAAAATTAAGTTCAACACAGTTAAAATGTGAGAATTGATGATCTGAAACTCTTCATTGTGATGATTAATAATCACAGATTCTGCTAAAGGAAATCATATTTATTAATGTATTTGAAATAAATCCCTACCAGTGGATAAGGAAAGCAGTCCAAATGTATAACTTGTTTACATTTCAAAAGGCTTTTGAGAAGTTTAATCACAAGAGACTGCACAAAAAATGAAGAAGTCAGAGAGTCAAAGAATAGTAATTTATCAAAAGACTGTGTGAGACAAAAAAAACAGAGTAGTAAGAATAATCAGTTAACTTTCATCTTGGAAAATTATTAAATGCAGGCTATCATAAAATTTTGTACTAGGACTAGAGCTGGTCTGAAAAAGGGGAGGGTAAGCAGAAAAGTGTCACATGCCGTTGCTTTTATGAAAGAGAAGGATAAAGTTTTGGAGGGGCTTGGAGCAGGCTGGAGTTAGAGCAACATCACATCACATTGTTTCTTCTGTTGGAGTCAGTTTACATGGAAAAAATAGTTAATTTGAAAATCTATCAAAAAATTCTATGACAAGTTTAATATTTTTTGCCATTAAGCTATGGTTGCTGCTGATTTTATAATGATTATAAAAATTAAGGATCATTATCAGTTAAGATCTGCATCAGGCTTAGATTAAAATATGCTGCATGCGTTCCCTAGTACTTCATGCTGGCATTCTCAGAATTTTAGTTAATCGTAAGAATGCATTGGACATAAGTGGGGATGTTTGAGATAGATGTTTTCAAAGTGGAGATATAACTTTTTTTAAATTCTGCTTTTTTTAAGTAATTGCTGAGCCTGATTTACAAAACATATTTGTTTCTTTCCTGCTTAGCGTAATGCCTTGGTGGCTCTTCAGCCACTTACAGTTACATGATGCAATGATTTATATAGATGCCACCTTCTGGCCCTTCAGAAACATGTCCAGTTCTGTGATTAGTTCTGTTTAAATCTCCCAGGACTGTTTCACAAAGATCCTGGGCTGTCAGGTATTCTAGTTAAGTATGAAAATCATGGGACAGCATTAAACCTATCCCCACTGCAGGGCCCTTCATTTGCAAAAGAGGAGACTTTGGTGAGGCATTAAATACTTAAAAATAACTACTGAAATACTTGTTAAAGGTATATAAAAGCTTTAAAAATATACCAGTATTATTTTTTTTGTTGTTGTTTTGTTAAAGTATGTTGCTTTATGCCTGCTACAAGCAGCAATTTGGGGGCAACTTACAGGACTGTGATTCTTTCGTGACAATGTGGGAGAAGAGCGAGAAGCTGAACCCCCTTCAGCCCCTGCATAAAAGGCCAGGGAAAATGCGGTCCCTTAGGATTACATTATTTGTGTAGTGTTGGACAGATATGCTACAAACACTTAAAAAAAAAAAACAAAAAAAAAACCTGCTGCCTCCTGTTCCAGCAAGTCTGTAAATTAAACTGAACATAACGTAATCAGGAATGGTAGTGATGCATGTGGGAGGAGTTGATCTCTGTTGTGGTATGCTGTGAAAGAAGCAATTTTGGCTGAAAAGAGCTACAACCTGGAGGAATGAGATATGTATAAAAACAAGACTACTGTGGTTTTATAGGTGACAATCATTGTACACTGACATGGTGAGGCAAGTGAGATTTGAGGCTATGGAGGATAATTGTGGGGTGCCAAAAATGATACTCCTACTCATGTTATTCCAGCATCTAGTTTCTATTCCTCTTTCTCCTACACTTTTATTGTGTAGTTTTTTTTTTTTTTTTTTTCATACTTGCACATTAACAAGGGACTGTAAGGTGTTTTCACCAGCACAGTAATTAAATGAAAAACAAAACAGCCATTTAAAGCTTCCTCTATTTTTTTTTTTTTTAATTTATTTCCATTTTACAATAAGAAAGTTATGCTCTGCTGAGAAGTCTGTGCAGGGTGATTCAAGATGTATACAGACAAACCTAGGACTAGCCAGAGAAGCAAGCTGACTGATGTGTTGGGAGAAAGCTAGGAAGGGACATTCCTCAGACTTGGCAGTAGATGGTGTCTATGGGGGACATGTGGTTTAACAGCCATGTGGAGTTCGTCTGCAGTGATGGATTGTGCATTTTGTTCAGTTGCATGTCAGGCTCTACCATGCCTTGGTTGCATCCTGCTTGGTTTCTGCAGCATCCCTCGCCCAGGGAGCCACACTGGGTGCTCCTCTCTGAGATGCACTGGCTGGGATGTTTCTGTCTGACTGTAGCCTTTTCAGTGGAGAGGTTTGCTTGATTCTTTCATGTGGAGGCTGGGAGTGACCTCACTTAGACCCAAGACCCCTGTTCAGACCCTGCTCCTCTCTCCTGTGTTCGGCACCATATAGCACCATGATGCAGCTTACGCTTGCAACCCTGGCATTTCCTGTGATGTCCGTTTAATTTTAAATTAAATTAGAATCATAGAATTGTTAAGGTAGGAAAAGACCTCTAAAATCATCTAGTCCAACCATTCATTTACCACCAATACTGTCCACTAAACTGTGCCCCTAAGAACTACATCTACCCTTTCCTTAAACACCTCCATGGATAGTTACTCCACCACTTCCCTGGGCAACCTGTTCCAATACCTAACCACCCTTTCTGAGAATATTTTTTTTCCTAAAAATATGTGTTTCAGGGAATTGAAAGTAGACCAGGGTCAATTATAAGAAAGTGTTGTGCAGGCAGACAACAACAGCCTTCTGCACAGTTCAGTGGCCCAAGTACCCTCCTGTCTGTTGTATATTAGGTTGCTCTCTTAAGAGGATATTGCTCTGAGGAAGTCCTTTGGAGCGACTGTTGCTTCCAGGGTGCCTAAGGCACTGCTAAACCTATATATATATATATTTTTTTAACATTGCAATTTCTGAAGAAAATGTAAGTTTTTCTACTGTTTCTGCTTTGCTTTGCATGTTTGTGTTTAAGACAGGGAAGATGGGGGCATGATTCCATTTACTTATCTTCTTTTAATGCAACTTGACACTTGTTCAGTGATGTTTTTAGCAGGGACTAATCTGCACGGTGTCCATAAGACATGCCATCATTTGGAATAGTGTTTAAGCATTGTACTTCAAACGTAACGTACACAAAGATTGGCTATGCAGTGTGTTTAGCAGTTGCATTTAATTTTGCCAGTAAGTTAGCCTCAAATGAGTCCACTCTTGTTCTAACTGGTTCTGTGATATGGCTGATAGCTATGGAATACATCCACTTTCCAGAGTCCTATTTTTATTTTTATTTTTATTTTTTTCTCCAGGGGCAAAGTTCTTTGGGATTGCTACAAAGCAATCCTGTTTCCTGTGATATTAATTTCAAGCAAATTATTTTTACACCCGTCCAGAACCTAGTTTGTTTTCTTTCTCTCTCTCTCTCTAAATCAACAACAAACAATACATCAGCACCAAGTTACATTCAGGAAGATAAGTGGAAAAAAAAAAAAAAGAAAAAGAAAAAGAAAGAAACGCTGTGATTTAAAAAGATGTATCTGAAACACATTTGTGCATTGTTTATTGGCATAGTCACACCCTCCATGAACAGTTTTGCGATGTCCAACAGTTCAGAAGACAGACGTGCAAAATAAACTCAATTATTATATTAGCAACTGTTAATGTCAAGTTATAGCATAGTTTCCTACTAAAGTTTTAGTATTTTACAGGCATTTTTGGTCATGTGGTTGAGCACAAGGCTGCAGTTTAGGAGCTCTGCTTTGATTCTTAGCTCTGTCAGAGGTTCCTTGTGACATTGTGGGGAACCTTTTTTACTCTCTTAGTGCCTTGGTTCCAGATCATAAAGTGATGATAACAAGGATGTTTCTCCATTTTTTTGTAATTCTTGTCCATTTATACTGTAAGCTCTTACAGGAAGACACCATTTCTCCAATTATGTGTTTGTATTCTTGGCAGACTCAAGGGTGTTTCAACAACAACAACAAAAGTATGTATATATATATGCTATAGTATGTATTCATATATTATAATAGAATATAAATACTACTGCGTCTATATTATATCTGAAAAGTAAATATAAATACATAAAGATTTGTGAGTGATAATGTTTACTTTTACGGTAACTTGTATGAATCATTTAAAAATAGCAAGTGTCACAGCTGCCACTACATCTATGCATTATTAAATACCAACAGTAAGATGTTACACACATCTCAAATCGAATAGGGCTATATTGAGTAGAGTGACATTTAAATTCACATAAAATAATTCTTGCTCCTTGTTCTGTACCCCTGGTACTTTAAAATTTTTATCTTCACAGATATTTGCCTTGTAGAACTCTTTGGATACTGGGTATCTATTTTCAAAAATTATGGTTCATTTCACAAGAACCAAGAATTAGTGTACATGAAAGATTATTCCTGACTGTTTTTAAGCTGCCTTGGTAGTTTGTAGTTACTACAAGTTCATTGGACCAGAAAAGCTGAAGATAAAAATTGGTTTATTAGATTGAATTCTGTTAAAGTGGCTGATTTTTTATAAGGAAAGGCAACAATAGGTGAGACTGTCCTATCACCACCTGCTTATTTTTAGGGGCTAGATCAAAGTGGCAAAGAGGATGCTTGGTTCCTCCTGGATGCCTGTAGTCTGTGCTTGGATCTGCAATCTTTTGTTAACTAATTGCATTATTAGAGCTGCTACCTGACTAGCTTTCATGCAGCCTCAGGCTGACTGAGGCTGTAAATTGCAGCAGAAGAGCTGTGTTCTCTTCTGTGTAAAAAGAGCCCAAGGAGGGAAGATTCTTTTAGGGCTCCTGCCTTGAGTTAGGAGGATGTTGGTAAGAAATGTGGGGCACATGAGAAGCTGTCGGGTTTCCTCTGCCTTGTAAAACCATTCTGGTTATTCAATGCTTCTTCATGCTCCTAGAAGTGCTGTGATGCAAGTGGTGAGAGAGCCAGTAAACCTTCTCAAAACATTTCTCTGTGAAAATCTCCATTCCTCTTCACATTTAAACTTTTATTAGGGCTAAGTGATTCAAAAGGCAGAGATTAAATAATCAAAATTATGTTTATTTATTTCACTTTTCTTTTTATTAACAAAATAGAAAAAGGAGGGGAATATGCAAAATCTTGACACATATTTAGCGTGGATGGAGGAGGTATTTCTTTCAAAAGACTTCTTGAGGAAAGGATATTTCTCTCATAAACATTCCATTCAGAATACATTTTTATGTGAGAATTTTTCATTTTAAGGTATTGAAGGCAAAGACTACATTCCAATATTAAAATGATGGCATATTTTTTGCTTGGCTGAATTCTGAGGCTGATATGATCTTCTGTACTGCCCAAGGGATTTGGCTACTCAGATCCCATTAGGAAAATCTCAATCTTCATTTCAATATTGACTGGAGTAGCCATTATATTCAATTCTGTTCTAGGTTGTTATCTACCATGCTGAGTGTTGAGTGACAAGAAGTAAATGATAATGCGTTCACCTAGGGACTGTAAGACAAATGTTTCATGTGTTCTGTGGACTTCCGTGAGATAACATTACGATCATATTACACTGAATAAGCATGGTTTGGTTTTTACATAGAAAAGAGAATTTCAAATTCTGGCACATGCAAATTCTTCCCAGAAGATGGTTTTTCAGCCTGATTTTTGAGATAAGTGCATTTTCGTAAAATATTTCTAGAAATACTAAATTTCATAAAGCTTTGACATGATAGTCAGTGTTCTCATTGCATTACAAAATGGAAATCATAACTGCCACTGTGCACTGAATTTTACTATTATGTAAATTAAAAAGAGGCCTTATTTTTCAAATGGCTACCTGATTTCCTGAGGTAACAACATTTTGTTTGAAAGATAACAGAAATGTGATTTCAAAAGAAATCTCTTCCTTTAATATAGATGATTTTAAATAAATTAAATTAGTTACTTATCACAACCAGGTTGTGCTGGTTTTGCTTAAACCTTCAAATTAGGAACCATCTGATGACCAGACTAATGATTCCTGGCCATAGGAGGATAGAGTTTGTCACCTAGAAGTCCGTACACCAGCCATCATCTGTCAGGCCCATGAGCCTGGCCCTCTACAATGGACTGCAAAATGTCCTTTGCCTTGTACGTGTGGTCAGCACAACAGCTTTCTTGAACTTGAAGAAATACCTAACAATATTTCCTACCTTTAACATTTCAGGCAGGCTAGAGATGGAAATGCTGTCTATTTGCTTGATTTCATAACTACCTTATTTTGGAGTACATTTAATAACAGTATGTTTCCTATAAATTTACAGCATGTGATATTGCTTTGAGTGGGGCATAATGGTATTTGCTTATCTTGGTGAGGTTCAGAGGGCTTCTTCAGCATAATTGTAACAGTTCTTGAAATAAAAAAACAATTGACTGTTCTGAAACAGAATTGATATGAGGGCATATCAAAACAATCAGTAAGATCTTAAAAAAGTTGTAACACTGGCCAGACTTGGAACCATTAGGTTCTTTTTCTATTTTTCTTGGATACTAAAAGAGAATAGAAATACACTATTATAAACTTCACAAATGATCAAGCCTCTTGAACTGTCAGATTTCTGTAATAAAATGTAACTCAGGAAGAAGATATTTTTCACTACAACTGTCATTTTCAAATACCAATACGTTCTCTGTGATTATGTTTCACAGACCTGTATTTCATCTCTTATAAATACAGATCATTCCCCTTGACTTTATGAGACTAACAAAGGTGACTCCAGTGGAAACATTTTAAGTGTGATTTCACCTCCTACCCACCTCTCAGTGATATGACTCAAACTGAAAATAAAGAGAGCTTTCAAAGACTTATTTTTTAATAAATAGTCTCAAAGGAACAAAGAACCATGAACTTGCTTATAAGGTACAGTAGCTTCGGGACTGAGAGCAGAAGAGCAGAAAGATTTGCATTCCCTTGTTGCTTCAGTAGCTCTTTTCAAGATGCTTCCCATTTGACCTTTGCCACAGAGAAGAGGTCTGTCCAGAATCTCAGAAAAAAAGAAAGGCAAGGTCATGCAGACATGTCTTAATACTTCCTTTGCACAAAACTCTTTTCATCTTTACCTAGAAGCAGTGGACCATAGCAAATAACTTGTAGACAGGACCACTCAAGGCCAAATGGCCTGGAGGGACAGCATTTAGGATGACCTTTTAAAATCCTTTGTCAGTAATCTGCATAGGTGAAGTCAATTGTCTAAAAGGTCTGTCCTCATCTAGCAAGTAAAGGATAGTGACTGTTTCAGCAGCAACTTAATCTCATTTCTTTGTCGAAACAATGCAGAATAGCTGTTAGATTTTTAACTCATATTTTCTGAGATACTAGAAGCTCTTACACTGAGACACGAGTTGCTTATCTTTAACATTTTTTAAAAAAGGAAATTCATTCTACTCTATTTCATACAGACAATGAAGAGCAAAAACTAAAGCTGACTACAAAATTGTGCTCATATTTTTAATTGTTCTTCCTCATATGTATGATTCTGGTAGAAACTTTCATTCTCTAAAAAATGGTAAAATGGTTTCACTAAAGTCCAATTTTGGAGCTGTATTCCTTTTTAAGTTTAAGCTAGCATTGTTGACAGTTTAGAATTAATGATTTGAAACTCACCAATGCGATCTGAACTGAAAATGAGTTCAGAAACATAACTTTCTTCTTTGTTTTTTAAATATTTCTGTGCCTTTCACTTTTTAATTATATGAAAACCTCGCCTCTATTAAAAAGTCCTTGGAAGAGTGTATTTCTAATTATGCCTTTTTTTTTTAATTTTAATTTTAATTTTAATTTTAATTTTTTTTTGACTAACTACACTATGGAAAGGTTGCAGTTCTTGCCTGCAGAGTAATTGTGTTTTGACTATGTGATCAAACTTTCAAGAACAACTGAATGGTCCAAGGAAGGCAAAGAAGATGAGCAACCCAACAACATGTCACTATAGTTGGAACCATGCACATGGCGGAGAATTTGTATGGGAAAACTGATTAGGGATCAGCTTACTAAAAGGCATAGGAAGCTATTAAAATTAAGATCTCAATAGCTATTTGAGCCAGACCATCAGACTTTGGAGGTGGACGTGTGAACTCCATAAGAAAGGTTCCCTAAATAGATTGAGAAATAGGATTTTTTTGGTGGATTTTAGGATTGGTGAGGAAAGAAAGGAAGGGGAACAATGAAGAATGGCAGTTCTGGAGGACCTCCGTCTTTCTCCTGTCATGCACCATGCAGTCAGATAGGAGGAAATACTAGATCATAGTTTACTTTTTCAAAGTCTGCTAAAAAGCAAACAAAACAAACAAATGAGCAAGCAAAAACCAAAACAATAACAACAACAACAAAAAAAACATTTAGAAAGGACTGGAACAGCAAATAGGAAAGTTGTAAAGGTTGATACCAGACTTAAAGAAAAAGTGAATTCATTGTGATAATTGAGATGAACTAGCCATGTTAACATGTTCGCCTGTGGAGTATTTACAGGAAAGGCTTTCACATGTTTATCTAGTCAGGGAACCAAGTCAGAACCGTGCAGTTGGTAGTCATACAGGAAAAGAGTGCTAATTAAACACCAAAACCAAACACCTGCATTTTTTGCTTATATTGACGTTAAATGTATGCATATACCACCTATTTCTATTGTACTGAATCAGCCAGGGACTGCAGCATCTCTGTATTCTGAGGAAGTCAGATCCCAATCTGATGTGTGCAGCTTGGACATCTCCCTAATTTGAAACAGAATCACTACTACCCCATGAAGATTTTGAAAATAATTGAGGTCTGACCAAAAATATTTAGTGGTTTATGGGTTTATGTCAGATTCATTTATTTCCCCCTTTTTTTTTTTTTTTTTTTTTGTTATGGAGATACCCTGACTCTCTGGTTCATGGAAGGAAGGTATGTTGAGAACAAGTGGTTTTCTTGGTACTGTCTAATGATAACTGTGTAGTATCAAATTTTCCGTTGAGACATAGCAAATTCCCAGTTCTTAATTCTTGCCACAGAAAAGTGGAACATTGCAGAATTAATAGTAATATTTGCAGTCTTTCAAGTCCACTTTATACAATTCATTTTTATTTTAAAAATATTGAAGAGAATGTTAGTGAAAAAAATCCTAATTGTATGTTTCTTAAAGATGCTAGCTGGCTGCATTATTACTGGTTTTACAAGGAACAAAATATTATAGAATTATTGCACACAACTGCTTTATTTTGCATATTTCTTGTCAAACGTTTTGAAAGCTTTGACTGTTTTGTAAGTCCCATGGGGTGGGATGCTAAACCTTGGTTGCAGTTATAGTCAATGCCAAACTGAATCTCCTATTAACATCACTTTTTTGTTTGTTTTGTTTTGATAGTGTGTCCTCTATTTACATAAAAAGAGACCAGCATACACTAACAAAAGCTCAAACCTTTTGTAACCAATTAATTTTAAATCTTGAGGGAACAAAAAAGTTGTACATGAACAAAATCATGAAAACCTCATGTATGAGTCTTTAAAGATCAGAGTTCCTGACAGTAATTTCAGTTAACTGATCTGATTTTTTTTCTCTGTTCACATTTGCTTTAGGCAAAGAAGCTACTGTTATGAACACACAATGGGACCAAAGATACTTCTTTAATTAGTCTAACTGAAGAAAATCAATAATGGTTGAACTGGTGCTAGAAATTATGTCAGAGAAAGATAAAAGGTAAGATTGAAAAGTGCTGTTGTTGAAATCACCTTGCAATTTTAGTGAGTGTAATAATCAAACCTTCCCCTGAACTTGAAAATTTTGATAAGCCAAATGTGAAGAGTTAGAAAAAATGGGAATTTAAAGTCTTGAAGACCTTTAAACACTTGAAACACTTAAAGGCAACAAGCCAGTGTCCGACCAAAAGAAGGCTGTTATCTTGTACATTACTGATGTCCATTCCTCAAAACAGAAAGCATTCCTGACTTCAGTGGATCTATTATTCTAGCAGGCAAAACAATTATTTTTGGATGGTCTGTTGCTTTTACAAGTCAGTTCTGACTGAGCTCCAGCAGAGCTTCTGAGTCAGCAGACCGAGCATCTCATATTCAGAAGGGCTTGCTTCTGTCTGGCCAATTCAAGGGAACTGAGCATTAGACTAGTCACTTAAAAGACTTCTTTGCCAGCTCATCCACATGAATGTGCTTTCATGCTGATATGATAGGTGTTATGAGCAGAAAGCGACAAAATTTTGTGTGTTCTAAATAAAAGCCTTCTGTAGATGGAGCATTACTTAAATGATCTCAGTTTAACTAAGGGCTGGGGGAACAGAGCTCGTATTTGGAAGGATCAGGATCATTTTTATAGGTCACTGACTCTGTCACTGTCTGCCCTTGCTCTCTGATTGCCCCAGTCTCACTTCTTTAAAAACATGAAGGTGGTTCTGGTGGAGTTTTTCCTTGGTGTTTCAATGTGAACTTCATTTCAGGAAGATGTTTTTTGTTGGTGTATATGTACAGGTGTAAAAAACAGTAAGGACATGAGAAGCCTTCTGTTTACTGTTAAAAGCAAGCTGTCAGTATAGTTCAGCCCTGCTTCTGAGGAAGGATCTGGCCCATTACAAACCCTGAATATTGCAACAAAACACCCACTGAAAGAAGAGAGAAGAGAGAATCGCTGCCAAGTAGGTATTTCTAAGTAACGGAGGCTCATTTGGTGAAGCCTAATGAGAGCTAAGAAACCATGCCCCTGGGATATGTCCAGATTCCATGAATAAGCCAGAGAGGGACTGATGAAAACTAATAATGCTCTGTGGTTATAGTCTCAAATTCCTCACTCACATTTGTGTTCATCCTAGTCTTGCAATCATTAGGAGAGAAGCGGTTTCTGCTCTTCAGCAGTGTGCCAGCCCCAGCCTCAGACACTGTTGCTGTTGGCCACTGTGTGCCATTAAAAATGGTTTGTTTTTACAAACATGGTCCTTTTCATTCAAATATTTTTTCTGGAACTCTGACATTTTTTATGAAGGCATATTTGAAAAATCGCTTTAAAGTTTCCCTTATTAAGAGTAAGAGAGGTCTTACTTACTCTGCAAAGCCTTTCTGATGGACAGTTTGCTAAATTAGCCCCACCCTGGTATATGAAAAGCAATTTGGCAGTATGGGAGATACCAAAATGTTGGCATTGAACAGGAAAGCTTGAGGGAAGGTGCAAAGTGGATGAGGGTTTGTTTCTTAGAACTAAAATTCACAGAGACTGTAGTTGATACACACCAGAAGGTTTATCAGAAAAAATCCCCTCTCAGGGAATAACCCTCACTCATGTCAGGTAGACTCCCACATTTGGCCAGGGAATTAAATTTTGCTGTCAAATCTCCTGCGTATTAGTTTCTGACAGATTTTTGGCATATACTTTAGCCTAATAGGGCTGGTCCTGCACAACTTGAATCAATGTGGACCTTGTGACTTGAAAGGGATGGAGGGTCATTTCAAAGAGGTTGTAATATGAACTACTTGGGTGCTAAGTCCTTAACAACAAGTTGTGGTTAGCTTTGATTTTTAAGAGTTATATGGATACCTTGAAGAGCTTTTAATATCCCTATCACTCATTTCCTCCTACCTTGGAAATAGTCTGGACAAAGGAGAAAAAGTGAAGGGTAACTATGAGGAAAAGCTGTAGTAAGGTGTTTTATCCTGTACCCTGTAGGTTTAGGTAAAGCACATCACCTATGAATTTGCCTACAGAATAGCTCTGTGCTGACCTGCTAATGACTCCATTTGAGAAGGAATCCATAGATGGTTCATGGCAAGTTAGTAAAAATAGTTCTTTTTAACTGCAGATTGGTTTAGGCTGCTGTGTGAGAAAAAATAACAGTGATGAGTGTTGTATGTGATTTTCATTAAAATGGTTTGCTTTCAAGAACCCGAAACAAGAGGTTTATTAACAAGAATATAACAGCAATTTTTGCAAAAATTTGGACTCGAAAGGGATCATCTATTTGCTGTGTTCAGCTCTCTTTTATGATTACTTAAGAAAACTGCTTTCACAATATAGCATTACAAAAACAAATAAACAAAAACAAAAAAGAAATCAGTGAGTGTTATCAAAGGGATAAAAGCACACTTCTTGCTCCAGGAATTGCGATAGTACACTTAGAAGCTGGAATGTGTTGGGAAAAGGAGGACAAAATACAGCTCTGGTTTCAGTTATTTGTAAATCCACGAGCACTGGCATGGCATCAAGCTGACAATCAACATTTCTCTCTCAGATTTTCACTTCCCTCTTGGAAAACTAACTGAATACTATAAGCTCCCTCTTGGGTTCATCATTTTGAATTTTGTTTTCTTATTAAGCATTTTCTTCCAAAACTAAGCTGCTGAAAGCCCTTTTTCTTTTTGATGGGTGCTGGTGGGAGGGTGGATTTTTATTATTATTATTTTTTTAAATCTGTTTCTTCTCTTCCAAATGTCTGCGTTATTCCCCTTTACCCTTTTCCTTCTGCATTCTCGTATTTCACTAGCACCTTTTCTTTCCTCTTTCTCAGAGAAAGAGAGAATACTTTTTCAGATGTTTCATGGACTGTTACTTTGGGGGTTGTTTTCTTTCTTTGGTCTTCTTTGCACTGCTTGCATAGGTGGGGACAGGACCTTTCATGCATCTGGAATGTTGTGCTCTCACAGATCACCTGAGGTTCGCATGAGAGAGGTGCAGAGGGTTTGGTCAGCTATTTACTGAGCCTGTGTAAGAGCTGCAGCCATAGTTCACTGCTTTAGGGCACGGTAGGAGAGCAGAAAGAAGTTGGGACGAGCTAATACCTATTTCATCTGCAGCTGTTGGAGAATGGACGTGGGTGGCCTGTGGTTTGGGTGGAATTGAGGTCATGATGTTTCCTCACCTTTCTTGCTACTCTTGTCTGTTGTGCACTTCTCAAACCTGACAATCTTCTTCCCCAACTGTTTCCTTAAATTGGGAAATGTTATTTGCCAGCCAACACTAAGTGTCTTCCTGCAACACACTTATCAGTGGAAGGGAGCATTTTGTTTTGGAGGATGGCCATTAGTCACAAAGATGTAGTTTTGTAAAAATTGGTTCCTGTACTTGGTATTACATAGCTGAAATTACATAAATGGCACAATTAATTTTCAGAACGAGATCTTGGGCAACACTGAGTGAAGAAATGGTTATTCCATTGAAATGCCTAGGCCTATCATTTTATAACACATTGTAGGGAAGCCTGGATAGAGCTCCTTGTGTAAACCAGCACAATGTGCTCTTCACAGCTTTTCACTACCTAAAATTCCAAATCAAAATGTAGCTTTTTGCACTCTCTTTGCATGTAAATAACTTTTGGAGAAGAGAATGGTGTTGGTCCCAGAAAGTACAATTCTCTTCAAAAGAGGGGAAAAAAAGGAAAAAAAAAAATAAAAAGCCTGTATAAATTGTGGCAAATAATGATGTAAAATATTCTGTTAGTGTTTGTTGGTTCAGTGAGACTATTTTCCTTCCCTACTACTGCACTCAGTGTTACTTAACCAGGAGCCTGATCTCAGCTTTCTTCCATCATGATACTCTAGCATCTGACACTGAACCACATGACTTAATTGTAAATTATACATATATTGGTCTTTCATAGCATGACCATTAGGTAAAGTGCTTAAATCTCAGCCAAGGGCAAAACAGTGCATTCATATTATTAGAGTATTGGAAGTTTTCTTTGTTTCAAGGTACAGTAGAGAAAGGTGGGAGACTGTGCTCAGAAGTCTATCTGTCTTATCTTGCAATTTCTTTCCATGGGCAAACATCAATTGTAATTTTAGAATGACCTGTTTTCTCCTAATTCAGTTCTACGGGGCAGAGCTTTTCAGCAGTTTAACTGGCTTTAATTTCTAACCAAAAATTGCTGGCTGTGAAGGGGAAGAGGAGGGAAATTCTCTTACTTTATTATTATTATTTTAGTCCAGTTAATTTAGCATGGAGGTGTTTTCTGAGGAGAAAGACAGAAAGGAGCACAAGAAATTTGTTAGTGGCTCCATTATCCAAACTTTTCATAAGACCATGAGGTTTACAGCTGGCTTGAAGCTACAGAAATGGCTGTGGTTAAATGCTAGTACTACTTTACAGCAAAATGGGTGGGATGGATTTTGTATCCTCCTGACCTTTGATGATTTCCATTTGTGTACAGCTGGTAACTAAGACTTTGAATGCAGAACCACATTTGCTCTTAGTACAGTTACATATATTTTCTCATAAAAAAGATAAATGGTGCATTCCAGCCTAAGTCTTACATAGCAGTAGACTTTTAAATTGGGGTAGTGACTGTAGGAGTTGAATGTGTATGTATGAACTGCTGGAAACTTTTATCCTCTCAAGATGAGTGGGTGGCCTGGTGACTGAATAGTACCATCATGGGCTGTTCTTTGCCCTGCTCTCTTCTCCTTGTGTAAGAAATATTTCTAAGGACCTTCAGTCCTCTGTAACCCCTCGGTTTGGACCATTTTCATTAATCAATTTAGAAACATTTCCATGCTGCAGAGAGAGTTGATTCATACATTTGAAGGCTGTAGATATTTCTTCACTGTTTTAAAGTGAAAACTTTGCTGTCTCTAACAGATTAAATTGAATTTACTTCCTGCCCTTTAATGATGGCCTGTTCACTTCCTGGACTTACTATTTCAGAAGGTTTCATTTAAGAAAGTTCTTTCTGTAAATTAATGTACTACAGATTTATTCTTCAGCATGTCCACATTTGATATATACAGTATTTAAGTTTGTATTCACTTAGCAAAGCATTTACTCCATTATCATGTAATCATTTCCAGTCTAAATACAGAATCTAGAGATTAATGTACTATAAATTTCTTCTTACATCAGTTTTATTGCTATATTAGTTATTAAGTTGCATTTGCATTGAATTTCCAAAATAGGAAAGATAGATAAGAGATTTGTTTATGTTTTAAATTAGTGAGACTTTTATAATGGCTAAGATTGAAAGGCTAAAGATTATGGCACACAGTATCTTTACAGATGGTCAAATGTAATTCAGCTTTGGAAAAAAAGAAGAGTTTTGACATGGCTCTGTGATTTTCTGTTATCACAAATGCTTTTCCTCTTAATTTTTATTTTTTGCTGGGATGCTGATGGATTTTTTATTTTTTATTTTTTTTCCCATAGCTCATGACAGGAAAATGTTAATATTTCACACTTGCAGTTTTGTTCTCTGTTTAAAGAGTACTAAACTCCTTAATGTCAAGGAGACTAAATGCAAAATAAATAGCTAATGTTACCCCTTAGCTCCTAGAGAAGCTTGTTCACCTCCAAGTGGAGCTGGTTAGTCTCTCAACATGGAACATAAATACTTACAGCAATTTAAGACAAGGCACAAAAGTATTCTAGGATTCAGTGAGAAACAGCTTCGCTGTAACTGAATCATCTGTAGGATCACTATTTTCCCTATGAGGCAGAATGCTCTTAACAAAGAGTCCCCACTGGTATCATAGAATGAATCATATCACAGAATGGCTTGGGTTGGACCTCAAAGATCATCCAGTTCTAACCCCCCTGACATTGGCAGGGATGCCACCCACTATATCAGATTGATCAGGGCCTCATCTAACATGGTTTTGAATACCTCCAGGAATGGGGCATCCACAACCTCTCTGGGCAGCCTGTGCCAGTGCCTCGCAACCCTCTGAGTGAAGAATTTTCTCCTAACCTCTAATCTAAATCTCCCCTCTTTTAGTTTAAAACCATTCCCCCTTGTGCTGCCACTATCTGATTGAGCAAAGGGTCCCTCTCCATCCTTTTTATAAGTCCCCTTTAAGTACTGAAAGATTGCCATGAGGTCACCTCAGAGCCTTCTCTTCTCCAGGCTGAACAGCCCCAGCTCTCAGCCTTCCTTTGTAGGAGAGGTGTTCCAGCCCCTTGATCACCTTTATGGCCCTCCTCTGGACCTGCTCTAACAGCTCAACATCTTTTTGCTGGTGGCTTCAGACCTAGATGCAGCACTCCAAGCGGGGCCTCACAAGGGCAGAGCAGAGAGGGACCATCACCTCCCTTGACCTGCTGGCCACCCCTCTTTTGATGCAGCCCAGGATGCAGTTGGCCTTCTGGCCTGAAGTGCACACTGCTGGCTCATGTTGAGCTTTTCGTCCAGCAGAACCCCCAAGTCCATCAGTATCATAATGCATTTTTTATACTTGAGTAAGGAACGTTGTTGGAGTCTCAGTCCAATTGGTATAGAAAGTTCAGAAATCAAAAAGAAGAAAAGAAATAGGTTATTTTTCAGTATTATCATCTCTTCTTGCTATCCAAAATGTCTTTTCTGCTTCAACAATATGATGTAAGACTACTAGAAAAAATATGTCATACATTGATCTCTAATCTCTAGATTTCATATTTAGAATGGCAACGATTATGTGATAGATAACAGAGTAGCTATTTCTATCCTGGATGAAAAACATGTTGTAGATGTCAGATTTAAGAATAAATCTGCAGTACAGAAGGTTACAGAAGGTATTTACATCTGTTTATCCATACAGATCCAGTGGCATAGCTGAAAATTATTTCCTTTGGTTGATTGTTTCTTCTTCTGTGTTCTCTAGTCTTAGATAAGCTACTACTGTAGAGCACTACTCCCTAATAAGAATTAAGCAAGCAAACCTTTCCAAGCACACCATGTGGTTTGATATAGTAAAATGTATATAATATATAGTAAAATGTGTTCTCCAAAATATTTGTATTGCTACACACATATTGAGGTATAATATCAACCTATTTTATTAGAGATGCATGTAATTTTAATTGTCTAAAATAATTTTCTAGCCACTTAAAATATGAATTAAGCACAAGCATGTTGGTTTGGTCAATAAGAGAGGATTTGAATTCTCTGCTTCACTTCATGTCTGTCATTCCCATCCCTTTTTCCTCAGTTATTAAAATGCACAAAGCCAGTTCTGCCAGCCCACTTATCCCCTGCCACATTGAATCAGCATTTCCACACAGAGTGTTTCCTCTGAGCTTGGAGCTATCACAGGTGGACCGAAAGAGCTGCTTTCTGGTGATTCAGTGCAGCAGGGGACAGATGCTCAAATGGCAGCAGTGGTGCACAATTAACATAGGCCAGAAGAGCATAAAGGAAACTGTAGGGCAGAGTGAAAAGTTGCAGAACTCGTAGCTGTAACTCAGGGCTTTCCAATTCTCTTTGCAATAAGGAAAAATGCAGGTTAATAAAGCACTGAATATTTTTACAAGTCAAACTATCACCCTATTTTTATATAGAAATATGAAATATCAGTGGACTAAAGCTGACATATGAAAAATGTTCTTAGGGAGAATTTGTAGAACCAAATGATGAATTGTCCTGGTTTTGCCATTCTTTAGTAAAGCTTTACGAAAAACTCACAACCTCAGTTTCCTTGATCATTTTAATATGTGAAAAAAGAAAAATGTTCTCAAGTGATCTTTACAGAGAAGTAGGTTTTACTGTGAGTTCCCCTGTACTGCCAAGCTAATCAATAGTTGTGACTGATTGTGATAACTGCTCCATAAGGTCTGTGACTGAAGCATGTAGAGTATTTCAAAACATTGCTTAGCGTCTCCCAGGAGGAGAGCAGGCCTTCCACTTAGACTTGATGGGCTTGTTCCAAGCTTTGCTCACTGCTGTGCTTTCATAATGCTGTCTATCTGGGCACGAAAACATCATGCTATCTACTGTATCACGCTGCCTCTCCTCCTCCAGCCCTGCAAGCATCACTGTGACATCCGCGTGCTTGCCTGCTACAGTAAATAGTGCTAATCATCTCTCCAGCAGACTCTACAGACACTTCGGAACTTCTCCATTTTCAAGGTCACAACGCTGCTTGAGGTTGATAAATTCATGAATTAATAATACTTAGCACTTTTCATCCATGAATGTCAAAGGTGAGAAATCATTGTTATTCCCATTTTTATCATGGAGGAAATTGAACTGTAGGAGTGACATAAAAAATTGCATTGCAAGCAAACAATAGATCCAGGAAAAGAACGTAATTCTGTGCACTCAGCCTGCATCTTAGCCATTGCATCACACTGCTTCACAGCACACTTGTGCAGCAGTAGTCTTATTAAAGTTGAGATTTAAGTCCCACAAGAGTCAGGAGATTAGACTCTGCCACACAGCGTGTTCATTGCACGTTTTTATTGGACATGGCCTATACATTACCAAGTGGTCATCCTTTTCTCAAAGGGTAACATTCAGAGGACCTCATACTAATAACTGATGCATATTTTATTGTTTACTGTAAGTCTTGTTTATTTTATAACTGTAAACAAAGCAACATAAACTTTATTACTCTAAGTTTCGTGATTGCACTAATGAGAAACTCTCTAAACACTCTAGCTTATTTTTATTTTTTTATTTAAAAAAAAATGCAGGAAAATGCCATGCAATAGAAATAAATGTTTTTCTACTTTATTGGGATAGTCTGAAGATGACTTGGACACTTTCAAGCTCTTTTGGAACTTGAGATAAGGCATGGGGAAGCACCCTTTTGGAAATGGTGTCTGGCCACACTTAATTTATACAATCCTCACAAAAATCTTTTATTCAGCAATGATGTTGCATCTTTTCCAGTACCGGTCTGATTTTCCCAAAGGATCTCTTGAACGTCTATTACAATTTTTGTTTCACTCTCAAAACAATTTCTTGAAATGAGTACTTCTAATAAGCTCCTCTATTCAGGTAAGTTCTCCGGAAAATCCTCTAGTTTAAGAGGAGGTGCTGAAAAAACACTCGGAGCTGTCAGAGTAATACTTTTCTCTCCCAGAAAACTCAGTGAGAGTTCTTGAGAAATACTGGATGCTCTGCCAGGCACTTCAGCTACTATTTAGCGATTTAACAAATGAGATAGCTTCGGGCATAACCCTATGTAGAATATAACCCAATTAATACCCAGGGTCTGAGACAGACTGGTTATGTGACAGAGCCTGGGCAGATCCTCGTTACCAGTTTTATTGTTAAAATCCTGAAACTGCATTTAAGAACCAAACTGTAAGGTTGTCTTTCTTTATATAAACTGGCTCAAGCTTAAATTAAAGATTAATTCTTTACACAGTATTTTGGCAAAAGGCAACCATGATGTAATACATCTTAAAATAGTAATGGTTTTACCTATAATGATTTTATTTTATTTTATTTTATTATTTTTATTTATTTTTTTTTTTAAATCTTGAGCTGTAGCAACATTATCACTGAACTAATTCTGTGTAATTCCCATACTGCCTTGGACTGTATAATTTGTGCATTTGTTTGGAAAGAGAACTTTGCAGAGGAAGGAAAGAAAATACTATAATGGCAATATAGTGGCTGATGAAAAATAGCAGATTTCTGGCCTTCAGGAGTGAGAGATGTTGTTTATCCATGTGGCTGGTACAGCACACTCATTGGCAACTTTGCAGCAATCCACCACTATACTCAGATCCTGAGGGTTAGACACCGGCATTCTCATGTAGGAGAACTGGGTCAGCTTTAATTTTGCAGAATCTTTCTCAGTCCATACCACTGATTGTTTCCTAGAGGAGGGATCTTGTTATTTGGTTAGGTAGCACTTGCTGCCTTTTCTGTTTACATGATTTTGTATTTAGATCTTCTACTACTCTGTATGCTTGCCTCGCGTTTATTTCTAAACTGAAAGACAGAACCTTTCTGCTAACAGTTTCTCTTTTTCCTCTCCCTCCTTCTGAGACAGATGCATCTAATTTCCTGTTAAAGATCCAAAATAAAGCAGTCAAGTAATGAGGTAATTTCCTATGTCAATAAATAGCATAACTGGAACTACCACTAGAGGGCTTTAAAAAGGTCCTAAATCTTATGTCTGTTACACCCATTTCAATCTTGAGTAATTTAATGGAAAATCTAGTTGCCCATCTGTCTTTAAATTTGAAAGACTGACAGCTTATATATATATATATATTAACCAAAGTTCAGCTTAATAAATCATGTAGATGATTTGTTTCTTTAAAGTTCAGTTAAAAAGGAGACAAGGAATTTTCAGAGAGCGAGCTTTGAACATGAAAAGCTTTTCTTAATTGTGAAGAAAAAACCCTCTTTAAAGTCAGTTTGCACACTGCTCCTTTAAATGCTGTAGGGTGGCTTAGGTTTTGGACAGAAGCTCATAGTCTGGCACTTAGCAGTGCTGAGCAGAGGGAGACCAAAGGTCGGGGGTACTCAAGTGGACCAGCAGCCACGGATTCACATGGCTCAAGCAATAATGCAGAGCAACAAGATTTCTCTAGGGTCTAATGACTAACATTCATCTAACGATACTTAGCGCTTACCACTTTGGGTACATCTTCAAAGAGCTGAACTAATAGCAGCTAATTTAATCTTCAAACAAGCTGAGTGAGGAGCATTACCATAGCTGTTTAACTGAAGGCCAGAGCAAAGGAATGGCACTGCAGAGAAACAGAAACGTATGTCTCTACCCAGCTGCTTTGTGCCTGACTAATAGGGAATGTTTTTAGTGGATTTAATCTTGATAGGCACTTCAGGGGGCTGCTGACTCTTTCCAAATCCCAGATAGCTGTTACTTTAAAATCTAAAGGTAGGGTCAAGCTTATAACTAGGCAAAAACAAAACAAAACAAAACCCTGAGTGTGCTTCCTATGGGCCTGGGAACACATTCCCTGTTACAAGAGGGGGCTAAGCAGAAGGACGAGAGGTTTTAGATCCTTCTGCCCAGAACTGTGAATCTAAACGGCCTCATTTACTCCTGATTCTCCTACATTATATTGTAATGGAAACTCAGCCAGGCTCCTGGCAGGGTCCCTGGCAGATTGCTGCATCCTTGCTGCAGCTCCTGAGGGGGAAAGACACTGCAGCCACACTGCCCTCAGGGTTACATCACGGGGGTGTTTTGGGGTGGAACGAGCCACCAGAGCAAGTGCCTGGGCATGAGCGAGGCAGAGGAGTACATCCTGGTGGCAGCACAGCCAGCAGTGGCTCTCCCCGTGACACCATGGAGCAAAGCCGTGCCCAGCTCTGTGGAAGCACCTCAGGCCTCATGCCAGGCCCATCTCCCCTGTCCTGCTGGGCGAGCTCTGCCACGTCTCTGGTGCCGCCCAGCCCAGCCTTGGCACCTCCCCAGACTGCAAGCACCCAAAGTGGGCACAAAGTTAAGTTTCCTCTTAACTGACTCCATGTTGTGGGGGGTGTCTTGAGGGGGCTTAGGGAAGCAATACAGAGTACAGTAAAATGGCAGAAATGCTAGGAACTGAGAAGAGCTATGTGTGAGAAGTAAGCGGGGACATAGGAAGACAGTGTCTGATCTATAAAGGAATAAGAACAGAAGACAAGGCCTGACCAGAGGCTTACTTGATTCAATGAAGCCATTGATGGGTCTTTATGAAGAAACCTGTAGATCTGGCTAGGGGCGTTTGATGAACTTCCTTAAGTCTGCATTCAGCCTCCTCTGAGGCCTGCAGGAGGTATGAATTTGTAGTCAGATGCAAAATTATAACATTCACAGTTTTTGTGTAAGCTTAAAAACAAACAAACAAACAAAAACATTTGTGGGGTCTCATGCTGTCGCTCTCCCGTTGGCTACAAACAAAGTGGAAACAGGCACTGACATGCTCACATAACCCTGTAAATCTGAAATTTAAATTCAGGATATGTGCTATGTAGAATGTCACAGATCCGCACTCCTGACTTGTCCATTATCCTTTGGTCATTTCTGGAGCTGAACATGTCACATATGTGTCTTAATCCCTTCCACAGCCACTGACATTACCTTCGGGTAAAGAGTTAGTGAGCAATTGAGGTTTGGGCTTTTGCCATTGCAAATCCGAAAACCAAGGACACATAACTTTACGTATATTTGTACATATGTATATACTTCTATGCATAAAATTAACACCTAGTTTTAAGAAAACAACCGAGTTTGAAACAAATAACATGTTTTAAACCCACCAACTTTTTAGTAAAACTGAAGGGCATTTGAAAGAAAAATATTTTTAATTAACGAATTAAAAACCATTGCTCTAAGAGAGATAAAAATGTTTTAATTTTATTATATTTTATATTTGACGTAATACTCATATTCAAAGGTTTTTATGTGTTTTTTCTTTTTTTTTTTTTTTTTTTTAAACAAGAATAGCTTGTTGCCTAGCTTTTTATACTGAAGGTAGCAGGTGTATTTCTTTCCCTTTCCAGGCAATTTATGGTGTTGTTTATACTCCAAAACCTCGGCTCCAATCCCCAGTTCTCACTGATGCTGACTGGTCTAACAGAGTGATGCCAGCCCAGTCAGCATAACTCTGATGTGTCTGTTGTGACCTGTGCTCCCCTCCTTCCACCATCTCTCTGCATCTGTACTCTGAAGTGCCAGGAGACTTAGAAACCAGAGTGTTTTTGAGACTTAACAGCTTAGGGGATGAGATAATGAAAAGTACAGATATTCTCCATATCTTCCTTATGCACCCTTTTAAAATCTATTTTGAGAAGATACCATTTTATGAACACTTCCCGCATTATACAAAATGGTGCCAAGCAGGGAAACAACAATTTTTTTAAAGTTGGTTCATTTTCATGTCTTTGCTTTGTTATGGATCTAATTCAGATGAAAAAGAAAATAGGATATATTGCCCTAGTGGTCATTGCTTTGGAAAGTATGTGCAGGGCAGAAATTTGGGGTGCCTTAGGCCGGTAAGCAATGACAGGTTGCCTGCTTACAGCATTAACTCAAAGAGCAGTGATAGCCACGTCTATGTCTACAAAATATCTTTGAAGAGGAAGAGGTGTAATGTGATCACAGAGCACTCAGAAATGAATTCATTGCTCTGCTTTTGTCTTCGTAAATCTTTCCAATGTTCAGCACAGCACTCCTGCCATGGCTGCTAGCTATTAGGGCTGCACACTGCTTTTCAGATTTACAGCTGTGTGCTTGTCATTTCCAGATGCAGTTTTACTAAGACAGTCGCTCAGGAAACGTTGTGAGAAGCAGCAGGTTTCCAGTAAAACATGCCCATAAACACCATGGTTGCTGGCAAAATAAGGCTTACACCCAGATTCTTTAGGAAAAAACAACAAAAATAACAGTCTATTCTTTGTTCCCTTTTACCCTGAGGGTTCTGCTCAGGTCCATAAATATTTGCAATGCAGCAGCCTGTCCAGCCCAGCTGACGGGATGTGTAATTCTCCATCTCAGACACTTCTGCTGTTCCTATTGCACAGGTCTGTTACAAGGATTCTAACTGATGAAAGTAGTTCAGAAAGATATTTCAGTCAAAATTCAAATCATGGGCTGTGTGGTTATTCTTGTCCTTCAGTTCAGCCATGGCTAGTTGAGAATTTGATTTGAGCTGAGGGAGAAGCCAGAGAGTGAAATGCACACGTTGCCTGCAATATCTGAACTATCTCAACAACACCCATCCCCATCTTCTCCAGACTCTGGGAACAGTAGAGCACAGCTCAAAATTTGCAAAGATTTAACTGGCACCTGACAACATATAAAAGGGTGGTGCTGATCTGTGAGCAGGTTGGGGACCGCAGGCACTGCTGTGCTTCCTGCTGTCGGATGGAAGCACTAAGCTGGATCGGGGTTTCTCCAGGAGCAACAGCAATTCTTAATGGCAATGGGCTCTGCATGCTTGCTGGCGTTTCCAGGGACAGGGTCAAACTTTGGATCACTATTCTGTGTGGACTGTGTAATAAAAATGGTTCATGTGTACAGAGAAGTCAGGAAGCATCATAGGTATCTTGACTTTCTCAGTACGTATGTTGACCATATCAGCAAAATTCTAAATACCAGAACCAGGCACACTTTTTTGTTTGTTTTTTCATTTTCTTTCTTTCTTATTTTCTTACTGGATATCATTTGTTTACTTCTTTACATATTAGGAAAAAGCAAAAAAATAAAAAAATTAAAATAAAAAAAAAGAACCAAAGAACCTTTCCCAGCTGAGATTTCCTATAATACTTTTTATTATTGTATGCTATATTTTATAAATTATGTGTATAGCTATTGCTGTTTAGCATGACTGATAACAACACATCACATGCCAGTTTCTCCCTCATTTGTTTCTCCTGCCTTTTCTTTTTAAGTGAAAGATCTTCCCGAATCAGTTTCTGCTTGAAGGGTGAGCAGCATTGCATGGAAGACTACAAACTGTATGTACCTGTGTCGATGATGATGTTTGCCCCCCTGGTCGGAAGGGGAAGGGTTTATAGTCTACTTAAATTCAGATGGCGTAACATAAACAGAGCACTTTATCTTTCTCCTTCATCTCTCTGATGGAGCAGGGCATTTATTTTTCTGGCAAGTGCTGTGTTTTCTTTTTAGTCTGTGTACCCCCTCTGTAGCACAGAAATCATTTCCTTATAGCTGTTTTTACAGAGCAGGGTAAAATTTGATGTATTCATTACCAAGGCTCCCCAGGCATTTTTTTTGTGCAATGTATAGAGATGTACTGAATGAAAGATAGCTACTGCCAGCTTGTCAGCCTGAGCATGGGACTGTGCCGTCCTTCTCAGCAAGTGCCTTGTCTTGTGACTCCTGTCTGTTCTCCAGTGGTTTTACAAAAAAAGCAAAGGGGACTTGAAAGCCAAAACATAAGTGACAAATTGAAATGTATAAGTGATACTTCAGGACATCTCCCGCTCCTGCGCACATGGTGCAGAATGATCAATGCCCTTTGAGATGCTAGCTTGCTTTGTAAAATGTTTTATTTAAAAAATTTTTGTGCAAAAAAAGAACAAAGAAAAAAACAGCTTTTTATTTCCTGTAAAGTTAATTAAAATATAGGAGATCATACTAGTTGTATATCAGTAGTGCTGTAATGTAAAAATTCTGCACCTATTGCATGTTAACTAGAGCTGACATTTCTTGTAGGAGAAAAAATCTATTTCCCTAAGGATAGAAAGAAAAACATAATGTTGACATAAACTGCTTAGAATTGTGAACTGAGAATGCTATTCCCAGCCAATGTCAGGTTTTCTTCCAAAAGGGTGATGAGCTTCCTTACAAGGGAAAATCTTCATTGTCTTAGTTTTTGCTCTTTCTGCATTGAAATGCTTCCCTTGTGGAATTTTTTCTTTCTTTCACACTTTGTTTTCATGTGCTCCACAAGATTGGTTGGATAGTGTATTAAATAACAAACTCCAGGCATTTCAAAATAAGTTCTTTTTGCTGTCCATAATAGAAAAATATTTTTTTATTGCATTTAATAAAAACTTTGTTCAGTTTTAGATATTCTTTCCTCATTTCTTTCTACCTCACTCTCTTTATTTATTTTTTCCCCACTGGACACAACACTGGCCAAATACTCGGGCTTCACTGCCTAAGAATTTCCTTTTGCTCCATTTTAGATTTCATTTTTACTTTTGAATTACACTATTACCTTTTAATTTTCCTTCCTTTTGTCACTAAAGGTCAGTCTGAACATGTGATTTTCTTAGAATATTTATTTAAAAAAAGCATTTTAAGAAGTTTTAATTCTTTTATATTACTTTACCTAATGAAAGTGAAGAGATTTAGATCTTTTTTTGGACTCAGTTTTGTCATGCCTCTTCTCCCCATTACTGTTCAATGGGTACTAGAGCAAACAGCATTCCTGGACACGTTGACACTTCTTGCTTTTTGTGCCAACTTCTAAGTTTGTCAAAGGTGGCGGCACCTTTAGAAATGAGATCCTCCATGCTTGTCCAAAGAAGCAGTAGTGAACTGTACTTCATTTGCGTTCCTATATGTTCATGCAGCTTCAGATTCCCTGATTTTGTCTTGCCTGGCATATATGGCTTCATCACGAGTAAACCACATAATGAGGCACACGCAACTGAGAAAAAGATAAATGCAACAGAGAAAAAAGTAATTACTGCGAATGAGAGGAAGGATTGCCTCTTTGCATTGAAAAAGAGGTTTCTTTAGTATCATATTCCATTAGCAGAGGGTGTGCCTTCAGGTTATAGCTGAAAAAAATAACTAGATAAAAGTTTATTTTGAGACAATGGGAATAACAAACAAAAGCTATTAGTGAAGACTCTGGAAGCACCTTAATATCTAGGTCCAGTTCTGAATTTTTCCATTTGCTCTAGAGTTATGCCTCAACTTTGGCAGATAATAAAATGTCTACAGTATGTCTTTTGAATCATAAATTGAAGTATATGCTGGAAAGTGACTGTGCATCTAGAAGGACAGGGTAGTTACAACTCGGAGGAAGATGGCGTGATTCTTCTATTTTATTTTCATGGGTTGTGTTGATTACATCATTCAGGCAGGGCAGGGTGAAACACAGTGGTTAGTTCACCTTAATGAGGGCAAATAAAATGTGTTTCTTCCAAAGAGGTGGAGAACCTTTTTAATTAGACAGTTGTGGAGCACTATTATTTTTTATGCATTATTTTTATTGGGTTGTTTTCCCAGGAATCTGCACTTAACAGAGAGATGGTTTATGTGGCGTGTTCTGGTTTTGTGCACGGAGGCAGAAGTTTTAATGTAATTTATTTAGGAGCAAGTAATATATATAATGTATATGTACTATTTATACCTGCTGTTTAGATATACTATTCTAGTTTTTATGACCTAAGAGTAATAGAAATAGTAAGCTTTTATATATACAATTTCTCACACAGTGTATGTAACATGATGTCTGGGGGATCTGTTTGGTTGTGCTTTGTAGTTTCATATGTCTAACACTCTGGAATAAAGAGCTCTATTAAGTTTCTTTATAATTATTTTAATAGATGAATCTTATTCATTAAAAAAGTCTTACTGTCTAGAACAAAAAATCTCCGAGATATATAGTGACATCTTATTGACTCCATGCTTCCAGTGTGCTTTGCAACATAAACTGGAATATTTTGTAATGGCTTTAAAACCTTTCAGATTCTTGAGTTTCCTATCTGAAATAAATTGCCTTGGGGCTACCGCAGCAAAGGAACCTAAAGGGGCTTTTTGAGACCAAACGCTGGAACACTGAAGTTGCAGGAATCTGGCCACCTTCTGGAAGGAACAAATTCCGGAACAGGCACCCTGTAGGATGCTTGTGGATATTTGAAAGCAGAGGAATGAGAACCAAAAAAGCAAGCGTGCAGCTGGATCTACTTTCAACATGATATACTAAGAACAAGGTTGTGTCTTAAATGTTGCCCCACACCAGAACTTTAGTGTTTGGATGCTGGAAGGACACCTTCTAACACTTGGGGTTCCCATTCTTGTGACTTCGGGAGCTCGATTTCTAAACCTTTTCTTTCAAAGCAGAACTGCTGTGGAGGAGCTAATGCCCTTATTTAATGTAATAACTCAGTGATTAATATATCCTGTCAGAGTGTGGGAAACCTGAATTCAATTTCCTCTTCTGCCTGAGGGGTTTGAACTCCAGACCACACAAGGTGACCTGATCAGCAAGCTATGGTATTTTGTGGATGAATAAATTGTCGTTCATACTTTCTAAAATGTCCAAGCTACAAGATAAAACGTATTTAAAGAAGGCAAATTTGTTCTGTTACTTGGTGGTCAGTGTTCAGAAAGTACAGGCCACTGAACCCAGCTTTTCCTATTCTAAGTTGTAATTGTTAGGGTGCTGGGGGGCATCAAGGGAGCCAGCTCTAGCCATGTATGCATGGGCTAGGAGCCAGTTGGCATCTTCTGAACTTGTGTCTAATGAGCGCTGTGGATCCAGGACATGAATGTGCCCAAGTCGTTGAATCTCATAGGACCTTACAAGCAAGTGTAAGTGCCAGACGTCACCATGCTGTCTGAAAATGTCCAGAAGTGCAGCTTTAGTGACCAAGACATCTTGAACACCCAAACGGGAGGTACCGCCTTGGGTGGCTCTCAAGCAGGTCTTTTGAGGGCTGTATTTCTGGCGTGGGCACAGGAGTCTTTCTACAGCTTTTTGTAGATTCAAGGCAAAAGTTCCACTCCTTTCAAAAGCTGAAGGAAAGGTTGAAATTTCTTAATCACTTAGTGTGTGCAGGGCAGTACCATGCTTGGCTGATTGTATTGGGTATGGCTGCCTACCATTCCAACTTGCTGTTATACCGATACATTTTATTGGCCACTGAATTATTTTCATCCCCAGTGCCACTGCAGTCCTGAAACAGATTGTGGACCTGTGTAGGTCAAGGGGAAGGAAAATTAAGGGTCATTGTAAGTTTATACAGTGGTGCTTTTTCAATTTCTATAAAGCTAGCTACATTTAGGCTCCCTGTCGGGTAAGCTTTTTTTCCCTTGTCTGTTATTTTCAAAGAAGAGAGTACATATGACAGTCTGAGAATAGCACCAGCCTGAACACAGATGGTAGGGATTACACCACACTGAGCCTTGACCTTCAAAAGCCTGCCGTTTCTTTTCAAGGTTTCTCTTCTTTGACAGGTGGACTGGCTTTTGTCAATTACTTTCATTAATGCATTTTTTTCATTATGATCAATTACCTGTGCTTTAGTCTATGTCTCAAAATTGCAGCAAAGCAGGTTCCAAATTGAAAAACTGAAATAGTTTCCCTTACTTTTCCCATTTTTGTTCCCCCAAGATACTCTGAAGTACTGGAACATTTAACTCACAGTGGAGAAATACCACCCAGTTTCTACTCAACATCTTCGTTAGCCACTTGGTTTAAAAGATTCTGGCCACTGCATGAGGTAAAGGATACCCACAGATCAAGTTTTCAGGGGACTGTATTTAAAATATATTATTTTCTGAGCTAGTTATAAATGACAAAATCACAGAATCATCTAGGTTGGAAGAGACCTCCAAGATCATCTAGTCCAACCTCTGACCTAACACTAACAAGCCCTCCAACAAACCATATCACTAAGGTCTACATCTAAGTGTCTTTTAAAGACCTCCAGGGATGGTGACTCAACCACTTCCCTGGGCAGCCCATTCCAATGCCTCACAACCCTTTCAGTAGAGAAGTTCTTCCTAACATCCAACCTAAACCTCCCCTGGCGCAACTTTAGCCCATTCCCCCTCACCCTGTCACCAGGCACGTGGGAGAACAGACCAACCCCCACCTCGCTACAGCCTCCCTTCAGGTACCTGTAGAGAGCGATAAGGTCACCCCTGAGCCTCCTTTTCTCCAGGCTGAACAAGCCCAGCTCCCTCAGCCGCTCCTCGTAAGACTTGTTCTCCAGGCCCCTCACCAGCTTCGTAGCCCTTCTCTGGACTCACTCGAGCACCTCCATGTCCTTCTTGTAGCGAGGGGCCCAAAACTGAACACAGTCCTCGAGGTGCGGCCTCACCAGAGCCGAGTACAGGGGAACAATCACTTCCCTGGACCTGCTGGCCACGCTGTTTCTTATACAAGCCAGGATGCTGTTGGCCTTCTTGGCCGCCTGAGCACACTGCTGGCTCATATTCAGCCGATTGTTAACCACTACTCCCAGGTCCTTCTCTTCCAGGCAGCTCTCCAACCACTCATCTCCCAGCCTGTAGCTCTGTTTGGGGTTGTTGTGCCCCAGGTGCAGGACCCGGCACTTGGCCTTGTTGAACTTCATACCATTGGCCTCGGCCCATCAGTCCAGCCTATCCAGATCTTCCTGCAGAGCCTTCCTACCCTCGAGCAGATCGACACACGCACCTAACTTGGTGTCATCTGCAAACTTGCTGAGGGTGCACTCGATCCCTCATCCAGATTATCAATAAAGACATTAAAGAGAACTGGCCTGAGAACTGGTACTGAGCCCTGGGGGACTCCACTGGTGACTGGCCTCCAACTGGATTTAACTCCATTCACCACAACTCTTTGGGCCTGGCTACCCAGCCAGTTTTTAACCCAACGAAGCGTATGCCAGTCCAAACCATGAGCAGCCAGTTTCTGGGGGAGAATGCTGTGGGAAGCGGTGTCAAAAGCCTTACTGAAGTCAAGGTAGACCACGTCCACAGCCTGACAGATACTGTCAGGCAGGTCAGACATTCAAATGCTTGCTGGAAACCTCATGTCTTGACCAGCCAGAGCCATAGGAGTCTGCAGACCTGAGCTGCTGATGTAAGAATAGATTATCTTGGAAGATCAGTTTTTCCTCTGCTGTTTTGGAGTTCACTGAAAATACTATAAAAGGTTTTCCTCTGCATCACACAGTGGTTTCTGCAACTGTTAGAAATGTGGAAAGCAATGACCAACCAATAAGACACTACATGTTGCTCTCACAGTTCAGCATCATCAAAAGAGTCCATTTGGGATTTTTATTTTTATTTTTTTCCAACAGGCATTCAGGTTTCACAGGTCACAACCAATTAGCCATGACCTGAAGCTATCTTTGCAGAAAATATACTGACGAGCCAGACCATAAACTGTGACTGTACGTCTCTGGCAAAATGAGTTTCTTCAGTTCCTCAAGGCCTTTATGCAGCCTCCTTGCTCTGTGTGTCTGGAACGGGGGGCAGAGAGGCTGGGTAGCTGCTCTGACCTGCCTGTGCAGTGTTCGCCCCCAGTCACTCAGAAGAGCAGCGTCTGCAAAAGGACCACGTGGTTTGGCCCAGGTCCCCTTTCCCAAATGACTGGCAGCAGCCAATTAATTGAGAGCAATAGCCACGAAGGGAAGAATTTGTAAAGGATTGAAATGATTTTCTGGCTTGATGACTCCATTTACAGAGTGCAGAATCTGGAGGGGCAATCTAGCCCCAAATCAAACCTCAAAAGGTGCTAACATACAGGGCAGCCAGAGGGACAGAAACTCTTGCTGGTACATGAAGGAGATACGCAATAAATGCTCATTAAGAGTTACCACATAAATCCTCTGCTTCCTGGCCCAAACAGAACAAAGTCTACAAAAATAATAAATCTGTCTCAAATTTATTAACATTTATTCCAACTAAGGTGTAATCAATATACTAACAATGTGGTGCTGTAAAACACTGAAATACAGTGTTACATCATCAGTGTTATTTGTTACCACAATTTTAGTAAAATACATTATGGTGCAACCCATAGTATGGAATTAAAACTACAGTTTTAATATGGCATTTTTAATTTGCATAATACACGTGGTCCAGGATAGTAAGGGTTTTGATATAAATACATGATAAAAAGCCTCATGAGATTTGCTTTTGAAAATTTCATTAAAAAGGGAGTCATCATTAGCACCAAATATGCGGGGACAAAATCAAAACCTCAAACACTCCATAACCTGACTCCATTTTAATAGTGTGATTTATCATTTAAAAATAGCTTAAATAATAAATGATACTAATTTCCACTAAAAATCTTGATCACTTACAAAAATGAGCTATTCACTTTGAAAGCCACAAGCTACCTAAAAATTAAAAACAATTACAGAGTGCTGTTTTTTTGTTTCATTACAAAAATGAAAATGATTTTCAGACACTTTGGTTATATGAATGAAATTTTTTTTCTCAGATTCTAGTAAAAGTAGGTTAGGTCTCTAATGAGTGCTGTTGCAGTGAGTAACTTGAAAGAGGTAAACCGAGTATGTTCAGGGTTCTGATTTTTTTTTTTTTTTTGGACAAACATAAGAGTAGGAAAATATTGTATATTTTAGAAATTCAGCTATTTAAACAGAATTCGCTAAGGCAGAATCTACCTAAAATTTAATTATCTGCCTTACTTCTTGCTTATGTGCCTACCAGCTGGTTTAGCAGTCACACTAAGTATATTTTTAAAACATAAAGGTTTTAAAAAGGGGGATATTATGTTAAGATCTTCTATGCATTCCAGCCATTTGAAAATGCACTGAAACATTTTACAAAGTAAAACTATGAATAACTTCATCAGTAAAATGATGCATCTCCCTCGGCACAAAAGCTAATTTGCATCCTTCCATTGTAAGACAGTGACTACAGAAAGAATCAGCCATTATTTTTTATGAGGTGCCTACAAACACACAGAAAACGTTGCTACCAGCTAGTCGGATTGAAGCACGTAGCAAAATGCTCATGTCCATGGCTGCTGACAAATGGGTTTGAGAGTGACCGTAAATCCAAGCTCAGGTGAGTATAGCTGCAGAGAACCTACCCGTGTCCCTGGGGCAGGACCAAGACACCTCCAGGTACACCCCAGCCTCCCTGACTCTTCAGGAATATGGCTTTTTTCCTGCTCTGTGACGTACCCATCAGCCATATCTACAGTTTTTTTCCCTCCTATCCAGCTTGCTTTGGGAATTGCTCTAAAAACGAGTGTCTAAATGATGAGTGCTACTGCCATGGACTCTCAGAATTCATAGCTTATTCCTCAGCAGAAGAGCTAGAGCATCTGTCAAAACACCCTGGCGAGTAATTGCAGTAATCCAAGGATACAAATAAAAACTAGTTCAGTAGAAAGATGTAAATATTCTATTACACAATTCTTGTCAATGACTTCTCATACAACCAGTGCTACTGTAGGTGGTAAAACATTATCTAACTAATCACTCTATTGTGGTTTTCTATGTGTTTATTAAATTATCTGATTCCTGATGATACTCCGTAGAATAAAGAGGCGTAGTACATGAAAAAGAATGCAAAAAGGCTAAAAACTTATAAAGAATACACACACATACATAAACATACATATACATGTATATATGTGTGTGTGTATATACATATATATATATATATAAAAGCATTTGTCAGAAATATTGCTCACTACTGGAGGAATACCTAATTAGAAGCTATGTTTCATTCTGCTCTGCCTCCCTCTCACCCCCCCCAAAAAAAACAAACAAAAAAAACAAATAAGAAATTGTCAGAAAGTTTTCAGAAAATACCTTTTCTTCTCTGATACATGGTTTAATTTTATTTAAGAAAAAAAAAAAAAGAGAGAAGAAAAAAGAAAAAAACAAACTCACTTCTTTGATTGTTTCAAGGAGAAGCATTCTGTACAACTAGTTAATATTTTATTTGTATACTCTGAGATTACCTTTTTCCTTGGTAATTTGTGCTCAAATTCAGAAAAGCACTTGGGCATAAGTTTATTGTCAAGGATGTATCTAGACCTTATTAAAAAATACAGGGAAAAAGAAGGACTAAACAAATAGACTTTAGTGGGCTAGCTTCAGTGGGCTATCTAATGTTTATTGCTAAGTCTGTGCTTAGGTTATAGTGAAATGGGCCTGACTGAGATTAATGCTAACAGAAAAACAACAAATTTACAATTACAAACACAAAGTAGTAATTTTTTTTTTATTATTTTTTTTAATTGGGCCATTCTTACTAGATTTAAGTGGGTATCTATGAAAGAGACATTCCCCAACACTTTGATTGAATATAATTTGCACAAGAATTTAGAACTATTGAAGAGCTAAGGACTGAGTTCTGAACCTGAATTTTACTGGAAGCTGAAGTTCAGTTCATGTGTATAGGTGCTTAACAAGAATCAACAGAATTTTAATTTTAAGCTCTGCCTTAATGTGCTACTGTTGTGAGAAATGATCCCAAAACTTTGTGTGCTTTGTTCGTCAGTTGGCAAGCTTTTAAACGTGTAATATGTCAAATTAAAATAAAATAATGTTATTTTTCTTATTAATGACATAATTATATCGCACCACTATAGGATTGCTTTCAGTCTAATTACGCCTAGGCAGAGATTACTGGTAATTAATATAACAACTAATTTTGACGACAACTAATAATAATTGCTTTCTTGAAGAATTTTCTGAAACCCTTAAGTAATTTTGTTACTTCCACATACAGTATTATAGTAATTCTTGTAGTTAGTAGTTAATTACTTAAATAAGTAATTAATTGCTACGTTGAATTATGTTTAAAACAGAGCAAGAACAGAGTATACCTTTGCTTTCAGAACTGGCATCCAGGAATGGCTCCTTCTGGTTCCAGAGTCCCAGAGGCTCTCAGCCTGCCACTGAGCAAGAGCTCAGATCTCTTGTTCAGCCACCAGGAACACACTGCCCAAACTGCTGCTCTGCCCCTTCTCAGGAGCCACTAAGTGATTATGGAAACGAGCACCCAAGTCCCGAGACACCTCGTATTTCCACAGATGGTATCTGCAAAGCTGCAGCGTGGGACTGATGCAGCACAGGTAACAAAGTGCCCAAAGCTCTGTTGCAGGCAAAAGCTCTGGAAACCTGAAGCAGGAGTCTTAAGCAGAAAGAAAATGCCTATATTCATGAGGTAAAAGAGTAAATTTCTTTTATTGGTGACCACTGTTTTATGAATGTGTGGGTACACATGCACTCATTGCTTGATTGCTAGTAGAGTGTTGTACAGCTGTGAATGGGAATATTCCAAGGGCAAGTGGTCCAAGACATGCGCTTTTGCCTAGCCGATGATCTGTGCTGTGAACTAATTTGAGATCCTCTGATATACGGTATTATCCCAGGACATGGCATATTAAAATATGCATCTGTGAAAGTCTGTTGTTTAAAAGGCATCTAGTACCATGTTTTATAAAAGCTGATACCCATCTTATCAGAAAACCTTTCATTTATTTTTTTTAAAGATGCATGGTCCAAAATTTAAAAGTAAAATTTAATTTCCTCTCCGTACCAAATACTGTGCCTCAATGCCAGGCTCATGCTTCAAGATCTATTTCACTAAGAGATCATTTTCATCTTCTATACTCTGTGTTGTCTCTCTATGTCAGATATTTTTACGTGTTTTATGGTTTCCTCTGACCTTATTTCCCTACTTACACTGAGGTACCAATTGCTGCTGCTGCCACATGTATCTATCCATTCCCTAAAGTCTCTGTGACTTACTAATTGATGTAGAAGTTTCACAACCCTGAGAAGAAAAGCCCAAAGATTTATCCAACTCCAAAAAAATTAAACTTTAGCTATAATAATGAAAAACAAAACAACACTTAGAGTAAATATTATGAAGGACGTGAAATTCCTGAGGGCCAAATTATAGATATCCAAAGCTCACCTGCCAATCAAAGGTGAAAAGAAGAGGCATCGCAGTGGACCTGGTTAGAAATTTTTCAGCTGAAATTGTTTTCATTAGAAAAGCAGTCATTTGCCCAAGATTTGCATAGCCCAATTGGATGTGACCTCTGAGCAAAGTCTGCATTGGCCAAATATTTAGAAGGGTATTGGAAGGGAACAGTTTGTTTTGTTGTTGTTTTGTTTTGTTTTGTTTTTATTTCAAGATGATTGTGTTTCAATGTTTACAAATTTCCTAGAGTCTTGTGTCCAGTATGAACAACCTATCGTAGTTTATCTTGTTCAAAATCCATTTATTTTTTCTTTGAATTTCATTTTGCAAAGCTTCTCCCTTGTTTTCTGGTATTACACAGTTTCAGTTGAAGTGGACATTTCAAAAATCTTGAATCTCTCTCTGAAATTTCCAGTGTTCTCAGTATAATAGATATAGAAGATAACAACATGATTTGTGAATTAGTATGATACCCCTACAGAAGCATCACAGGCTTTTTCCTCCAGCATGTCAGCTGGACATCAGCCAGAGATATTTATAAAGTAAACTAAAAACAGTTCTTTCTTGCCTTTTACCAACAACTTCAGTTTTATGTTTTTGTAACACCCCTGACATTTTTATTGGATGCAAAGTTTATTTGGGGACTTTAACATGATTTTGGACTCCTGGACTTAAGACATAATTTTGAATGTTATTGTTAGTATTATTGTTAAGCTAAATAAAATCCAAAATGGACCTCATGTTTCCCATAAAATAGTAGGAATTAGAAAATCAAAATGTTCTTTTCCAAACTTCCTATAAATTTTGAGCAAAATACCCAGGATTTGTCAGAATAAGACACTTTTTTTTTTCTTTCTTTTTTTTTCTTTTTTTTTTCTTTTTTTTTTTTTCTGTGTTATCTTATTAGTACACTGAACTAAAAATATCCTATGTATTTACTCAAAAGAGTAAATACATCCTGAATCCTAGCCTAAAGGTTTAATACTGATATACTGTTTCAAAACTTTTTCCTGTGAAAGCTGGGTCCAAGTCATAATAGGTTAGATTCCAGACAGCATTCCTCAAGCTGCTATTTGAAGGCTAAATTGAGTTTAAGAAAATCCTAATTTGGGAATTTATTATTGCATTGCTCATAAAACAACATCCCATAGGTTTATTTCACTAGCTTCTGACACAATAACAGAAATCAGAAAAGGATTAACTGATGGTAATACCAAACACATTAGAACAATCCCTTTGTATCGGACAGCAAATCACAAACAGGAATGCTGATCCTATAAGCTGCAGAGTTCATACTTCAGAAGCGCTGAAATATTCAGCAGCTTATTAATAGTCAATACTCCTTGTTTCATCTGATAGAAAAACGCAGTATTCCTCCAAATATTTGAATTAACAGCAAGAGCTCTGTGTAGTTGGGAACGGGAACCTTGAGAACTTGAAAGCGACATTATTAAATTACTGAACAGCAGCAGTGGAATGATGAACTCTGCTGCCTGCAGAGGTTTGCACATACCAACATGCTCATGCCCACCACCTTCTTTGTGCTGCACAGGAATATTGCTGATTCATAAGCACAGCAAGGTTTGGAACAGGCTCTTAAAAACGTTATAGCATCTTTACCTTGTGACTTGTGCAATAGGGTTCTTCATGATATAAAATAGCATATAATTAAAGTTAATACAATTAAACCTGTTACAATGCCTTACGGGATAATTTAATAATGTAGAAGTTGTATAACTTGTAGGGAAAGTTAATAAATGCTAAAATTGTGATGAGAAGTAGTTTCAAATCTAGCATTAGCACAGACAGATCTGAATATGGGCAGTCTCTTTTCCCAAAGGAAAGGAAAGAGATCACAAAAAGAAATAAATAATGTTCAATTTTTTTTTTTTGACAGTAGATGTTGCTGCACTGGATAGAGAACAGGAAAAAGTTTTTATTTTTTTATTTTTTTTTTAACCTACACAAGGTACATAAAGGTTTAACATATATGTGAGATTTGGCAGGAATTTATACAGGCATGTGGAGAATTGATGCTTTTTTGCACGTCATATGGCTGTCAGCATGTAAATCTTTACAGGGCACCCTTGCCCAAAATATGAAAAGGCAGAAAAATAAATGACACCCCCTGCCTCACCCCCCCCCCCCCCCCCCCCCCACACACACACACACAAAGAGTCTTGACAGCTTCCAGGATCACAATTGAAGTTCTGCACTACTTCTGAACATACAGCTGATAAACAATGTAACAAGCAGCCCTTATAAGTATACTTTTTTTTTGGTGGAGATTCTGCTATTATCTACATTCATTATCATATAACATCTGCATCTTGCTGTTACTATGCTGCTGGGTACCAGTTCTTCTGTGCTTGTGCTATTTGTGCTTGGGTAAAAAGAGTGGGAATTTGTTCTTCAGGGAGATGTACACTGTGTTTGGAACTGGGCTATATTACAGTTACAAACTGTAATATATAAATCTGGGCTATAAATCTGGTCACTAACACAGGTGGTTTTTTGCATCCACATGTATAGTAAAAAGCTATAGAAGTCTCGTGTACTGAGTTGCATGGGAGGTGGTGTTAATACTGACATTCATTTGTTCATAAAGGTCATTGAAACAGGGTAGCGGAAACATTTGATTTTTTTTATTGTCATTCAGTGATGCATTACAACACCTTTTCCTTTTTGCTTTATATAGTTTAGATAAAAAACATGTTTAAAGACTCCTTTAGAAAGAGAAATGCAATGTTAGACGATGACATGAAGTCACGGTGTGCCCTTGCTTACAGAGCTAACTGACATTATGAAGCATGTCAGACATCTGTTACCATGACGTGTTTAATATTCCTTGTGTTTATTTTTTAATACCAGAGGGAAAAGTGCACCTCATTTTTTCATGAATCAGAGATTTCCTTCTCATGGTTTAAATGTGAGTATTGCAAAAAGATGACCTGCAGTGCTCTTCCCAGCTCCCAGATCCTTCCACATGCTGCATTTGTGGCCAGGTGAATATTTCTTCCTCCTGTGTCTAAGGAGGAGAATTTCATGAGAAATCTGTTCTCCATTTTTAAGACGTCGGTTCAGGTTCCTACCTTTCAGTAGAGGAAGGAGATTCCCCCACAAAAAAAAAAAAAAATACTACTTGAGGGAATATTGTGTTCCTCACATTCTGCTAGATCCATTATCATTAGTGAGAGCAGGTAAGCAGATGTGCAGGTTGCATAAATGCAGCACAACCCTCGCAAAGCAAAATAAAGAATGGAATAAGCCAGTCTTATTAATTTGCACACATGTTAGACTTGTCCAAACACATTAGGTGTAATAGTCTCCCTTTCCAGAGATCTCTGAAGCATACTGTTGTAGACCGTAAGGTCAGGAAAAGGGGTAATTGCAAAAGCAGCTGTCATCAAGCAAAGGACTTAACTGCAAAGTTGTCCAAAGGCCTGCCTTTCTTAATAGCTCTGTACAAACTGCAGTGCTTTGTAGCTCCATGTTACCTCTGCTGGTACAGGGCGAAGCACGAGCATTGCTCAAACATAATTCGTTTTCTCAAGTTGAGCTGTGGCTGGAGGTAAGGGCTGGTTCCTTGGCTGGTGTATTGCCATTCAATCAAACAGTGACATTTCCACTTGCTGGAGCGCTAACGCAAGGCATCCTGAAGCAGAACAATGTAAAAGACCGTTCTTTAAATCTCACTGATGCTATTGTAAATCCAGAACAACCACAGTGCAGCTCTTGGATTCAGTCTCACTTTGCACTTCTGTCAATGAAAATACACTGCTATTATACTGTCAATTATACTGCATTTGTTTATAGTGTCTGACTATGAAAATTTACTTGAAATTGCTACCCAATAGACTAAATTTATAGTGATATGTCCTGTGTATTAGTGTATAAGTGGTTTGAAATCTGAAGTAGGATGTCTTCCGACGTTATGGCTTTGTAAAGCATGTGGTGGTGTAATGCTCCCTCCCTGGAATTACCTGTCATTGAGTGAATATGGGGAGGACCCCTCTGCTTTGGTATATAATTAATTTTGTTGGAACCTTTATGTTATTCTTTAACCTTCTACTTAAGAAAACCAGAGGACATGGAAAACATTGTTAATCGTATTTGAATCTCTGTCAAAGACTCTTAAATGCATGCTATTTTGAGTCAGTGTGTCATGAAGAGTTATACGAGCACTTTGTAACACTTCAGTTCCATTTGTATAGCAGTGCTGTCTTTTGCTTCGTTCGGCTGGCAGTCAAAATTTCTGTGACCTATTTCATCAGTCATTTCAGTTTCTAGGAGCAGAAAAGTCTCTTCATCATATTTAATGACAGCAGCTCCTTATGTGCCTGAGCCAAGAGCAGATCAAGAGAAACCAGGCCCTGCAAACCACTGCTGTCTGGATAAACCTTAGACATTTAGATAGAGTTGAAGTGCCTACAAGCTTCACAGAGCAAAGGCACTCAACAATTAACTATCCTGAGGAGTCATAAAATAACATGTCAGTCTTTCTTCTCATAAGGATTTTTTTCTCTTGTTACATTTTCTCCTTCAGCAAGAAAAAAAATCATTATTTAAGTTGGTGTAAATAATTAAGACTCAAGTCCCTAATTAATGTAACTCACTACACAGGACTATTTTTCCAGTGAGATGCAGGGGTGAGCCTGGAAGATCCACATGTTGCCAGTGCTAATTTTATTTGTACTTGCCTTTGGTTTTTTTTTTTGACACTTCCCCTGGCCCCAAATCCTTTATTTGTGTGCCATTGCTTCGCTTTCTTTTGGAGATCTAGAGACGGAATAGCCTCTATTTGTTTTCTCAGGGAAGACTGGAAAGATACAAACAATTCCCTATCATGGAGCTTTTTTATTTTTTATTATTTATTTTTTTTTATTTTTGTTTGTTTTCCACACACAAAAAATACCCTGCAATTGTTTATCTGGATCACTGGCTAGTTATTCCTTATTGGAAGAGCTCCGTGTCAGGCATATCCCAGACTTTTTAGACGTAGCACGTTTGATTTCATAAAGGCACGGTTGAATAAGGCTTTTTTATTGTCCAGTAATCTTCTGTTGTCCTAAAATCAGGAGGGACTTCTGTTCTAAAACATATATAATATACAAGTATTTTATAATTACTTAGTTTCATGCGTTTATAAAAAGTTTTACAATATTTGGTATTTTTCCTCAAGACCCATTGCCTGAGGTGATGTGATTATATGAGACTCTTGGGCATCATTAAAAAAAAAAAATTAATTTATTTGTCTTTTAGCTAAACAGAAAAGAATGAAAACATGACCCTAGTGCATGCTAAAAACTTGAAAGCCAATGGCAAATGAAAATAATCTAAACTTTATTATTTAAAAAAATATCTTTAAATTTAATAATAAATTCTTTATTATTTTAAAAACTTCTTCAAATGGTATGTTCATGATTTTCAGAGGGACGATTTGCTTTTCAACACCTGAGATAATCAATTCTACATAGCTATAATTGGAATCTTACGATGTATAAATGTACAAATATATTTTAAATTAACAGCGCGTATCCTTTCATGTTAATCTGTTGTTTGTTTGTTTTTTTTAGCTTCCTGTATAAGAAATCAGTTATTTCCATTTGCTTAGGAAAACGATGCAATTGCTTTGTTCTTGTAAAATTTAAAGCATTGTAGGTAATGCTGAGCTTTTTCACTATTAGCAAAACCTTCCTAAATGATTATATACTAAGCTGGCAAGCAATAAGTCAAAATTAGCAATTAAATTAACATTAATTTTTTTTTCAAGTTGCTTTAAGTTCATAGGGGAAACAATTCTGGTTATTCATTAATATCATCTTGAATTCTTCCTGCCCCCGGGCTTTTTCCCACCTATGCATATCAAATGCAATTCATGAAAACAGCATGAAAACAGCATTCTCCTGAGTCCAGAGGACTACTTCAGTAGCTGGTATTTTGAATTGAATCTGTACATAATGTCTTCAAATAAATGCAGGAGTAAGACTGAGACAGTAAGAGCTACACTAAGTTAAAATAACCCCCTTAAAAAAAAATAACCCCACCCTTTTTCTAATTTCTTTATGAAGTGCGAAAACATCAAATTATTTGTGGTTAAGGTTGCTATCTTTATTTCAGTAATATTAGCAAGTTGCCCAGTATTCAGTTTCATAAGCATGTCAAAGTGCCAATTTCACTCTTAACTTAAACCATCCTGGTCATCTGCAATAAAAATCATTCTCACTTTAGTTTCCAGAACCATTGTTAAGCTTGTAGACTAAACATATAACAGTTGTAAGCAGTCAGCAGCTTTATTACTTCTGCTGCCCTTGCAGATGCATCCTGGATTCAATTTATCCAAGTACATCAAAGTATTTACATTTTCAAGTACCACAAGCATTTTGGAGTGCTTAAAGACTATTTGTCTTCTCAAATGTTTGAATGTAAACTAAGATGAAAATTATCTTGATTTTTTTTTTTTCAGCTTTAAAGGACTGTCACAGTTTTGTTCTGAAAAGACATCTGAAACTCAATTTTTTTTTTTTTCCTATGCAATTGTAAGTAACCCAGTTTCAGGTTACATGGTCAGCTTGGGTTCCTTCATTCTGAGTTCTCTCTTTCTGTAGAGTTTAATGAATTAAACACCTACTAATGCCAGCAATTTGTCTCAACTTCTCTCTAAGCTTTTTATTTATTTTTCTTTTTTTTTTTTTTTTCCTCTCACTAGGCTGCAAATAACTACATCTTTAATTGATCCATCAGACTAAGAGTCTAGTCCCTGACTACAACTGACATGAAAGCCTGAATTGGTTAAACAATATTTAGCCAGCAGAAAGTTAGATAAAATATGGGTAGCAGGCTTGTAAAGGCAGTCACATTAGTCATTTTGTTTGAAAAATACATTAATTACTTTTGCAATATTTGAAATAGTGTCTAACTAAATATTTGGAAATAGTAATTCACTATCCTTATAGAATACTAATAATACTACACTACATACTTACATATATTTCTATTTTTTTATTTTTATATTTTAAGCTTCAAAACATATCTATTTGAAATGCTTATAGATACATAACCAAAAGTTTCTTTTGGTTATTGTGTGCAGTATTAAGTCAATGCCTGGATGCACTGGCTGGTAGCACCTTAGTCTACTCAAAATTCCTCTGAAGTTATAAAGCTCTCAGAAAACGTACATACATTTATACATTTTTGCAGCCAGGTGCATGATCTGTATATTATACATACATATGCATTCAAGCTTGCTTATAAAATCAAAAGGCTGGAAAGGTCTTGCTGGAAAGGTCAACTGCATGCCCAACAAGACCAACTCTGACTGTGTCACTTCTGCCAGATGTTTGTCAAAATTGTCTTTAAAGAGGTGCTGGCAGCATGAGAAGGTCACTGGCCCAGCTGTCCCAGGAAAGTCCCCCATCACTCTATTTTTTTATTTTATTTTTTATTTTTTCAAATGTGAATTCTCCTGAAATGTTAGTTGTTATTTTTAGTTCTACTCATTTATAACATACAGAACAGGTTATAAATGTCCCTTTTCCAATATCTTTCTGTGCACTTGAGGACAGTGCTTACATTTCTTTTCACCCCTTTCTACTTTATTGCCAATTCCTTACATCCAGTCCAGTCATTTGCTGATCCCATTTGCAGTATTTTGTTGGCCCTTTGTTTTCTTTGGACCTCTTCTCTTTTTTAAGACTCTCTCTCTCTGTTCCACATCTGTTGTACCTAGCCTCAGAGCTGAGACTCAACAGGATGGGCACAAGACTTTGGCTGCAGTTCGCACTAGCTGGCTTCTCCTTGGCTTTTTGCTTTATAAGGGATACCTCTGCAGACAATACAGAGGACATACTGCAGCCTGCAGGTATTTAAACAAATGGAAATTTCTAAATATATTGGTCCTAATTAGAGAGAAAGAACATGATTCATTAGAAAATCCACCCTGCTTCAGCAATCAGAACAGCCACAGAAGCCTTGTAAATGTCTGGTTTGTAAGTCTTAGAATGAAAAGTTCTGTAAGCGTGAAAGCCTTTTATTTTTTATTAAAAAAAAAAAAAAAAAAAAAAGGAAAGGACAGGGTAGCTAAAATTGTTGTGTAGTAACGCTTTCCAGGCTGCTAACCTGTGTGTCTGCATACAGTTTCAGCACCACGACATTAGTTATCACAAAATTACAGTCTTGTGAAAACAAAAACATAAGTTAAGGGATGTTTAAATATAGTCCCTATTTTTTAACTTGGGATAACTTGGGTGCTATATTCCCATTTTAAAACTGCCAATGAACTACTGGGAATTTTTTTTTATCTTGATGATCTTATTTAAGACCTGTATGAATAACAGAGAAAACAGGTCCACTGTAATAAAAACAGGGTTTGGTTTTCCTTTTTTTAAAAAAAAAAATAAAAAAATGAGGCATTGGGTAAAATAAAGGTCATTGCAACAACCTTTGAAAGAACAAAAAGTAATTTTTCCCCTTTTGCTTTTTTACTGGTTCTCAATGCAATGTGAAAAATCATTTTTAAGTTTGCCCATCTGTTTTACATAAAACCTTAGCTGACCTTACACAAAGTGAAACAAATGCACAAAAAGCTTTGCAGTTGGGTTCTTGCCAGTTAGGCAGAGCAAAAAGAAAAGAATATGTAAAGTTAGATCCTGCTCTTGTGTAAATTAGCCTAGCTCCAGCGGGGACTTATGTTGATTTATACCAGCAGAGGCTGAGGCTTGTATTTCTTGTAAAAACCAGACTTGTCAGACCCAGTCCTGCTACCACTGACATCACCTTAAGGTTCGCTATCGATTTTGGTGGAAAACGAGAGTTGCAGAAGGAGCCATGTTTGCTGCAGGTAAACAGGACGTACCCATACATTGGGCAAACTGAAGAGCAAGAACAAAGTGTAAGTAACTCTTTGAGACTGTGGGTGTGCAGGTATGAAATAAGGATTAAGTTGCACCCTCGCTTTGTACGCCCTGTATGCAAGGCTGAGTTTGAGCTCTGTCTAACGAAGCTAAGGAGCTCGTTTGATGTCAGACGAAGTGAAGAGATTCTCAGCATGCAGAGGTGAGTCTCATACCCTGCTGCTTCTCTGTGTGTGTGTGTTAGCCTAGCTTCTCTCAGGCAGTGTAATCATATGGATCAAAAATGAATCCTGAGGAAAGGAATGGAAATAGGTGAGGCATGCAGACGTAGAGCATACCAGCAGAAAACAGCTGCTAAATCCTCAAGTAACTTACCATGCATTTCAATAAAACTTTTGTTAATGAGTCTGAGAGGTGAACTATGCCCATTATATCAACACTCCAATCTAATATGATTAATGAGTATAAAGTAAGGTTCAAGCATTTAATTAAAAAGGCAATCATAAGTTACTGAACAGTGAAGCTGAAGCTAAGTTTCTGAGAAGTAGGTTATTTAACAGAATGAGATGCCCCAAAGAGGCACTGGGCCAAAAATCTCCCTTGGCTTACATTCTGTAGAGAGGTACAGACTGTGATTTGAAACAACAGAATTTGATGTATACAGAAATGAACACATATATACAAGTATAACAGTGAGCACATATGGTGATGCCTATGTTTAGAGATTGTCTAAACATTTCTTTAATAGACAAAGGTTTTCCACTTGTTTGTTAATTTGCCATACTTGGAATAATTTTTCTTGCATGCAAAACCAAACCCTAATGTATTTTATTTTGACACGGTCAAGCAAACTTTAGAAAAGAATCTCTAGAGACTATAGACTTTTAAGCAAGATTCAGTATTTGCATCAGAAGTGGTTTCTGTGCATTTATCAGAGGTCTGCTTTTTTATTTTTTAATTGAAAATAGTCCAGATTTGACCATGTCATAGATTCCAGTTCATACACATCCAATAAAGACTTGATTGATGTTGATATAGTCAATAACTTTATCACTTTATATTTTAATTAACTTACTTAACTTTCCAGTATAGCTTATTCCCCAAGTTTTTCTCTGGCTTCTGAACAGAGAGAAGTATCTATCTGCAGTGATAGAATAAGATGGAATATCTGCAATGAATAGCCAGTTCTTTTTCTGAAAGAAAATAGGTATCTGGCAATAATAATCGACATTCTTAAATACAATTAATATTCAGTGAGGCATATGAATACAGCAGGTAAGAATTGCTGTACCTGAATCCAGGATTCCATCAAATACAGTATCTTGTTGACTATGGTTGGCAACAAAGGTGAAAGGTGAGCAAAACACCCCCCAAAAAACATGGGCCCCTCAGGAAAGACAATTCTGGGGGCAATTAATAGTACCCTTCTCTGTGATACTTGATATGTTATATTCTTATCCATTTCTGTTCTATCTAAAATAACGTCATTGGTCATTAAACAGGAAAACAAGTGCATTCCACATTTTATTTAGAAAGATACGATCTATCTGAAAACAAATCTCAAAACTGAATGAAGTGGTTGGCTTTCTCCTTCTTTTGTGCTAGGATGGTGCTATTTAAACTGGACTAAAGTCACTAATTTCTGTACTGAAAACAGCAAAGCAATCTGAAATCAGTGGGCTGGAAGAGGATACAAAATGGCAAAAGTATTATTTGAAATCAGTTCCATTTAGGTCAGTTTTTCTTACATGAAAACCCTTTTCTAGAGAGTTGGAAGTCAAGTACAATGATTTTTCAGCTAGAAAATGCCACGTTAGACACAATGAATATCAAGAGAAAATGCAAAGGACTTATGTCACTTACTGGACTGCGTGAGTTTTACCTGACCATTTCAAGTTTGCTCACTGACTTCTGCAAAATGCTTTTGGTTCTATTAGCAAAAGGAATAAAAATTTGAAATATAAAGAGATTTATTAAGACCCATAGAACAGTCAGCCTGTCTTTCTTGTCTGCCTAAGGCTGCTGATGGTAACCTAGGGATCTAGGGCATCTTCAGACACATCTAATACCATGTATCAACAAGCTTCCAAAGGTTTTAAACCTTCTCTCCCAAATTAGAGGACAAGCCTATAAAAGCTACCTGCAACAGCAATTACAGGACTGGCATCAGTAACTCGGTCAGACAGGAGACTCCCTTTCTCAAAAGACAAGATGTTGTGGAATGGCAGCTGTTAGCTGCTGCCTCTCTGTGGGGCAAAGATTCTTATCTTCTGCTAAATTTGTACCCAAATACGAGCAGGGCATTATGCTTTCACACAGCTTTTTGTGGGCTGATAAGCTCCTGACCAGCATAAACCCTTTGAATAGATTCCTGCCACGCCATTTTGGCAGCCTGCCAACCCTATCTTTCTGGGTGCCTGAAACCTTTTGGAGCGTCTTCTGCAACTCTGCTTCAGCAGCTTGCCCTGTATATTCCTGTTGTGCTCTAGAGCAGTCTTGGGGTTCGGTGCTAGAGACAAAAAAATAAAAGGCCAACGGTTCTGGCACTGCTCTCTAACAGCCTTTAAGTATTTGACAGTATTTATCTTGAACAATTATTGTTCTCTACAGCTGATTTTTCTAGAAACAAACAAAAACAACCAAAACAACAACAAAACAGACCACTATATACCTAAATTATTACACAAGAACTCCAGGTCTATTAAAGGCTTGGTTATGGATCTGAGAATTCCCATGGAGTAGCTTTATTTTTTCACAGCTGACAGAATTATGGCTTTCCTGTGCTCGAAAACAATACTAAAATAGAAGTTAACCTTGAAGTAGGATATATAGATCCTCTTGACAGGGTGCATAGGTAGAGAATGGGAGGAATGGACTGGGCCATGGACTTTCTGCATGGTCACTGACGAACTCTGGTCCTCCCAGTAGAATTGTGGCCTCTTAGAGGTGGGACCCTGAATCCTTTAGAATGTATCACCTCTGCTCACTGCCCTTCTCCATTCCTCTGGTATGGCAACGCTAATGGTCCCTCTCTCTCACCTTTAATCTTTCTTCTTGCCTACTAGCAAGAAGAGAGATCTTCGGGGAAGAACCTGCTTGAGATTTGGTGTTTGAACAGCTCACAGCCCTAGACAGCAAATGATCTCACCTATAAAATTTAGGTCTACTGGAACACAGACAATAAAGAGCTGACTACTAAAGTATGCAGATGAGTGAATCCCCATGGTCTCTACAGGTGTCCCTATGAGACAGATGAATCTGACTAAAGATAAAATAGCAGAAAAAAAAAAAAAAAACAGAAAGGTAGTGTAAATTAAAGGGACTGCTGTTTGTTTTGCCAAGATCTGCTTCAATTTTAGGTTGGATTGCTTTGAAAGCATGCTGAGCTGAAGAAAGGTGTTATTTTTTAAATGCTGTGGGGCATTCTTCTACTCATTTGAGGAGAAAGCACTACATATTCTAAAAAAAAAATAAAATACTGTATCCATTCTTGTAATGAAGGTTCATTAGGCATCAGATTGATTTATTGTATTGTTTCCTTTATAAATTATTTTCATTATGTTTTATCACAGTACATGACTACTGCCCTGGGGGAATATGCAGGAATGAACTGAATGGCAAGCGTAATAGACTGCTTTAATTAAAATAGTGTAATGCATATTTCAGTGCTATTAACAAAAACAAAATTGATTTTGTTTTCTGGATAATTGAATATATTAAAGCCCAGGTGCTGTGTTTCTATTGTTTAACCCTCTGAGTTCAGTTACATCTGATGTTTTGCAGTTGGAAATACGTTTATTGCCAAGCATTTCATAAGGAGAATTTTCTTCTCTGCCAGTGACATTTCCTTCTTCCTTTCTTTCCTCAACTCCAGTCCCCTAGTGCACGTGTGCCATTATTAAACAACAGGAAAGCATAAATATGAATTTCAACGATGAAAGCCCTTTGATCTTTTCCAGTATCTTCAAGTAAGCTCCAGACAGTGAGGACACTGATAAAAGAAAGTGCATTAGTCCTCTGCACTTTTTAACCTGATGTTCTGTGGAGACAGCAGCAGTCAGTCACCATAATTCCATTAGTTAATGAACACTTCAGGAATTTGTCCATCATAAGAAAGACCCTTTAGAATTACAGTCAATCAATGACACCTGTTCTTCTAAGTAGCTTCCTTTTCTCCTTTTCTTTTGATTTATGTAGGCTATGAGTCTTTTTTATTTCCTTTACCCTCCAGGTACCCAAAGTTTACCTTTTATCAAGAAGATGCATTATGTTGGCGACATGACAGACATAGGCAAATCAGGGTAATGATTTCTGAGTACAGCAATCAGATGAAACCAACCGGCCTAGAAAATGAACAATGTCAGGGAGCTGAGCTGCACAAACCATCTGTCCATGGAAAGAACCATTTACCTGACGATTGTCATCTGCCATATCTTAAATACCAGACTTTTTTTTTTTTTTTTTTTTTTTTTTTTAGAATTGTAGGGGTTGGAAGGGACCTCAAGAGATCATTGGGTCCAACCCCCCCTACCAAAGCAGGTTCCCTACAGCAGGTTGCCCAGGTAGGGTCCAAATGGATCTTGAGTATCTCCAGAGAAGGAGACTCCACAACCTCCCTGGGCAGCCTGTTCCACTGCTCCATCACCCTCACCATGAAGAAGTTCTTTGGCATGTTGGTGCGGAACTTCCTGTGCTCAATTCTGTGGCCATTGCCCCTTGTCCTGTCCCCACAAACCACTGAAAAGAGGTTGCCCAAATCGCTCCATCTCTCACACTTAAAATACTTGTAAACATTAATAAGATCCCCTCTCAGTCTTCTCTTCTCAAGGCTGAACAGACCCAGGTCTCTCAGCAATTCTTCATAGGGAAGATGCTCCAGGCCCTGTATCATCTCTGCGGCCCTCTGCTGGACTCTTTCCAGGAGATCCCTGTCTTTTTTGTACTGGGGAGCCCAGAACTGGACACAGTACTGCAGGTGAGGCCTGACCAGGGCCGAGTAGAGGGGGAAGATCACCTCCCTTGACCTGCTGGTCACGCTCCTTTTAATGCACCCCAGGATCCCATTGGCCCTCTTGGCCACCAGGGCACACTGCTGGCTCATGGCCAACCTGTCGTCCACCAGGATCCCCAGGTCCTTCTCCTCTGAGCTCCTCTCCAGCAGGTCACCCCCCAGCCTGTACTGATACATGCGGTTGTTCCTTCCCAGGTGCAGGACTCTACACTTGCTCTTGTTAAACTTCATTTGGTTTCTTCCTGCCCATCTCTCCAGCCTGTCCAGGTCTCACTGAATGGCAGCACAGCCTTCTGGTGTGTCGGCCACTCCTCCCAGCTTTTTATCATTGGCGTACTTTCTGAGGGTGGACACTATTCCCTCATCAAGGTCATCGATGAGGATATTGAACAAGACCAGACCCAGCACCAACCCCTGGGAAACACCGCTAGTCACAGGTCTCCAGCCAGACTCTGCACCGTCGCTCACAACCCTCTGAGCTCGGCCAGTCAGCCAGTTCTCAACCCACCTTACTGTCCACTCATCTGTCCCACGCGTTCTCAGCTTGGCTAGCTGGATGTTGTGGGAGACAGTACCAAAAGCCTTGCTAAAGTCAAGGCAGATGACATCCACTGCTCTCCCCCCATCTACCTAGCTGGTGATGTCATCATAGAAGGCAATGAGGTTGGTCAAGCACGACTTCCCCTTGGTGAATCCATGCTGACTTCTCCTCATAACCTTCTTCTCTTCCAATTGCTTGGAGATGGCATCCAGAACAAGCTGTTCCATGACCTTTCCAGGGACAGAGGTGAAATCGTCCCTTCGCTTATGTCACTGCAGTTTTTACGGAAAACCACTAATTTGCAATAAATATTGTAAATAGCAGGGTATTTCTGGTTGAGCTACCATGATTCTCTGATTTTTTATCAGTTATTAGGATGGCACGTTGTATTTCATATAAAAGGGTTCCTAAATATCAAGGCCCTGAGTTTCCCCCACTTTCACCCTTGCTTTCCTATTCCAGGAAATGCACTCCCATCCTCAGATGTCTTGCTGGGGCAGTCACTATAGATAGTTGCATCTGGAAAAAAAGGAAAACAGGAATTATTATCATAGACGTGTTTCTTCTACTCTCTGCAGTGCCAGTTGCAGAAGGGTCATTAGAGGCAGTGTTTGCAGGACTGGTGCAGAACTCCATTGCTCTGGGAGGATCCCTGAGGAATAGCTGCTGTTTGTTGCAGCCCAAGGTATAGGTATTCAAAACTGAGATGACAGATCATCCTCTGCAGCTCGTCTCAGATCTGAGGTGTGTATTGTTTATAGCAGAGATGCAATAGATATGTAAGATCTTATTTCACATTTTATTGGGTAAAACGTTTTGGTTGTCCAAGTAAACAGTAAAATTCCCATTGACAGCAACAGGAGGTAGTTCACCATTTTATAGAGCCTACCCTATTTCCTAGACATTTGCAGCTTGGAAAAAGTGAACTGTATTTTAAAAGGAGGAAATAGCAATTCTAGTTGTTTCTTTTTAAAGAAAAAAATGACACTCCAACTAAGAGAAGCAGCATGAACTATGGTGATCTCTCCTTGGGATATATGAAATTTAGGAATAAATCAAATGGCTGAATTGCAAAAAAATACAATATAAAATCAGAAATTCAAAATGGGGAAAAGCCAGACTGCACAAAAACAGCTACTTCAAGCCCTCCTTGTTACTCTGGGGCACTCAGACAACACTGATCAGCATGGTTGTCTGAAGACATTATCTATAAATCTTATACACCTTAAGATAAAATATGGGTATCTTTTTTTCCCTATCAAAGATTTTCTGTTCAAACTCATTTACTCAACAAGAGCCTTTTCAAAATAATTGTTCTGCTTTTATAACAGAAGAGTAGGCCATAATTAAACTCAGTCCACTGAGTTTCATAGGAAATTCCTTATTATTTAAAGCACCTGCTGGAGCTCTTCTACTCATTTCCCATAGAAGAGCTGCAGGTACAGACTGATCTGATTCTAAATAGTTCCCATAAAAGAACAGGCCACCAAACTTTTTTTTTTTTTTTTTTTTTTTTTTTTTTTTTTTCTTTCCCATAAATTTCAGTCCTTATAGTTTCTATTCCTGCACAATTAATGAGATCTGGCTGAATCCCCAGTTACTTCTGGGTTGTGATTTATAAAGCACAAGTCTACATTCAGAGTTTTCAGAAATGGTTTCCCACGTTTTAGTGTTATTACCTCATTTTCTATACCGTATCTCTCTATGTCTCTTTTACTTGAAACTGGTAACCCTTAATCATTTATAGGATGTGTTAAAGGATTAACAGGAACATGCTGAAGTGTACTGAAAAGTATTTAAATACTGCAGCATGACAAAATGACAAGTATGTTGGCTATTCTTCTATTTGGATAAATGGTTATTAACTATTTAACTTTGCAATATTTAATTTAATCAATATGTTAAAACATAGCATTCTAACATCAGCAGTTGATAGGCAGATTTAAGTATTAGACAAAAAATTATTACTTGCTTATTTGCTGTACAAAATTTTCAGAGAAAAGATTTGGAGGACCCAAGAGAAACACAGTAATTAATGTAAATATAGAGAATAACTTACATCAGAAAAAAATAGAGAAGGTATTTTGAAATATGCAGGTCACCAACCATTTCCTTGTGGATTATGAGGGCCACAGTCTGCTCCCTGTTCCCTTCCACCAGCTCAGGGGACTGGGTACCCACAGAACAACTGGTCTTGCTACTAAAGACCGAGACAAAGAAGGCATTAAGCACCTCAGCCTTTTCCTCATGTCTTGTCAGTATGTTTCCTCCCACACCCAGTAAAGGATGGAGATTCTTCTTAGTCCTTTTTGTGTTTCTGTATTTATAAAAATATTTTTTGTTATCTTTAACAGCAGTAGACAGATTGAGAACCAGATGAGCTTTGGTCTTTCTAATTTTGAGCCTTTCTAGTATGAACCAGCGGTGTGCCCTGGCAGCTAGGAGGGCCAACCATATCCTGAGGTGCCTCAAGCACAGCATTGCCAGTCGGTCGAGGGAAGTGATTGTCCCACTCTACTCTGCGCTGGTGCAGCCTCACCTCAAGTACTGTGCGCAGTTCTGGGCACCACAGTACAAAAAGGATGTGAAACTGTTGGAGAGTGTTCAGAGGAGGGCTGAAGGTGAAGGGTCTAGAGGGGAAGACGTATGAGGAACAGCTGAGGTCGCTTGGCCTGTTCAGCCTGGAAAAGAGGAGGCTGAGGGGAGACCTCATCTTGACCTACAGCTTCCTCATGAGGGGCAGGTGCCAATCTATTCTCTTTAATAACCAGCAATGGGACCCGAGGGAATGGTGTCAAGCTGCAACAGGGGAGGTTCAGGCTGGGTATCAGGAAGAAGTTCTTCACTGACAGGGCTGTCGTGCACTGGAACAGGCTCTCCAGAGAAGTCACGGCACCAAGCCTGTCGGAGTTTAAGAAGTGTTTGGACTGTGCTCTCAGTCATAATCTGAAATATTTGGGTAGACCTGTGTGGTGCCAGAAGTTGGACTTGATGATCCTTATGTGTCCCTTCCAGCTCAGGATATTCTATGATTCTAATTTTGTCCCTGCATAGCCTCGCAACACTGTTATAGTCCTCCTGAGTGGCCTGCTGTCTTTTCTAAAGGTCATAAACCCTCTTTTTCTTCCTGAGCTCTAGCCACAGCTCTCTGTTCAGCCAGGCCAGTCTTCTTCTGTACCAGCTCATCTTTGGGCATGTGGGATGGTCTTCTCCTGAGCCTTTAAGATTTCCTTCTTGAATAATGCCCAGCATTCCTGGACTCCTCTGCCCTTCAGTACTGCCTCCCAAGGGACTCTGCCAACCAATGTTCTGAACAGCTCCAAGTCTGCCCTCCACATAGTAGTTTTACTGATGCCACTCCTGAGAGCCACACCACTGCCCCTTCTGGGCTGCCTGTCCCTTCTGAAGAGCCTATACACATTCATTGCAGAACTCCAGTCATAGGAGTGGCCCCACCATGTTTCCGTGATGGCAACCAAGTCATAGCTTGCCTGTCACACAATGGGTTCCAGCTCCTCCTGTTTGTTGTAAATGCTGCGTGCATTAGTGTAGATGTGCTTCAGTTGGGCCACTGCCCCTCTCCCCCTGCCGACATTGTTCCCCCAGGCTCACCCCTAACGAGCCTCATTTCATCCCCGTCCCCCTTCTTACCTAGTTTAAAGCCCTCTCAATGAGCCCTGCCAGCTTCTGCACTAGGATCCATTTTCCCCTTGGAGATAGGGGGGGGACGCATCTGCAGCTATCAGGCCGGGTGCTAAGTAAAGCATCCCGTGGTCAAAAAAAAAAAAAAAAAGTAAAAATCTGTGATGGCAGCAGTCTCTGAGCCATGTGTTTAACAGGTGGGCTTTCTGGGTCCTCTCTGTACCCATCCCTGCCACTGAAGGGATGGAGGAACCCACCACCTGTACTCCCGCTCCATCTACTAACCGCCCCTGTCCCCTGAAGTCCCTTTTGATAGCCTTCAGGCTTCTCTCAGCAGTTTCATTGCTGCCAGACTGGACTATCAATAGAGGATAGTAATCAGAGGGGCAACCAGGTTGGGAAGGTTTCAGGCAATGTCCCTGGCCTGGGCCCCAGGCAGGCAGCAGACTTCCCTACGGGTAGGGTCAGGCCGACAGATAGGGCGCTCTGGTCCCCTGAGAAGGGAGTCACCTACAATTACCCTTCTTTCTTTCTTGGTGAAGGCAGTCTTGAGGCGTGGAGTCAACTTCCTCGCCCTAGGCAACCTCCCAGGTGGACTTCTGACCACATCCTCACCCACCAGTCTCTCAAGCTCCAAGGCCTCAAACCTGTTGTGTAAGGGCACCTGGGAAGGCAAAGCCGGCAGGGAGGGGGGTTGCCTGCAGTGCCAAGCAGGGACCTGTTTCCATTCCTCCTTGTATCCTAGGTCCACTCCCTCTGCCTGACAGCAGCAGGGCAGGAGGTCCACCACTATTTGGGCTGTCTCACCCCGGTGCCTTTTTTCAGGCCTGGCAGAGAGTTGCTCCACCAGTCTATCTCCTGCTCACACTCCCTGATAGCCCTTAACCTCTCCACCTCCTCCTAGAGCTCTGCCACCAGGCTGAGCAGGTCGTCTACCTGCTCACACCTCACACACACGGCGTCTCTGCCACCCTCTGATGGCAGTAACAGGCTCAGGCACTCTGTGCATCCAGAGTCCTGAACTGACACATTTTTGAGCGGGCACTCAGCCTGGGTCGCCACAGACTTTCTGGAAAGAGCTTTCTGCCTAGCGCAGACCATGGCTGATTCAACTACAGGTGGCCAGCCAGCAGATCAGCTGTTCTCCTGAGTGTGTGGGGGGGGTCCGCTCTGCCCTGTCCACGCCCAGCCCGCGCACACTGAGGCGCCATGCCCTGCCTGAGGCGCCCCGCGCTGTGCCGCGCTCCCTAGGGGCTGCCTCGGGGCGGGAGGCCGCGCACGGGTGCCGCTCCTGGCTCCGCCCACGCCTCGCCGCCCGCTCCCGGGCCCGGCGTCCCCCTCGGCTGCGGCCCGGGAAAGTCCAGGCAGGCCGCGGTCACCCCGCGCCGCTGCAGAGCGCGTCTGCCCCCGAGCCGACCGCCTCGGCGATCTGCACTGCAATGACGAAATGCAGGGTTAAAGGAAGTTAGTTTATATTTAGAGTTTAAAATTTCACTGCAGTTCGGAAGTAATTTTTTTTTTTTTTAAAAAAAAGAATATCAGAAAATAGTTTCACTCAAAGATGTTATCTGAGAACTAAACTTTTGCACTTTTTTAAGCAACTCATGTTTGAGAAGCACAAAAGATAATTCAGTTTGTTCAGAAACACTCAGACCTGTGTGTCAAATCTTCACCTTAGTCATGGAGCATTCCCATTGAAGTCAACCTGCCTTCCCTTTAAAGCTTTCTTTTCTCAGCGAGCCAGCCCTACTGTATTCTCTGTGAAAAAACATCCTCAGATGTCTGTCTCTGGTGTGTTCTCTTAAAAATTGCTACAAGGAAAAAATAAGATAAAAATGGAAGCAAGTATACAGAGCATCCTGAGTTGCTGTAGGAGGCTCACAGCTTCTGTCACTACTAGAAAGGAATTAGAATTTGCTCAGAAGTAGCCAGCTATTAATGTTATGTTTTACCAGAAATGGACAGGAGCCATGGAATCACCGAATGGCCTGGGTTGAAAAGGACCTTAAAGATCATCTGGTTTCAACCCCCCTGCTCTGGGCAGGGTTGCCAACCACTAGAGCAGGCTGCCCAGAGCTGCATCCAGCCTGGCCTTGAATGTCTCCAAGGATGGGGTGTCCACAACCTCTCTGGGCAACCTGTGCCAGTGCCTCACCACTCTCTGAGTGAAAAACTTTCTCCTAATTTCTAACCTAAATCTCCCGTCTCAGTTTAAAACCATTCCCCCTTGTCCCGTCACTACCAACACATATAAACAGGCGTCCCCCTCCTGTTTATACGCTCCCTTCAAGTACTGGAAGGCCGCAATGAGGTCTCCCCGGAGCCGTCTCTTCTCCAAGCTGAACGAGCCCAGTTCCCTCAACCTTTCTTCATAGGAGAGGTGCTCCAGCCCTCTGATCATCTTAGTGGCCCTCCTCTGGACCCGTTCCAAGAGCTCCACATCCCTCTTGTCCTGGGGGCCTCAGGCCTGCACGCAGTATTCCAGGTGGGGTCTCACAAGAGCAAAGTAGAGGGGGACAATCACCTCCCTCTCCCTGCTGGCCACCCCTTTTTTGATGCAGCCCAGGACACAGTTAGCCTTCCAGGCTGCAAGCTCACACTGCTGGCTCATGTCCAGCTTCTTGTCCATCAGGACCCCCAAGTCACTCTCTGCAGGGCTGCTCTCAAGTTTCTTGCACTTGGCCTTGTTGAACCTCATTAGGTTCTCACGGGCCCACTTCTCCAGCCTGTCCAGGTCCCTCTGGATGGCATCCCTTCCCTCTATTGTATGAACTGCACCGCTCAGCTTGGTGTCATCTGCAAGCTTGCTGAGGGTGCACTTGATTCTGTCTATGTCATTGATAAAGATGTTGAAGAGCACCGGTCCCAAGACCAACCACTGAGGGCCACCACTTGTGACTGGCCTCCACCCAGACAGAGAGCCATTGACCACAACCCTTTGGCTGTGACCAGCCAACCGTATCCTGGGGTGCATCAAGCACAGCATCGCTAGTAGTGCAAGTGAAGTGATCGTCCCGCTCTGCTCTGCACTGGTGCGGCCCCACCTCGAGTACTGTGTGCAGGTCTGGGCACCGCAGTACAGAAAGGACGTTCAACTGTTGGAGAGTGTCCAGAGGAGGGCAACGAAGATGGTGAAGGGCCTGGAGGGGATGACGTATGAAGAGCGGCTGAGGTCACTGGGCCTGTTCAGCCTAGAGGAGGCTGTGGGGGGACCTCATCGTGGTCTACAACTTCCTCACGAGGGAGAGTGGAGAGGGGTCACCTATTCTCCATAAACACCAGTGATAGGACCCGCGGGAACGGGGTGAAGCTGAGGCAGGGGAAGTTCAGACTAGATATCAGGAGGAGATTTTTCACTGAGAGGGTGGTTGCGCACTAGAACAGGCTCCCCAGTGAAGTAGTCACTGCACCGAGCCTGTATGAATTTAAGAAACATTTGGACTGTGCACTAAGTCACATGGTCTAAACTTTTGGGTAGACCTATGCAGTGCAGGGAGTTGGACTTGATGATCTTTATGGGTCCCTTCCAACTCGGAATATTCTATGATTCTATAATTCTTTATCCACCTAACAGTCCATCCTTCAAATCCATACCTCTCCAATTTAGAGAGAAGAATGTGGTGAGGGACCATATCAAAGGCTTTTCTCAAGTCCAGGTAGATGATATCCATCGCTCGACCATAGAAGGCCACCAGATTAGTTAGGTGCTCCATGATCTTTCCAGGCACAGAGGTGAGGCTCACTGGCCTGCAGTTCCCTTTCTCCAGTCACCAGGGACTTCACCCAACAGACACGATTTTTCAGATACAATGGAGAGTGGCTTGGCAACCACATCGGCCATCTCTCTCAGCATCCTGGGATTTATAACAGCCCCATGGACTTACATCTAGTTTTCCTTAGGCAGTCCTGGACTTGTTCCACTGTCACAGTGGGATGGAATCTGTTCCTCTCACCCTCCCCTCAAGGTACAGGGTCCTGACAGACATAAGAAACTTGACCACCAGTGAAGACTGAGACAAAGCACTTATTGAGTTCCTCAGCTTTTTCCATGTCTGAGGAAGCCAGTTCTCCCATCTCGTTTATCAGAGGGGGAACACTCTCCTTGGCCTGTCTACTCCTGCCTATGTATCTGTAGAACCCCTTCTTGGTATTCTTCACATCCCTTGCCAAGTTCAGCTGCATCTGTGCCTTGGCTTTCCTGATCCTGTCTCTACACATCTGGATGACACCCCTGTATTCCTCCCAGGCTACACAACCCTGCTTCCACTTCCTGTACATTTTCCTCTTTTCCCTCAGTTTAAGCTGCAGGTCCTTGCTCAGCCAAGCCAGTTGCCCGCCTCCTCTGCTCGATTTCTTCTGCTGGGGGATGGAGAACTCTTGCACTCTCAGAAAGAGCTGCCAGCTCTGTTCCGTTCCTATGCCCTTAAGGACAGTTTCCCAGGGGATCCCAGCCAGTAATTCCTTGAGCAGCCGCAAGTTTGCTTTCCTGAAGTTCAGGGTCCTGACTCCGCTTTTTGCCAGACCCATATTCCTCAGATACAAACTCCTCCAGTGCATGGTTGCTACAGCCCAAACAGCTTTCAGTCTTAACCTCTCTAATGCTCCCTTCCACATTGGTGAGCACCAGGTCTAGTAAAGCTTCACCTCAGGTTGGTTCATCTTATAATAAAATCATATAACAAAGTAATGTAACAAAACTTCATATTTAACCTTGTTTTGTTTGTTTGTTTGTTTGTTTGAAATGCTATACTCTTGTCATTTATCTGTTGTTTGTCCATTTGCAGAGTTCATACAGGACTAATCCTGAATTCACAGACACAAAGGATGAATGTGGACTGTGGCCAATACAAAATATATGCTATTAGGTATGCGTTCAAATCTTTGCAGTCTCCTTAGACAGTAAAGGCTTCAAGATTCAGTGTTTTTTGTTTGTTTGTTTGTTTTTTCTTTATCTTCTTTTTTAATTTTTATTTGTACAGGTTTTGCGGTGCCAGCACAATGAGCACCAGTTTTTTTTTTGTTTGTTTGTTTGTTTGTTTGTTTGTTTTTCAAATCAGCAACCAGTACCACGGTATATTACACGTTTATTACAAACACCTATAATCAAGGATTAATAATGTGTCCATTAAACATTCCACTACTAGTTAAGACACATTTTCTACTATTCTGTGCCAGAACAACAGAATGGAGCATGGCCTGCCATTCTTTCTGTCCTTAAGTCAGCCAGACTTGCTTCTCTCAAGTCAAAAGAAAATGGCAAACAGAAAGTATCTTTTGCTCTCAGACAAGCTGCTAATGTAACTTCATTTTCTATAAATAGTCTGCATCAGTTAAGTTCACTATTTCTGTCTGCTAATAAGTTGTGCATACTGACTTGTTCATATATATAGCTTCTCTGAAGTCAAATCCATTCCAGCTAAATATGATTTTGAAAGTTGAATTTTATGCAGTAATTCTGGCTGTGATCCAGAGCTGTAACTGGACAGCTGGAACCGTAGCTTAACTTGCAATACATTCAGATATAACTTCTGTGAAAACATATGAGATTTTTCTGTATTAAGTCCACACAGAACTGAAAAATAATAATAATAAACCATTTTTTCAGAGAACTGAATGAAAAAATACTGATTACCTTTCTCGGTTAGTCAAGGGTGAAAATCCTTCCTCTCATCTTAAGGGTGAAAATCCTTCCTCTCATCTTTCTTTATTTTTTTTTAAAGGAGAATGAATTCCAGTCTTCTCTATATCAGTATGGATCGAGATCTCATTGGAAATAGACCATTAGAATAGCTTTACAAAATATTCTGGCAATCCAGTGAGCCTCTGGTCCATAGTGTAGTGGCACTTAAGAAGGAAATTAGACTACAGCTACAGTGCTTGTGTTATATTTTACCAGAGATCAATTTGGGATTTAGACTATGAGTCTAGAAAAGAATTAGAGAGTTTATCTAGTTCATCTCTAGACTAAAGTCATGATCAATCCTACAGATACCATTTCTGACACATCTGCCTGCCCTGTTCTTAATGTGATGGTGGTCCAAAAAACTTTTCAGTCTAGCCAAATAGTTGTTAGCATCCAGGTGAAATATTTTCCCAGACTAGCCTGCATGCCGAACTGTTCCCTATTATTTTTTATTCCATTCCCAGTACAGAGACTAACATATATTAACTTCTTCACCAAAGCAGACTCGTATGTATGCATGCAAACTGTAATGACTTTAATGACTGTAATGACTGTATGAATTGAATGTAATGAAACTGTAATGACTGTAATGAATTTCTTTATCCAAGCTATTATATTTTCCATTGTTGTGAAACTTTTTCTTCTATTTCAGGTTTCTTTTTATTTAATAAAATGGCCAGTGGCAGCATAAAGCAGCCCTAAATGCCCAGATGAAACCAGGATACTAAAGTATCTTGGAGAAACAAAATGGGAGATAACCACATGACACAGGTCTCCTTGTAGTCATGCCAGGAAATGTGAGAGATTCAGGCTACTTCCTGAATAGTCTGAATACTCCCCTGAAGACCAGAAGCAGTTAGGGAAGAAAGGATATGTGAATCTGTCCACTTTTCTTTATCTTGGCTATTAAGTCCCTCATTGCCTTTATGGAATACAATCCAAAATTTCAGCTGGGATAGTCAAATATGTAGACGAAAAAAATAAAAAAATACTTAGCTTCTTGGTTATGAACCAATAAGGCTAATTCATCGTCCAGTCTAGAAATTCATGTGGAAACATCATTAATTTAACTAATATTTAGTTGATTAAATTACATTCTTATTAGCACAAGGTACAGTAAAAATGATTCCTTCATTCTTACATTTAGAATAATGTTATCTTTTTTAATCTGATTATGTTCTCATCATAAGCAATTTTCACTTTCTTGAATTAAAAAAAAAATTAAAAAATCTTGTAATGTAATTTCTAAAAGAACTAGAAGAACTAACCTTTCTTCCTTACCTCCTTCCTTTCTCTCTTTCTGCTTTGCATATTGTATGCATTTTGCAGTGTGGAGGAACAAAGTACCTACTCCATAACTGAAGAAAAAGCAGGAGGTGTTTATGGAAAGTTATGTCTTAGAAATGTATTATCTAGCAATTTAGAAAATGGATTCAATTTAAATGAAATGACAGGAAGCAAATCCGTAAATGTACCTGCACTCTAGTGCTTCTCTGAGTCATGAAACTTCCAAGCTATAAAGAAAATTTACAAATGAGACACAAAGAAGGGGAAAAAAAAACACAAACAAAAATCGTAAAAAAAAAATTATTCAGAGACACAAATTTATATTTTACTTTGTGATAAAAATACGATTCATTGCAGCTAAATTACTACCCATCATAATAAATCATGATTATCTATATTGTAGCCAAACATTAGGAAGTAGCAGAGAGAGAAAATTCAGTCGTTATTCAGATTACACCCACTCCTTCTGTATTTAATGCACAAATATATGAAAACAATTACACACTAATAACTTATAAATATTAAATTGGACCCAATAGTACATAATCCAAGATAAGATACCAGACATAAGAAGGAATTTGATGAACTGGTAAGTACCTCTATCTATAGCTAATACCTATTTATCTGTGAGCCTGACATGACGTGATATGATTCCTAAGAGCATTTTCTTTGTTACGTGAATTTTCTCAGAATGACCTTCAGCAGATTAACATATAGTTCATCACTATAAAAACTGAGGGCATGTAAAGAGGGGCAGTATGCATGCTTTAGAAAAAAAAATGTATTTTTTTTAAAGGTTAAAAGAATAGATTGTCTTAAAGTGTACATTGCATTATGGAAGCACTTTTTACAGGGCTGGAACATTCATAGATTTTAACCCCTTTCTTTTGGACCATATTATTGCAAAGAATATGCATTTAATCTGAGATTAACCAGGTTTGTACTAATTCACCTGCAATAATGGTCAAGTTAGGCAGAAGTCATTAGAAGACAAAAGTCCCATTCTTTGCCCATCTCATCCATGTTCAACAACAGACCCCTCTTAGATGAGAGGAAAGCACAGTGGAGATGACTTTCCTTCTGGTTCCAGTTGGAAGCTGTACACACAAGTAAACACAGCGTTTTGTTCCCATCTTGTCCATATCTTTCTGTGACTTCCAGCTGTAAATTTATGTGATGTTTATGTACCAGAGTCTTATAAGTGTGTAAATATATATCATGAATATAGAAATGTCTTTGTAGAAATGTCATTAAACCAAGAGTTTTTCCAACTTTATTTCCTTCAGTGATGCTGTTATATATGTTCAGGGCTGGATACTTTCCTATAAAATATTCCATACCAGTCATTTAATTACATCTTTTGCAAATTCTTTTTTGAGTACACACAGGTGCTTCATGACTATAAGATTATAGCATGACTTAAAAAAAAAAAAAAAAAAAAAGAAAAAAAAAAAGGAGAAAATAAAAAACCAAAATGTTTTAAAAAACCGTGTTTTTTTGAAAAGTTTTAACATAAAAACATAGCCAGATTTAATCTTTCCTTACCATATTTAAAAAATTTTTTTTTTTTATTATATTTTTATATACTGATTTTTTTTTTTTTTTTTTCAGTAATGTTCCTATAAGGGTCATGTGGTTTCATATGCTAAAAGTCCTACATTACATTCCAAGATTTAGATGTACATGAAAGATATTCTTATCTTTATTCTGAAAAACCAAGAGTTCTGGAAAGGGAATAAGGATGAGTGAGATGGGAGACTTTTCTGCTCCAGCCTGAAGTAATTCTGTTAAGATTTCCCCAGTGTCCTTGTAAATAAGCAAACTGTTAGCATGGTTACGCTTGTGCTAACAGTCAGCAACCTGAAACACAATGGAAGGCAATGTGTAAAAAGAGTAACAGTATGTTTCTGTAATGTGTATACAGCATGTTGATCTATTGAAGGTCAATCCCAGTATAATTTTGTATGTATTAGTCTTTCTTTTGTATTATTGAAATATAGCCAGTATTTGAGCACAGAAGACAAAGACTTCACAAAACCCTGAAAAGGACTAAATTAAGGTTAAAAAAAAAAAAAAAAAAAAAAGTGTAATTACTTTCTGTTCTGGGACAGATGTTTGTTTACCATAAAAATGGAACTTGCCCGATTAATGTGTCTAATATTCCAGTCTTTAATTAGAGAGAGGTTCCTGTACCGTCTCACTGTCATTAGTACAGGGTAGACAAGTCTAGAACAGATGGATACGTGCCCTTGAATAACATGGTTCTACATGAGTAGTAGCAAGCTTATCAGGACTGGGCATTTAAGAAGGTGTTTATCTAATTTTTGTTCAGCACACAGTAAAATTATTTTGGAATCTTGATCTCACCTGTAAATGCTTCCTGACATAGGATGCTTCTCAAGTGTTTGAACAGCTCTGAAAGGGATGGTATATATCGTATAGCAATATATAGACTGCTTGTGGGTATGGCTTTCACCTGAGAAGTGAGTTCTGTTCAGTATCATAAACCAATTGAATTCCTTGTTGTTCACCCTAGATAAGAAGATCTAGATGAAACCATTCATGCCAAGTCTCTGTTAGCAGAGTTGATCCTAGTTGCCATGACTGAGTGTCATTCATTTGTTGTGCCAAATTTCCTCATGTAGCAATCATTCTTAAGCAACACAGTTTATATCACTGTTGAATTAATTTTGCCAAGTGGTTGAGCAGAGATGGTCAACATACAAACAACACAAAAGGTTGCATTCATCTAAGTTCTTGTCTGAATGATAAAACCAATGAGAAATAATGAAACTCTCACTGACAACCAGCAAGTGTTTACAATAAATAAGCAATTCTAGTGATGCCAGAGTGGTAAAAGAGCCAACACCTCTGAAAAGATAAGCAATATGATTTCAATATTTACAAGTAAATTTTGAAGGCTCACATATTCGTTTATTGCAGAATAGACCAAATTTCAGTAATAAAAAATCCCTGACAAGAAGAAAGGCTTTCCATTGAGTTTACAGCCTCTGAACCACTCTATCAAAGTGAGAAAAGAGAAAAATTGAAATGAACTAGGTTGTATTAAAGATACTGTGAACCATAACCACGGATGCATGCTGAGGTGCAATTTCAAGAATACTGAGGCACCCATTATAATTTTTAAGCATCTTCTGCTCTGTTAAAAACAAAACAAAACAAAACAAAACAACCAACCAACCAAACAAAAAAACAGGGGACTTGTAGCCTGTCGATGGGTTTCCATACTACTTGAATACCCAAGGATCTTTGGAATAGGATCTAATCTAAAACACTCAGGTGTTTCTGGAAATGTTTACTTCTTCTTCCTTTCAGTGGAGTGAGGGTAAAGCCTGGTAAGGCAACACAAATAGCTCCGGGTCCCACAGCATTCTGTCAGCACCCACCTCTTGCTGCCCACCTAGGGCAGTGCTTCAGAGCTGCTTGGGTCCTTAGCAATAATTTTACCTGTTGAACTCAACACCATGTCCTGACTTTTCACTATAGACCCCTGCATTCTTATCATGCTTGTTTTGTGAAATCTAATTTTATGTATAGCACAAGCCACATTGACTATTGTAACACAAGCCTGATATTTAAGTAAATGAATCGATAATTATTTCTAATGTGCAGCAAAATGTTTACAGAAAATTTGGATTGTTTCCTTTATCATTGCTAAATGCCATTGAAGAAATTTAGCAGGCACTAATTTTAATTAAAAGGATTTTAGTTGGGACTAATAAGGTACATGAATAATAACACTTTTCTGTCGTTAATAAAATGCAGGAACTTTTGCTCCTGATCTTTAAACAGTCATTTGCCTTTCAGAAATGTGCTTTTAAGGTGCAATTTGGTACCACGCATTAATTTGATTAATTACTTAGCAGGTTCAGTTTTAATTTCTCAATTTTTTGCACACAAGAGTCAGCTCTCTTATTCAGAAATATATATATTTTTAAAAAGAACTAATTTCAGACAAATGCTTCCACAAGATCATTTCATAGACTTGTGCATTCCCTTTTCCAATGACTTAACAATTGCATTAATTTTTTGCTGGCTCAATTGCATTGCTGGACAGGCTGATAGTGTTGATGAACAGCAGTGATGATGTTCAACTAAACCATAGTCCAGCAAAGCATTTAAGTGTATGAATACCTTAAACATATCTATACTTCAGTAAAATCAATTCAGCTGCTTACAGGTTCACTTTTACATATGCTTTGTTGGACCAAGGGCAAAATTACTACCCTGTTGGTGTGAAGCTTACTAAACTATATTGAGAAGAACAATCTCTGTGACTAAAACTAACAGTTTGGGAATTTGTTAACTGTAAGTTGACTATAGTTTAATTTTCCCTATCATTTTAGGGAAAGGTATTAAAAAGCCTTTCCACAATAGGCTGATCAGTAATTCTTGGCCGACTCTAGAGAAGAGTTCACACTTAACTCACCTGTGTGGCCTTTCAAGTGATGCATGTTCTCGGTAGCAAAGGTGGGAACTCTATGAAGAAGACAGACCTGTAAATGGGTAGGAAATTACTTATTAAACATTATTACAATTTGGGTTAAATTCCAATAGTCTGGTTGAGATTCATTTTATGTATTTTTAAGTTGCCTCAAATTTTTAGTACTGAGTATGCTCTGAACATGCTCTTTCATGTTTTTCTTTTCATATGCTTCTGTTTCTCCCTGAACTGACTTGTAACTTAAATAAGCCTCTTGGATTTCACACAAGTATGTAGTAATATATAGCATGTAAGTTAAGCAGCTTGAAAATAAATGGGAAAATAGAAATGATTTTCACCATATTAGAGTTGAACACTGTGAAGATTCCTCAGTTTTGCTCCTTTAGTGAACATGAAGAACAAGCACTAGAATCTATACTGAATGATATATTAAGTACTGGGTTTCAGTCAGAGGGGATGGGAGAGAGCTTACAGAGAAGGACCTATGTGTTCTTCAGCATACAAACTATAATGAGATTCATTTTCTTGACTTTAATAAATCTTTATACATGTATTTTTAACCAGACAATTACACTCTCTGATCGACTCTAGCTGTACTTGAGAGGCAGTCAGAATGACTATAAAACCAAAAGGATCACTATATCATTCCCTGTTACATTTCTGAAGTAATCTATGGCTTTTTTTTTTTTTTTTTTTTTTTTTGGTTTTAGATGGTTGAGTCAGCATGACAAATAATATGACCAGGCAAACCTCAGAAAAAGGTACGAGCTTTTGTCGGAAACAGGTAGCATGACCACCCAGCCGCTGGATATCATTTTTCTCCTCTGTTGATGTTTGTTTCTCAGTGCCCACAGGGGTTAGAATAACATCATCAGCATAGATCACCTTTCGTATGCGGGCAAGTGGAGGAAGATACGTTCTTGCTTCATGCTACAGTAGTTGCAGAGACATAGACAAAATTCAGAGTCTTGGTGCCATTGAAACCTGTGGCTCCTGTCTTCCGCATGCACGATCAGACTGAAGTCTCTGGGGCCCGAATGCAGTAGCAAATTAAGGTTTTGCCCCATAGAACCTCAAATGATGTGACACTGTCAAAAAATTGTTATTTACAGAGAGGGGAAAATGAAGAAGTAAAAAGGCCTCTTAAGAACTGAAGCCAACTTCTCTTCCTTTCACTACATGTATCGTCTTTTATAATAAAGTTGCCAGGTTTACAGATTTTTTTTTTTTTCCATGGAAAAGCCTGCAAATTTCTTTTAACAGAAAAAATGACCTCCCTTAGAGTTTACGTGATTGAAAACACTTTAAAATAAACTATACTTCACTCCACCATAGCTCACTATGTTTCCGTTTTATTTAATTTAGAGCAGTGTGGTTTGTAATCAATGAAGTTCCTTTGCTGGAGAGAAGGTTTAAGCTTCAGAACAAATACACAGCATTTTTTCATTTCCTTAGTCTTGTGCTGTAGGTGGTCAGTTCCAATTGCTGCATTTGGCACTGGAAGTTTGTTTAGTTTAAAGCCAAGTAAAACAGACAGAGAATAGCTAAATTGAAAAATTGAATTTAATATGGTAAGCATTATGCTGTAGTTTATATAATATCAGTGTTCCCTAGAGTTATATATTATTGTTATATTGTTCTTTGACACAGATTGATATGAACCAGAAGTGATTAAAGGACAGGTAGAAACATTAGGTTTGCTCTTGGGGAAAAAAAATCCTGAAATATGGTACAAAATTAATCTGGATGAGGAAAATGCTACCACAGAGCTATGCTGATACAGTGACAGTGGCTACATTTGGTTTGATAGCATCATGGTTGGTAGAGTCATAATTCACAATTTGAGATGACATCAGGATTAAATGGTTTCTAGCTATTGGTTTATTACTGACACAGATACGACTTAACTTCCTTTACAGGAAAAAGAAGTAATACGGTAAGGACAACAGTTTTTAACACTATTACATTATGTCAGAAGTTTGGGGATTCACAGTGACAGGTCCATATTCATTGACACCTAGCTCAATACACATCTCAGTGATGATATCCCAGACAACTGAGCAATAAGGGCAAACAGAGCAGTGCAATAGTTAGCTGCTGTTATGGCACAGAATCCTAGAAAATAAACTATTGCCTTTTTTTTTTTTTTTTTTTTTTTCCCAGTAGTGCACTGGCTACTATTTGATGAACATTGATAAAATCAGTGTTGTGAGGGTGTCTGTGGAACTTTATAAATTCTGCACAACATTGCAGTTTGTCCTGTGCTGGAGAAATGCAAAAAGTCTTTGGTTAGACCAAGCCCTGGGGCATATTTTAATGCCTTTGGATGCCCAAGCCCTCTCACGTAGAAAACTACACTGATCTATTGACTGCAGTGTAACCACGATGCTTCCAGGAGCTGAGAACCCAGCTCAGAGCTTCCATCTTTCATGACTGTCATAACAATAAGCAGTCTTTAAAAAGACAAGAAATTTGCTTAATGTTCTTTATCAGGTGAGCTCTCACTGACCAATTCTTCTCAAAACCTGGGAATTTTGGAATTAGTTTTTTTCACTGCTACTTCCATGTAGTGACCCTATATTTGAAGCATTGTGTATAAATAGAGAATTATCCTGCTTTCAAAAACAAACAACCAAACAAGCAAACAAACAAACAATCTCAGCTTACTTCAAAGATCACATCCTCAACAAGAATTTTCTCTCTTTATATTTAGGCAGCTGTAAGCCCAGTATGAGCTTAGTGATGAAAAAGAAAGTTGGGTGGTTCATTTCCTGGAGTTTGGATGTCTGTCCACAGATATCTAACTGTTCAGAAAGTTCATAAACTTTCTGAGAAAGTGCAAGATGAAAATAAGTAAATTTGTTCAAATTTAGAATCACTATCAAGTGTTACTCCAGATTTACACCAGCAGAACTGTACGTGTTATTCCATATGTATAGTAACATATTCTCAGATACTACTTTTCTTTAAAATCAAGGGTCTATGACTGCTTACTTTGAATTCAAAGACAAAAATTCTCATCATGTTAAATGCGAGGAAGATTAGGCCTAAGTTTGCCTTTTATTATTTTTTTTCCTGAATCGTTATTAAAATGTTAAATGTTATAAAGCTTTTACTTTTTTTGACATCTAAGCAGAATAAGTAGATGAGCAAATGATTTTTCCAGTCAGCCTAGAAAAATGCTTGTCTTTTTAATATCAAAAAATGACAGCTTTGTAGTTCTATTCTCATTTTATCCATCATTTTTAATTGCAGAATAGAGTGCTACTTTCTCAACTGCTTGTAACTTCTTAGGTCATTTGTTCCACTGCAAAATGGATGGGAAAGACACTACGCAATGCTGTTTAATTCTAAAACTGCCTATATTAAATTTTTGCCTTTTGGAAGCTGTTATTTATTTTTCCTCTTACTCAGTCTGTGACCGATAGCTTTCATAATGGCCATAGTAACAACAAAAACAGAGATAAGGAAAATTATGGTATTGGGTCAGACATGAAAAAATGTGAAAATTCAGCATGCTTTTATTTTGCAGACCTCCCTGCGATGAACAAGAAATGCTGTCTTCTTTCTGCAAAATTCTAACACAGATGCTTGTGCTGGATTCTGGGCAAAATATCATCCTGAAGAGATACTTGTACCTCCAGCAATCAGCAAACCCTTGAAATATAGACAGAAACAGCAGCTAGCACATGCAGGACAGCATTTAAAAGTCTCCTTTCTCCTCCACCCAGAATCAAATTCCAACTGACTTTGGAATTTAAGCTTGAAAAATGAGAAGCTGCAAAGTTTAAGAAAAAGTCACTACAAGGATAGTTCAGTGGAAGAAATACTGAAAAATACAGAAAGATATTCACAGTTCAGATTCATTTTTCTGAATCAAATTCACATTGGCTGACGAACTGGTCACATATGAGTATTCTGCAGTGTGCTTTTCCATTGCCAAAAGGAGATTCTAAAGTCTACTGCAGACTGAGGCCAAGAAAAGGGAATCTCCCCGTTTCAATATTTGGACCAAGCCGTAATGGATAACCATGATAATATATTCAGAGGGACCAAAACAGCCATGGATAAAGTTACAGTATCACTAAAGTTGACTTTTTCCTTTACAGTATTTACTCTTATATTTACTTATTTATTTTCATAGTAGCTTTTTCATATTGTGCATATTACGGCATGTAAATCTTCAACAATTCTAGTGGAGGGAGACACATCCTCATGATCTTACTGAAGTGCAAATTTTGGAGATTTTTTAACTCATTTCCATATTTTGCCTAAATGTCCCTCCATTTCTGTTATGGCTGCTCTATGCAATCCACTAGACAGCCTACTGGTAGTATGGGTATACCCAGTACCTTTTATAGGAAAATTGGTATTAAATGTGACTTCTTATTCAATTCCATTTTGAAAATAAACAGTACTAAATACCATTTTGTAAATAACTCTTAAAAAAATGTTAGGCTCACTTTAGACTTCTAGCTCTGTAGTAGTGGAAAAGTGTATTACAGCCATTGATGGAATTTTTTACTCATTTGAAAAACATGACAGAATTATCCAATATACATTTAGCAAGAGCAGATGATGTTATTATTGTAGTGATAAATTTTGCTTGCTTCCCTGCTGTTTATACTGCTGTTTTGGTGTGTAGTGTTCAGTTCTTAAATGCAGCAGCTTGGGTACTTAACATTTGCCTCAGTATATGGAGTAATCATAATTCTCAAAATCAAAAAAAAAGTTGTCTTATTTTTCAGTTGTGTTTATTTTAGATTTATTTAATTATACGTAAGACCTAGCATTGCTCTGCTCTATGATACTATCACTCTGTTACCTTGTACTCTGGGTAATAATTGTGCTCTGTAGTAATAAGCAAAGACTTTTATCAGAACGGTTATTTTCATTATTTTACACCAAACATATTCTAGAGAAGTCTTCCAAAGCTGTAGGGTAACAAAGAATGACATTTATTGTGAGCACTTTGTATCATAAGTTCCAGCAATCTGAGTATACCTGTTAATTGCTCCCTCCAGATATTTATTGATCAACTGCTGTTGTCTCATTGTTCTCCTGCCATTGATAATTACTTTCCTCAGGATAAACCACATATTTCTTTGTTTAGTATTTCTAAAAAAATAAAGATTTTTTCTAACTTAGTCGATGGATTTGTTATGATAATGTGTTTTAAATTCACTGTAAGTAATTTTGTTGATGTAAGTATTATGAAATACCCTATAAATGAAATTGTATTGTATTGCAAACCTGTCCAGTAGATCAATAGATATTATGAAGGACCAAGCTAATTTATTTCTCCTTCTTCTTAAGTGAAAGTCTAAGTAGTCTGAGACTGGAGTATATATCTGAACATTCTTTGAAGAGAGAATCTTTTGAATAAGATAGAAAAAAAAAAAAAAAAAGGATTAAGAAGAGGATAGTTGAGATAGTTGAAGGTTTAAGAGATTATAAAGCTACAGAAAGTGCTACAGACCAAAGGTGGCAATTACAACTAAGAGGTAGGGTTAACTGGGAGCCTCTTATTTTTTGCATTTTTCTCTGACTTTGAAAATCTTTTTGTGTCACTCTGGAATGAAAGCCAAGTGTACAAAAGCTTTTGGCAAACATGGGACTTTGGCAAAATGTTCATGTTTGGCTCAAGAAACTTCAGTTTTCCATCTTCTACTCTCATCAAGAAGTCTATTGTAGAGCTTAGAAACAATTCTGTCAAAACTTCATCAAAGTATTTGCTTCCAAAATGTTCCAGTTTTGGCATAATGTCAGTTGGAGCAGAAAATATTTAATTGAAAAAATTCTGACTAGTTCCATAAATGTCATTATATTCATTAGGTACATATGTAACAGTAGCTGAATTAGCTATGTGTTTACACACATCAAGTCATCTGAAATATTATGAAGTCAAACAGGGCTCAAGGGTTGGCTGAGTAAGTGTCATAAATTTTAGTAACCCTTCATCTTAACTTCACGCTCATTAGAACATGTCTGTGAACAAAACTAATTGAAACATCAGGAAATGGCCAGAACACAAATGAAAAGCATTAGCAAAAAAAAAAAAAAAAAAAAAAAAAAAAAAAAAAACATTTAAATAAATTTAAAAAAAAGGATTAGGGGGAATGGCAAAAAAAATTTAAAAACAAAACCAAAAACAAT